>NC_050455.1:40663361-40970861 GCF_903995425.1 Onychomys torridus
AATTAACAGAGGAGGGAAGACTCTCCCTCAGAGTGAGTAGTACATTCCAACAGGTAGCCTAAATAAAAAGAAGTCCAAGGGAAAATGCTATTGCCTGCCTGCCCTAGCTCCTTGCTTGGTGAACACTGCCACCACTACTGCCACACTGCTATCTACCACTGACACCAAGCTCCAGGTTTCTCGGCCTTCCAAAGTAGAGTGAAAACAAGTGTCTCTCCAGAAGTCTCTCTGACTTCAGAATGGCTTTGAAAGTGTTGAGTTATCCAGCATGTGTATGCAATAGCTAGTATGTTTCAGCCTCTCCAGTGTGCAGATGTTCTGGTCTACTGAGACCTAATGATTCTCCATTTATAATATATATGTAGCCCATAAGTTCTTTTCCACTAGAGGACCCTGCCTAATATATGATTTAATGAGTTAATAAGTAAAAGTTGTTTTGTTCCTTTAACAGTTCCTCTAACACTTATTTTAAGTAGTATTTGCTGAATTTCTTATGTATTGCATTATTTTTTGTTTTCTAATACAGAAGTATCCTATGCCAAATGCTTTGCAATTATGTCAAAAAATATGCTTCTGCTAAAATTTCCACCCATTATTGTTTCCTCCCAAAGGTAATTATTACCTAATAGTACTATTAATGTGATAGTGATCAAATGGTGATTTAAAAACCATCTGTCCTTCTTTAGCATTGAATTTGAAATCCATGTAAGCCTGGTTAATTCTTAATCTTAAATGGTTAAAGTCATTTGGAATAATTCCAGACAACTAATTCATACATAAAGACACCTTTTGATTAATAAAAATGTTAAGCCATTTTCACTTTTATTCAATGAATATCTTCTGCTTTGTCACAAAATTAAATAAGTGTTAGAAGAACTTATACAACTCAACCTGTATATCTATTTATATGAAGCTCGAAGTGAATTGCAAATCAGTTTACATGTAATGGAATGAGATGAAATAAAATACAAAGCAACACCCTCAAACTGACTTCAATAGTTCACTATAGTTAAAACCACCCCTTTTATGAGCTGATTAAAAGCCATGTTCAGAAGATAATTTTATTAACATTTAATTTTTTTCCGATGAAACAGAAGCCGTTATATGACAATACTCATGTAAAACAGAGGACTTTGTCTAATTCCTGGGATTTCTCAATAAACAGCACATGGTTGGAGAAAATAATGAGTCATAAGAAAAATTGTAATTGAAGCAAAAATATAAATATTTGAGAGTTCAGTTCTAAAGAATATATTTATACTACCCCTCTAAGTCTATAGGAACACTGGAGAGGGAAAGGCTGAAAGAATGTAAGAGCTATTGGTTCATAGTTCATGTGTTTCCACTAGTTTGGCTATTTGTCCCTGTGCTTTTTCCAATCATGGTCTCAATATCTCTGTGTGTGCCTCATATTAAAATTACCTGGGCAGATTTGTCAAATAAATGCTCTATTCATTTGTTTGGCGTGCCATATGGAGAACCTTTAACAGCAGGAACTGATGGTCTCTTAATTTTGGCGGCCAGGTTCAAGTGAGCTGCCTGGAGATGCTGTGGTCCTACGATGCTCTCACCGAGCCAGCTCCTCCCAGATAGTGATGGAAAATGGTTTACACTGGCATGCTTTCCCACTGCCACAGCAAATAATTCATCTTTGGTGACTTGGCTCACTGCATGAGCACTCTCTGCTGGAGAGGAAAACTCAAACAGCATGAGACATAGAAACAAGGCCCAGTTTGAAATCAGCCTATCTTTACCCTACAGCCTGAATGTAGAGAAGACCCAGGGAAGACACCAGAGTGAGGATCAAGGTGGTATGCTTATCTTTGCAGCTGAATTAAGGGGCCACTTTTCATTTCTTCTTCTGTTGTTATAATAAAATACCCTGGCAAAAGCAAAAAAAAAAAAAAAAAAAAAAGTAAGAGCCAGAAGAAAGTGAGTAAGCTGTAAAGTGCCATCAAGGCACAACACCAGCCACTGCAACCACGAACCATGGCAGCTCTGGTGATCTGCAATGGGTCTGCAAAAGGCTGGCCCTGTCAGCATCACATGGATGAGGGAAGGCCTCCTGGAGCTGCAAAACTTAATGTTGAACTATTGGCAAACTGACAGATTCTAGGAGAGGGAAGTTACTGTCTTCAGTTGTGTGCCCTTAGACAAGCACTCCCAACTCCAGTGGAAATATCAAACCCGTGGTCACCCATCTGGCCCTAGTTAAATTCAGTCACAAAATAAAACAAAAGGACATGGATGTAGAAATTAGTTCTGTAAGAAAAAAGTGGGACTGCCAGGGACTGGAACGAACAGAATACATTAAATTGCTCAAGAAGAAATTTAATCAAGAAAAAAGAGAATAAGACTAAATTCCAAGCCAAAAAAAAAATTAAAAAGATAGCTTTAAAAGAACTGTAGAATAACTGTATGTGATAAGAGAAATCTAACACAATGTGCTGATTTCTCAAAGAACATCTTCTCCTTGCCGTTAAAGTCTTTTGAAATGCATGGGCACTTTGCATTGTCTGTCCAAGCAGTCAGACTATCCAATTAAAAACCCATTGAACTAATTTCTGAAATAGAGAGAAATTTAGAACTATACTACTTATACCCCAGTCAGAATGTCCTCACATCATGATCCACTGCCAAATGATCAAGTGCTCAGACATCCATTCCAACTTTCACACACAGGCAACGTCTCAATTTATTATTCCACTTAGGCATGTGTAAAGGAAAGGATAATATGTATGTCTTATGTATGGGAAAGACACATGCAGAGCAAAACTAGCATGTGTGTGTAATCATGTCTGTGTTCATACATTTGGGTATGGGTGCCAGAGGCTGATGCTAGGGAAAAGCTATAACCCCAAATATGTGAGTTTATAATATAATGTAGCATATTTGTATACTTGTATATTTGAAACAGCCATGATAAAGTCAATTCTAAAATTTGTTTTAAAACATGACATTCAGTTTGAAAATATATGTGCTAGGTATTGACACTCATTGCATATATATTTTAACCCTACCACTATATTAACTTGTGTTAATATAAAATTTTATTGTCATATCTTGATTAACACACAAGTCAATATAGGCTGTTGATACCCTGACGGTGGTTCAGTCTTATGCCTGAATTGGCAGTTTGATCTGGAAGGAAGGGAAAGGAATGCAGAAGAGACCTTGAATAAATGACTGATCATTTACAGGAATGGTTGACCATTTATGAAGGGATGCCAAGGGTTCAGGAAGGGCAGGTGAGGTACTGAACAGGCTTTGTAAGTGACTGTTTGGGAAGATTGTCACTCATACCTAATTCAGTCATGTGCTAAGCCTTCTGAAGAACATTATATATAAAAAAGAACATTACACAGCATTAAGTTCTCTGTGAGAGTAAGAGGTGCTCTCATTCACCTACACATGAGGGGACTGTAAGAGTGATTAAATTGGTCAAAGCTAACTTTAAGTATTCTGGCCTGGCCCTGGTGGTATATGCCTTTAAACCAACCCAGCACTCAGGAGCCAGAGGCAGTTAGGTCTCTGTGAGTTCGAGACCAACCTGATCTACAGAGTGTGTTCTAGGACAGCCTGGTCTACAGAGCTAGTTCCAGAACAACCAGGGCTACGCAGAGAAACCCTGTCTCAAAAAAAAAAAAGAAAGAAAAGAGAGAGAGAGGGGGGAGGTGACTGGAGAGATGGCTCAGTGGTTAAGAGCACTGGCTGCTTTTCTGAAGGACCTGGGTTCAATTCCCAGCAACTACATGGCAGCTCACAACTGTCTATAATTCCAGTTCCAGGAGATCTGGTACCATCACATAGACATATGTGCAGGCAAAACAGTAATGCACATAAAATAAAAATGAAGGAATTATAAAAGAACAAAACAAAGACAAAAAAATAACATCTCCTTGATAAAATTCACAGAGTCACAGAGTGTCTTATTTTATCTTTCTCATTGGCTAAATTTCTATTCTAAGCAACCTAGACATCCTTTCACGTAAAAATAGCAAGAGAATTTTATAAACCAAGCATGGCAATACAGGAGATAAAACAAACAATAAGAAAATGTGTAACTAAAGCAGTGTTCCCAACCTTTTCCATATCCTAGCACATGCATGGAAAGACAGTGTTTGTAAGATGCACTGAAGTTAAAAGATAGTAAAACAGGAGGGAATTCTATAAATAGCAGATTCCTCAGACCCTAACAAACTATTTTAGAAGCTACAAGCCGAGAACTCTTAGCTGCATCTACTGCTCATTTACATTATACACATCAGGTGCTCTGGCATTGGAAAAACTCTTTGCTAAAATATTTTTATATTCATGTAACAAGGAAAATTGATTGTATGAGAAGACTGAGTTTGTCACATCCAACATTTAGAATTAGTAGATTTGTTTTCTAAAGTGTTTTTCAATATTTAGGATCCATATGGTGGTAGTTCTTTTAATAGGCTTCATATTTATAAATAATTATATTCCTAGAAACATGGAAACTATATGTGAAACAACATTCCAATATATATATATATATATATATATATATATATATATATATATATATATATACTTAAAATAACATTTCCTATCATATATACTTACCAAAAACTTTAATATTTTTGAAGCCATAAAAAAGACTTGTAGACTGGAGAGATGGCTCAGAGGTTAAGAGCACTGGCTGCTCTTCCAAAGGTTCAGAGTCCAATTCCCAGCAACCACATGGTGGCTCACAACCATCTATAATGAGATCTGGTGCCCTCTTCTGGCCTGCAGGCACACATGCAGGCAGAACATTGTAACATTATAAATAAATAAATCTTAAAAAAAAAAAAAAGAAAAAGAAAACTTCAGTCCCGCAGTGGTGGCACACACCTTTAATCCCAGCACTCAGGAGGCAGAGGCAAGCGGATCTCTGTGAGTTCGAGGCCAGCCTGGTCTACAGCACGTGATCCAGGAAAGGCGCAAAGCTACACAGAGAAACCCTGTCTCGAAAAACAAAACAAAACAAACAAACAAAAACAACTTATAGTAATGTAGTGTTTAAAAGACTTATAGTAATGTAGTGTTTACCATGGCATCATTAATTCATTTATTTTATATAAAATACTTGCTATCAAAATATATCACTTCAATTTATTATAAATCAATTAGGCAAGATAGCATACAAATAATATTATTAAATCAGACACAATAGGTATTTACTGCAGTGATTCTTCTTACTTTTAATATTATAATTTTGATAAGCATTCAGCTTTGGAACAAACAGAATAATAAAGACCAGATGCATTTATGCCTACACAGCAAAAGGAAGGAAATATTTTCTATGTATATGTATTATAAAAAATTGTTTTTAAGATATAGGACATCAACAATCCCAGAGAAAATGTAAATCCTGATTAATGAGTAGACCAGGAAGAGCCCAGACTTCCCTTGTTTGAGCAGAATGGAAATGGAATTCTAGAGAGGCAAAATTTTTAGAATTCATTGGACACAGCATGGAAAAGAATAGAGTGGAAGACACAAGGTAGTCCAGCCAAGTAGAAAACCTGGCAAGGTAACTATCCACCACACAGGAAGAAACCATATGGAAGTATTAAGAAGAAAGTCGCCCTATTCAGTATGAAAGGCAATTTAGAGAGTACACAGGAGAGAACATAGTGTCTGCCTCAGAACTAAGTCAAGTTATCTCTAGATGAAAAAGTCCCTTGGCTCCAATGACAAAGTTTAAAAAGCCAAGACCCCAAATTATCCCCAGAGTTTCTTAAATGATTCAACAACAACAAAAAAAGCCAAGACAGACTTAAAATGGAAGCATATTCCACATGTGAGTGCAAGTAAGTCATATAATCCCTAGAAATCAATACACAATTATTAGTCATGCAAAGGAGCAAACTACTATCCATCATGAGATGAAAAAAATCAATCAAGCAAAATCAACTCAATTTAAAACTGAACTTCATCAAAACTCAGAACATCTGGATCATCAAGAAACACTGCTGCAAGAATGAAAAACAAGATGCAGATGAGGAAAACATTTGTAAACCAAATTTCTGTTTAGAATACATAAGAACAATTCTCAAAAGCCAATAAAAATATAAAAACTTTAATATGGGCAAAATATTTCATCATGCATTCACCAAATAGTAGACTCCAAACATGGTGAGGAAAATAATCTTAACATTACATCATTATGGAAATGTCAACTAAAGCTCTAATGAGGTACCAATATATACTTATTAGAATAAGAGTATTGAATATGGTAATTATTTTATGACTTTTATAATATATTTTTTTCTTAGAAGTTCTTCTAAAGGATAAGATTTATTTGGGGTCTACCATATTGGACATTCCAATTTATGACTAGCTTCATTATTTGTGGGTCTGTGATGAAACCAAACATCATGGAGAAGAGTGTGGTAGAGCAGACCCACTCACCTGTAGCTACTGAGAAGCATTGAAGGGACTAGAAGGATCCAGAGACAAGACTTTATTAATTCAGAGGCATACTCCAGAAAACCTACTGCTTCTAAGCATGTCATGTTGCTCACTACCTCCCAACAGTGCCCTCAAGCTATGAGTCCACCAGCAAAGTAATCCATTGACAAAATCACAGCCTTCGTGTTCTAGTCATCTCTAGTGATGGGATCAACAGCTGGAGACCAAGCTTTCAACATGAGCCTTTTAAGAGACACTTCACTTCCAAGTCATAATACCCTATACATAGCTAAACTACATATAAATATTTTCTATAGTTAGAGTATATTCATGTTACATATATCACAAATTCATGAACGTTGCCACTACTTGCTAGAAATTACAATTATCTGGAACAGGCCTCTTCTGCCTGTCAAAGCAGACATGGCCTTCCTGGCAGGCTAGGGCCATCCATGTGCCTGCTGCTGATACAAGTGTGACCCAGGAACAAGTGAGTTGGTTTGGTGACTTCCTTTTTATTTTAGTAAAGGCTAAAGGCCCAAAGCTTCCTGGATTCCAGAAACTATATTTACTTGACACAATAGTGTTGTCATCAGAGTATCTACTCTCAGCCAAGCCCTGTAAAAATCAATTTTGAGACGGGAGGGAAACTTTATTGAATTTACTGCTCGCTCTTTCCCAGGCTGCTATTTCTACAGCCCACTCTCCTCGAGTGAGAGCTTTGTCCTTGTTTAGTCGCTGTGTTGGTAATTTCTTATTGCTTTTAGAATTTGTATGAATTCTGTGCTAAAACCAAAGTTCAGTAAAAGTCACTATAGTAAAATGTAAGTAAAAACGAATGCTTGAATGATCTTTAAAGCCAGCTTCTGTCTTTAGTTGATAAATTTCTTGTACTCTTATTAAAACCAATCATGAGTAACATACTTCTAATTTATAATTTTCTAATTGTACTGTATACTATTATAGTCATAAATATGTCTCCATCTCCAGCCACACATTGTAGAGCAAAAAGACAATAATAATGAAAGGGTGGTTACATTGTTAAAACGGATTCAGGAAGCATCAGTACCAAAATACTTTATTATTTAGTACTCCTAAGACAACAATTTCAGTATGAGAATGGCAGAAACACTCAGTACTTGGCTTGAGCTGCTATGGCTGCTATAGATGGGGTGGCTTAGGTGTTCCTTGAAGGAAGGAAACCCCACTGAGCAGTAGACAAATGAGTAGCACCTTACAGTTTTCTTCTGGTTTGTAGTCAAATGCAGGTTGAATTAAAGGAGAGACCAAATTTCTTTCTCAAATGTCCAGAAATAAATCTAAAATATTGATCCAAAGGAAGCAAGATTTAAGAAATGTGCAGTTAAATGCAGTTGTTTCCAAAGAAATATTTTCATTTGTTTTTTTTTTTTTTGTACAAACATGACATTTTGAAAGCACAATGTAAGTCTCTGAACTATTGAAATATGGCTGGTCTGCACGGGCACCAGAATGGTGTCTCATGTGTGAAAAGATTCCCACTGAGTAGAAAATTTCCCAAGAGTTTGTACTCTGGCACCATCCAGTTTGGTAAAGCCTTCAGAGAGTTTGCATGGCTGAGCTGGTAGTCAGCCTGTAGACACAGCGACAGAACCACCAGAACATCAAAATATCATAAACTAGATGTACCATCAACTACAAGAAGTTCACATTAGTCTGGCAAACTGTGTCTCAAAAAGAAAAACTGAAACCACACTTTCAATGTTACCGAAAGGTTAAGAAATAAAATAGGGACCACTCCCTGTTCTTGTCTTTTTTAACTTGAAAATTATTATCAATCTAATAATTATCTGTTCATGATGTATCTTTCTATTTGGCTTTTAATATTCACTCATTTTTAATTTTTTATTGTTTGTCTGTTTGTTTGCTTTTCATGTTTGGGTCTCACTACACAGTTCTCGCTGTTCTGAAACTCACCATGTAGACCAGTATAGCCTCAAGTTCACAGAAATCCACCTGCTTCTGCCTCGCAAGTGCTAGTATTAAAGGTATGTGCCACCGTGCCTAGTTGATTTTATTATTTGAATATTTATCTCATTTTTACTTATGTGTATGCATGTGTGTCCTGTGAGTGTCTGACAACAGAAGCCAGGAGATGGGGCTGAATCCTATGGATCTGGAGTCACAGGAGGTTATGAACTTCCTGACCTGAGTGTTGGGAACCAAACATGGGTCCTCTGGAAGAGCAGAAAGAGCTCCCAAGCACTTAGATATGTCTCCATCTGAAGAAAATCTTTATTTAAAAAATATTTAATTGACATATCTAGAATATACCTATTAATAAAAATTGAATGTATTCAAGTTCCTCAAAATGATAGTTGAATATGTTCATGCACACTGATTATCACAATGCAATTAATATCCATTTCCACTCATTATATATAATATTAAAATGAGTTCATATAATATTTAAATTTTGTACCATTTTGTCAGCATTTACTCTTTTCTCCCACCCATTTTGTGTATTTGTGTAATGTGTATGCTTATCTGTTGCAATGTGAAATAGTTCTCTTCTCTATCTCTTCCAGAATGTTTTTTAACTCTATCATATAATTTAATATTTTTTCTTTATTTGGCCTAATGTCCCATTGAACCTAACAAGTTTTTAACATTTATTAACTATATTTTTAAATCAAGAAGTTATAGTTTAGTTTTGCTACATACTTGTCTGGGGTCTCTTTAATTTGATTACTTTGCTTTATTTGAGTAATTTCACACCTGTCATCTTTAATCATTGAAAATCATCCTATTGGAATCCCTTGTGTTCTATCCACAGAGCTTAAGGCACTTAATTCTTTCTCTGTAAATATTTAATTACCTTCACAGCTGCACATTTCCTCTTGTGATTTGTATTTTGAATTGGCCTTCTTCTGAGAGGAGACATTTTATTTTATTGGAGTTCAAGGTCCTCTGGCTTATGAAAATGTCCCATTGCATTTCAAAAACTGCTCCTATTAGAGGGATACCAGCTGCATAGTGAGTATGTGTTTTAAATGGTTGACAGATTGTCCCTGTGCCTTTAAAAGGATGATATTAATTCACATTTCATATTAAAGCACAGTGTCAATATACATTTTTCAAATATTAGGAGTGAATTGAAATGGACAAAAGAAATGTTTTTAACATTCCTCTACAAAAACAGTAGTTTATTTCCCCCTTCTATGAATCTGGGTTGGTCCTCTGAGACCTTCAAGCCCTAAAATATATGAGAAATAACTGTGGTCATTCTAGAGTTTGGAAGCCTCTGGGCTTTGACTTCAGCTGCAAAGACTTCCCATGTGAGTCCAGCTATTCTTGCAAAAGCACTATGGAGAGACCACTTAGAGAGACAGAGACCCTGATACTCTGCACAAGAGAGCTAGACAGCTAGAGATTGCTCTAGAGGGCCAGGACTGCCACCACAAAGTTCAATAAATTGTGTAGTTTCACACAGCTCAAATCCATTTCCTAAAAGTTAATATTTCCTTGTTATATCAGTGGTCTTATATTTCTGTAATTAAGCCAAATAGTCAATAATGTATTACCATTTTAACATGCTCTTGAATTGAGTTTGCATTAAAGTTGCTGATAAATTTGTGTATCTATGTTTATCAAGGAAAATATTCTGGAGCTCTGTTTCTTTTTGGTACTCATACCAGGTTTGTGTCAGAAGGTAATGGTGCTTTTGTACAATGTGATCTATGGGGTCTCTTTCCCTTCTGTTTCATGGAACAGATTGGGGAGCACTGGTATGAGTTGTTCTTTAAGGTTCCATAGAATTCAGAAGGAATTACATTGGTCCTGGAGTTTTTTGTTGTTGGGATGCTTTTTATTACTTCCTCAACCTCATTGTTATGGACAATTAAAAGTTTTTATCTTCAACTTTGTAGGTCGTGTATTAAAAGAATCTATCCATTTCTTCTAGATATTTCAGGTTTGAGGAATACAAATTTTCAAAATACTCCCTAATGGTTCTCTGTATTTCACTGTAATCTGTAAAAACACAAACTTTCCCCCTCTAATTCTGTTAATTTTGGTTCTTTCTCTTTCTTTTGTTCCCGTGATTTTAGGCTCTCAGTAAGACTCGACTTTTACCAACAGGTTATCTTTCAAGATAGCACCAGGCTGTCACCCTCTGGGTCATAAAGCATGACATCAGATACCTCATCCCCTCTGCATAACATTTCACTGAAGGAATCACTACTCCACCAAACCTGAATTTGGTTAGAATGCTTGTGAGGACCATGCTTTTGTCCTGAGTCTGGGATAATCTGACTCTCCTCTGGTTTATCTTTTGGAAGTAACTTCTGTGTTCCCTCCCTGACCAGGGCTCAGCATAGTTTAGGATTTGCAGAGCTTGCTCTTCTACATTGTTTCTTTCTTTTTTTTTAATTCTATGCTTTTTTTTCTGTCATCCTTTCATTTCTGTAGTGGATGTCTGAAGCTTTTCTTCTGTTTTACTCTGTTGCGATAGATTTTTATGCAAATACATCTTACAGTGAAAGAGACTGGGGCTTTTGCTGGACCTCACAGCTGAGATAATACAACTTAGAGAAGATTTAAGACTGATATGCTATTCAGCCTGCTTGTTTAGCATGCCTTTAAGAGAACAATGTAACAAGAAAACTCTTGCTGGCCTTGGATTCCCATGTAATCAACGTTTGAAACCCAACTAATGCATAGTTTTAATCTTATACTCTTCCTTTCCCTGACTCATGAGTAATGCCTGTGTATGTATATATATATATATATTATAGTAATAAATGCTGAAAAAAAAGATAGCAGATCAAAATCAAAGCTTCTGTAATAAGTATCCACTATTAGTGATACAGGTATTATTTGATAAGTGAATGTTTGCTCTTGGTACTTTGGGGTTAGTTGGAGTTAACTTTAGTCCTTTTAAAGCTCTATTACAAGCTGTAATGTATTCCTCTTTCCTTCCTCCTGTGATGCTTACTGTACTGTTCAATAAAAGAGAGAGCAAAACCTTTTGTTAGATACAGACTCACAAGACAGAGAGCATTCAGGCAGAAGCAGGTTGAGAATTATACAATAAACAGATTACAACTAGGTCAGAAACAAGAGCTGCAGACAGAAGACACAGGGAGAGAGGTGGAGAATTCAAACTTGAACTCATTTTTGGTCAAACTATTTCAAGAGGAAGTACTTCCATTTCTTTCACTCTGACACTTTTTAATGCCCCGAGGCTATTTTAAATGGTTTCAACCAATGCATCTCTCTTTGGGAAAAAGAAGTTATTTTTCTCTTATTCTGACTCTCCAACGGCATACACAGAGAAGTCTGGTATACTAAATAATGTTTTCTTAAGGCCATATAAATTTTTCCTTGATTAAAAATAAATGTATTTTGCCTGTTGTGGTTGGTGACTGGTTGCTACGAAGAACATAAGTTCTCTCCCAGGGCCTTGAACAGAATAAGTGAGAGGGCTCTACCACTGAGCCTCACCCCCAGATTCCTTCTTTTGAGATACATTCAAACTCATCTTCATCCTGCTTCTGCCTCCACAATGCTAGGATCCTAGACATGTGCCACCATATCAGTTTATAATTTCTGGTTGATGCATAATACTATATCTATCCAAAACTAATAACAGTTTAAGGAAGAATCTGTAAAATTAATTATTTACTGATAAATGATCTCTTTTTCTTCAAGAGGTGGTAAATGAATGTGAATGTAGATATTGCCTTGCTTAGGTAAATCCTCCTCTTTCAAAATTTAAATTTAAAAAAGAAATGAAACCAAAGTTTATCATCTCTGAGAGATTCAAGGAAATGGATGTAGATTATTTAAGCTTTTTGTGAAATATAAACACACGGAATAGAATTGAACTTAATATAACTCAGTTTAGAGACCAAACATAACACTGCAATGCTAACTCTAGAACAGCAGCTATTTAATTGAAAAAGCATCTTTAAACTAAGTTGAATTAGGGAACAATTGCAAAAACACTAGATAATTTCAATGTAGATAAAAAGCCACATATTCTTCAAAGTTTAATAAAACTGCTTGTTTTATTGCAAGCACATTCATAGTTTTCAGTACATGCATGAAATTAATTTTTAAATTTAATATACATTTCTTAGAAGTAACATCTTGTTTCTGGGAAATGCTATAGTTATCATATACATTTGTCACAAGAAGCAATTACTGGGAGTGCACTTTGAAGTAATAAATCTAAAAAGTATATAGTCACAAACACTATGAATGTTTATTCAGACAAAATTAGAGCAGTAGTGATAACAAGAGCAAACAATCTTGCTGATCAAATAAAGTTTAGACTATGAAGATGATTACCAAAGGACAAGATGAGACTAATGTTTGCAAATGTCTAAGTCTTCTTCCTCTCATCTAAAAAAAAAAAAAAATGAAATCTAGGCTGGCAATATTGTTCAGTGGGTAAAGGGACTGAGTTCAATTCCCAAGACCAACATAGTGGAAGAAGAGACCTGACACCTGCAAATTCACCTGTGATGTTTTTAAACTTACTGTGGCACAAGTACACCTACAAGTATGCATGCACGCATGTGTGTGTGTGTGTGTGTGTGTGTGTGTGTGTGTGTGTGTGTGTGTGATTGCACCTACAGATAAACAGACAGACAGACACACACACACACACACACACACACACACACACACACACACACGCACACACGCACACACACACACACACACAGGAAAATAGAGCCAGTATCTTGAAAAGAACTCAGTCAAACAATTAAAAAAGAATAATGAATGAGGAAACATAGCTAGAGAAAAGAATTTAACTGTCTAATCAGGACTATCATATGCACAGCACTAGGAGCAAGGCAAGTTGTGACTATATTACTGCAAGAACATTGCCAGCAGAGCTCCAAAATGAGTGCTGACAGTGGAGCCAGATCATATTAACACACAGTCTCAAGTGGGTCTACTAATACAGTTAAAAGAAAGGGATATTAAATACAACCTTGAAGAATGTAGATAACCCCAAGATTTATACAATCACTGATATTAGAAATCTGACATGTACCAAAACGCATGACATTAGCTACAGAATTGTTTTGCAGTACTAACCTTCAGTCACTTTTCAGCCAGTATTTAAGATAAAAACAAAATACTTATATTGTAAAAGAACTAGGAATCTACTAGAAATATGAAAGCTCACACTATACCAGTCAGGCACAACGTGATATTGTCAGATTTGTTTCCTTTATCTGAAAAATATAAAGCTCTGGAAGTTTGAATCACCAAATGTGTCCATCTTTTGTAGCTATATTTTAAATAACTGCATCTCAGCTTTGAGTGAGCATCTGATCTTTGGTAATTGCAAAAGTGTGGAGTGGACACACACATGGCTAGAACATGCATTTTGCCCTGTCTCTTTGTTGAAAGAAAACATGTATTTCAAGGCCTTAAGAACATTAACTTAACCTACTGCTGTTTCAGGATTTCCAGGTAGAAGTACATTATAATAGAGAAGCAGATCCAGGACACGATATGAAGAACATGATAGTTATTTCAAATGACTTAAAGTCCTTTTTTTTTTAGAACTATTATACTTATTTCCTCTATTTTTCCTTTTAAATGTTTCAAATCCCTTTTACGGCTTTGTCTGTAAAACTGGAAACACATATATCCATATACTCATACACAGAGACAGACAGACAGACAGAGGCCTCTGGCCTTGTCTGTGAGGTAGGTTCTAATAAGGTGAGGAGAAAAGCCCCAATCTGAAATTTCATGGTGCCCTTCTCTAGACTGCTGAACAAAAATAAAGGGGAAAAACCCTCTAGTGACTAGTTCCCGCCTTCTGCTTCTACCCAGGTAGGAGCAAGCAGTCTCTTCAATGTGCCATCATGCCTCTTTGTCCCTTAAACTACAGGCCCAAATAAACCTTCCCTGCCATAAGTTCCACTTCCCCAGGGTTTGTTCCAACTATGAGGAAAAGTTGCTAATACAGGCAGTAACTGTCACTCCGAACGTCACAACTAAAAATAATTTCATTTATCTTTGAGATTATGATACATTATATGGTTTCTCCTTTCCTTTCCTCCATCCAAACCCTCGTGTATACCCCTTCTTCCTCTCTTTCAAATTCCTGGACTCCTTTTTTCCTTAATATGATCTACTCAGTCTTTGTAAGGTTACTTGTATGTATATTTTCAAGGACGATCAGTTGGTATTGACCATTTTTAGTGAAACTAATCTACAACCTTGGCTTTTGTCAATATACTTGAAGATGGAGAAAGTATTCAACCTTCTGTTTTCCAGAGCTCAATATTCTGCTCTCAGTGACATGTGTGCATGCGTTTATGTGAGAGAGGTGGCTGCCTTCTAATATCTTGGTGATTAAATGTAAATTTGTTCCTAAAAGTATACATGTAAAATATATTAATCATAATTGTTGAAGGACATAAAATATATCCAAAAGATTATCTAATGTTAAAAATACAACCTTAGCCATTAGTAGTTTCTACAATCAAAGAGCCTAATATGCATCAGTAATATCAGAAAGAAAAAAAAAGCTATAGAAATAATTGGAATCCTATTTAGTGCATAGTCTATGACATGGAAAATCATACTTAAAATATCATCTTGGAAGGCAGATATTAGACAAATAATAGCTATGATTAGGGGAAGATGCTAATGGTAGGCAAAAGATTGTATGTTTTTTTTCCCCCCTTTCAAATTTGTGGGAATTTTTAGTCTCTTATTCCACCTGCCAACAGAGTAGCCTGGCACTGCCGCTTCGTTCCTCATTATGTGTGGGTGTTTATGAGGGAGGATGGATGTCTGTCAAAAGTATAAGATGCCCACGGAATGTCTGAAACTACTAAATTTCATATTGCAAAGTTATTGCTTGGATTTATCTGCTAGGCACAGACTGCCTGGTCAGAAGCCACTCAAACTTGAATGAAACAGCTCTATTGGAAGCCAGAATCAAAAGCAATACTTTGTCAATTAACTATATTAATAGAAGTTTCTTTTTTCTTAAAGTACCCACAAAATCATCTCTGATTAATACTGCCTAGACTCAATGTTGTTTTTATGATTAGCTAATTAAGCACTTATTCACTGTTGCTGGTTTTACATGTTAATGTGCTATGGTTCATTGTGATGTATTAAATTCTATTATGTTAACACTTCATTTTACTAGTAATTGATGCATGCTGATGTTATTTGAACTCTTTTTTTTAAAGACCCAGACATTTTCACTTCTACATGTTGAAATAACGTGTAGTCCCAACAATCCTGAAGTGACTAATAGAATATAAATCTCATACTTGTTTATAGAAATGAATGAATGTGGCACATGTATTACCTGGCTAAAATTCATGAAGGGTTTATAGACTAACCCAGTTTTCTTCGGGGTTGAAATGATTACAGAATGAAAAGAACAAAGTGATTGTCAGTGAACACACTTTCCTGTGTCTCTTTGTAAAATAGATTCCATTAGAAGAATTAATAAAAGCAAGACTAGCAGAAAAGAACTCAAAGTGCTGAGGATGCTGAGTTGTTCAATTATACACTAAATATTTTATTTCTCAGTTTTTGCATAAGCCTCACATTTAATAAAGTAATTCAACATTTTAGAAAAATTCTCATAGGAATTTTTTTCACTTTTTGGAAATGTGGGTTAAAAGCTAATTAAAACATAGCATCTACTGAGATTATAGTCTTCCTAGGATGGGTGTTTAAATATACTTCTACCTTTAACTACTAGCTACTTACATGATTAAGACTGAGAATGAAGAATGCTTTAAAGGTTTATATTAATTATGTATTAACCGCCCTAACTGTTCAACTGTTGAGGAGAGTTATAGGACAAAAGCAGTTTATACTTGGAGAACAACTCCATTGAACTACAAGAAGAAAGGAATATTCAGCACAAGGTGTCCCAGATCACAGGTGCTGGTGTCTCAACCACCCACAGCTAGGATTTGCGGAGCATACTTTGTCTCCATTGTAGAAGCATAACCAACACTGCACCCTGACCTCGGGAAATCCAGCATCTGCTCTTTACAGAGATAGGGATATTTCTCACATGATCATGTAGGCACATGTCAGCTATGGGATCACTGATGGAATTTTCAAACAACAGTCACCAATTCTGAAATATTCACTGAATTTTCAACAATTCAATTCTGTTGCTACTTAACATTACTCAAGATGCTCAGCGTTCAATACTCAAGCCCACAATGTTGGCAGTAGTTTGGCAGTATTGGATTATATTTTTCTGTCTTATTTTTCTGTTGCTATGATAAGACATTATTACCAAGGCAATTTATGAAAGAAAGCATTTACTGGGGATCTTCCAGTTTTAGAGGATTATGGCCATCATTGCAAGGAACTTGACAGCAGGCAAACAGGCATGAAACTGGAGCAATAAATGAAAGCTTACATCTTACACAAGAAGAAAAGCTAACTAGGAATGGTGTGCTCCTTTGGAACCTCAAATCTTGCCCCCAATGACACACCTCCTCCAAGACCATACCTATTAATCCTTACCAAACTGTTCTATCAACTGTGCATCCTGTATTCAAAGATGTTAGCTTATGGAGGGTATTATCATTCAAACCACCACAGCTATCACATCCTTGTTACCTTTAACCTCTACTCTTGACAAGACATATAACCTTTGACACGTTATTTGTTTCCTCTTGTGACAACATTGGCTTTCTGTGAAACTGGTCTTCTTTTAAAAAATTCTAAATTAAATACACTCCTAAATCTTCTATGTGTAGTCTGTGTGTAGTTTCTACAGGCCTAGACTTTGAATGACTTTTTATTAATCCTATACATACCCACTATTGGAACTTATTTTCCCCAGTTACTTTTGTAAAAAAGAAAAAAAAAAAGAAAAATCACTGCTTTGCCTTTAATACCAGCACTTGGGAGGCAGAGGCCAGTGGATCTTTGGGAGTGCCAGGCCAGCCAGGTCTACAGAGCTGGATACAGGACAGCCAGAGTTACACAGAGAAGTCCTTTCTCAAAAAACAAAACACAAACAAAATCCCTATTTCATAATGGTGTACTGCCTGAATGTTTATGCTAGAGCAATAGTGGTATAATGCTTCTGGGAGCAACCAGAATTTAAGGCCCATTCCAAGATGGAGCCCATATGTGACATTGTTTGGGGGACCAATATCTTGAAACTAGATAGCCCAGGAACCTAGGGTAAAACAAAAAAGGTCTAAAAATGAAAAAAAAAATATATAGTGATAAATTGATTCCTAATGATATTCCACTATATATACTCATAGATCAATGCCTTGTTCAGCTACAGAGAAGTTTCTGCCTACAGAAGATGGGAATAAATATAGAGACCCACAGCCAGGCATTATGCAGAGAGTGAGAGATCTTGGAACACTCAGACCTAAATGGGATGTCTCCACCAAATCCTCCCTCCAGAGCTAAAGGAATCCCACAGAAAAGGAGGCAGAAATAGCCAAAGGGGATGGAATACATGAGGAGAACAAGGCTCTTTCAATCAACCCATGAGAAGTTCACATGAACTCACAGAGACTGAAGCAGCATGCACAGGGTCTACACAGGTCTGCACCAGGTCTTCTGAAGATATGTTATGGCTTTCTGTTTTTATGAAATTTCTGAGTGTATGAATGAGTGGATCTCTTATTCTTGTGTCTTCTCTTGAACTCTTTTTCTTCAGTTGGTTTGTCTTGTCAAACTTCTATGTCATAGTTTTTATTTTATCTTACTATAGTTTATTTTGTTATATTTTAAAGAAAACAAAGAAAGAGAGAGAGCAAGGGAGAGAGAGAGAAAGAGAGAGACAGAGAGAGAGAGAGAGAGTAAGGGGGGAAAAAAGGAAGAAAACTTAGCCACTAGGATAAAGGTCAACAATTGAATTGTCACTTATACCTGCTGGGAGAGAGAAAATCAGTTTTCTCCAATAGAGTGATACTGATCATATCAACCACTCCAAGATAGGCTTGCTCAGAAATAGTTTATGGACAAATAATGGACTCCACAGGTTTTCTTTTTAATGGGTGTGCTTTTAGTTGGTTACAGTTTGGTGTATTTTGATGGGTAGCATTTATCTTTTTCTGGATTTCAGGGGATTTTGTCATCGTATTGGGGTTTTGTTTGCTTTTTGAGAAAAAAACTTAAGAGTTGGGGTAGGTGTGGAGGAAGAGAGATCTGAAAGGACTTGGAAGAACAGAAGAATATCAAAATATATTTAAGTTTAAAGTTGTTTTAAATAATAAAAAATAAAATAATTATTTGTAAATTTCATACATATATACAATGTATTTAGATCACATTTGTCCTCTACTCCCCCCATCAAAACCTGTTCCCCTGAACCCCTCCTAACTCCATGTCTTCTCTTTCTTTTAGTAACCTCAAAAAATTG
Source organism: Onychomys torridus (assembly GCF_903995425.1). Lineage (NCBI taxonomy): Eukaryota > Metazoa > Chordata > Mammalia > Rodentia > Cricetidae > Onychomys > Onychomys torridus. The sequence continues at coordinate 40,682,179 of NC_050455.1, forward strand.
ACCTAGTCTGGTGATCAGATGGCCAAACACCCTAACGGTAGTGCTGGAACTCTCATCCAATAACTGATGGAAGTGGATGCAGAGATCCTCGGCCAGGCCCCAGGTGGAGCTCCAGGAGTCCAATTGTCAAGGAAGAAAAGGGATTGTTAGAGTGTGAATTGTTGAGACCACGATCAGAAAAGCACAGCGACAAATAGCCAAAAGAATGGAAACACATGAATTATGAACCAAAGGCTGTGGAGCCCCCAGCTGGATCAGGCCTTCTGGATAAGTGAGCCAATTGAACAGCTTGAACTGTTTGGGAGGCACCCAGGCAGTGGGACCTGGACCTATCCTTAGTGCATGAGCTGGCTGTTTGGAACCTTAGTCTTACACAGGGACACTTTGCTCAGCCTGGAAGGAGGGGACTGGACCTGCCTGTACTGAATCCACCAGGTTGAATTGAATCCCCAGGGAGTCTTTGCTCTGGAGGAGATGGGAATGGAGGGGAGGGGCTGGGGGGAAGGTGGGGTCAGGGGCAGGAGGGTGGAGGACAGGGGAACCCATGGCTGATGTGTAAAACTAAAACACAAATATAATAAAGAAAAAAGGAGGAAAACAAAACAAAACAAAACAAAACAAAACAAAAAAATGAAATAGATTTACCATACTGCACTTTGGCACACACCCTCAGGGGGGAAAAAAAAAACACCTATCTTATCCCATATGAGATCCAAACATAAAGATCTGAATCTTTACATTTGAACCTTTAACTTGGAGAATCTATAGAAGCCAGGAGAAAGAGGAATAATGGTATATGGGGACAAGAAAGCCCTGAGAGATTGTGTATTATTTAATATGGACATTGCCATATCATGGACCAGTGCCTTAGACCCATGGGAAATGGCATAGCCTCTCCCCAGCACCTAGGTAAGGTTTAGATGGACGGAAAAGCCTTGCTGTAGTCCAAGTATAAAGGTAGACAGTGAGTGCAAGTATGAATGTTTAAGAAAGATTGACCAGTGTGTAGAAAAATTACCAAACTTAGGTTTTGCTTCCCAGATGTTTACAGCCTGAAACTGCTTAGGAAAACTTCTGACAGAGACTTCCTAACTCATTCCCCCTGTGCTGTACATAATAAATGCACTGAAGTTCCAGACAGTTGAGTAGTTGATATCACTCCATCAAAATGACCACCATTATTCTATACCTGTATCTGTGTGTCTGCTATTTCTTTATTCATTCACCATTCCTAGTCAGGTTTCCAGGACCTCACTTTGTAGATCATGGCAGGGAGAGTGATGGGTGGTTAAGAGAGAAGAGGGAGTGTGTGGGAAAGAATCACTAGCATTAATTATGTTTGGAAAACCATGTAGAAACCTATTTCTATACACTTAAAAAAGTGTGTGTGTGCCTCTGCATATGTGTGTGTGTGTTTACATATAATATTTTAATTTAGGTTATCTCAGTTATCCTACATGGTGTGGGTGTATGCTCCTTCTAGAAGCCATAAATTATCAAAGCCCAGTTTATGTTTAAAACAGATGATTCCTTTAAAGTTGATACGCAGGGGTTCTCAGAGGTATTTTTTTTCATACCATATATAAGCCATTTACTCCCAACCATACTAAATTCCCAATGTGGTCTTGAGACATGAATTCCAGGTACTTGTTTTTGGATGGTTCATGGAGACAGCTACTATGATATTCTACACGTATCTCAATGTGAAAATGTCCAAAACTGAATTATTAGTGTTTGTTATTAAATTACCTCTCTTCTACAGTGATCATAAGCACTTCAATGGCACTTGGCAATGAAGAGCTGTTGAATTCAGAAACCAAGGATTCCTTGATGCCTCTTTCTGTCACCATTGCTGCCTCATTGACTGAGGATGGTAGCAGCACTTTTGTCTACTAAATATGATAGTTCCTAACTGGTGTTTCTACTGTCAGCTCCCTACAATCATTCACCTATATAGCAGTCCGAGTGGACTTTCGTCAACTTTATTGTATGAAATTAAAGTATAATTATGTAATTTACCCATTTCCTTTTCTTTCTCCAACCACTCACATATGTCTGCCCTGTCCCCTTTCTCTTTCTCAAATTTTTGGCCTCTTGCCTCTTTTATCACATACTAAATAAAGTCCTCTGCTCAATGTCATTATAGTGTAAGTAGATGTGTGAACAAAAACTACTGGAATAGGCTGTGTCTGCAGGGACTGATTGATTGATGAAAATTTCAGTACTGTAGAGAAGTTGGAAAGATGTGGATCTTGAGGATAATTAGCTTACCTTGGGGATAAGTTCTGGTCCTCCAAAACAGCCATTCCTTGTCTGCCTCTGTGTTGGAACTAACATCTTCTGACAATAGTTAAAAGCCTTTCAGACTCTATTAACAGACTACTAGCCTCTGTCTACCCCAAATCTAAAATTGTTACCAGATAGTACCCTGAGCCGATAGAAAAGCTCCCCTGGTCTTGCTGCTCCTACCTCTCTTGTGCACCACCAATGTATTTTAAACTTGCTTGCATTTATGATTATCTTTGATCTGTAAAACAATAACTTCATGGAACTGCTTTCACATTGGAACATGGAGCTTGGAGGTAACATAAATCTGTGTTCCTGGGTCAGGGTGACTCGAAATAGCTCCTGCATAAAATATATCTTATTCCCATTAAGATGAGAGCTGTGGTTTTTGTGTTGACAGACCTAAGTCTAGAGAGTTTAAAGAAGCTGAGATGATCACAAGGTCCAGCCAAATCACCTTTTCTGTTATCATTTCATGCAATTCTCTGACTCATTGCCTCTGCTGTAGACACTTGGTCTTCTTTCATACCTTTAAAGATGTTCCCATGTACATATAGGTGAATGCAGGCACAATTATAAATGTGTAACAACATGCTCATAGATAGACTTTTACACACACATACCATTAATTTATTTAATTTCTGTGTTACTCCCTAAAGAATTTATTCAAAGGTGACAGTTGATGGTTCGTTTGTCTATTAATATCAAAATATCCAAAAAAATAAAAAAATAAAAAACCTGAAGTCCATGCAGGTAGAAATTTCAAAAGTTATTATGGAATTCAAGAGTTAACAGATGGGAAAAATAAGCAAGTTAATGTAAGTAGGTGGGAAGCATGTTAGATTCTTCATGTGTGTCTATAACCAACGCATACAAGAGTATTAAGCAGGAGGATCATGAATTCATGGATCTAAGGGCAGCCTATGCTTCATAGGGAGTTCCAAGGAAGAGGGAGATGGATATTAAAAGCATAATAGAAGCATAGATATAGATATAGGTATAGATAGGTGTAGATTATATAGGTATATAGATATAGACATAGACATAGAGAAAGGAGAGGAAGAGGAAAAGGAAGAGGAAAGAGGCGGGGGGCAAGTGTATGCGCATGTTTCTCTCTCTCTCTCTTGGTGTGTGTGTGTGTGTTTGTGTGTGTGTGTGAGTGTGTGTGTGTGTGATATAAGCTTAATCCAAATCAAGTACAAGGAATACTAGAATGCTGTTAACAGAACTGGTTTACACTAAGTATAAAGTGATAAAAAACAGCTTTGACAACTTTGTCAGGTGGTCTTGAGATAGTGACTGTCTCCAGTCTACAGCTGTGCTTAGATATAAGGCTCAGTATTTGAGAAGAATAACATTTATATCACATAGAAAATTTGTAACTTTTAAAATAACCATAAAACATTACAGTCAAATGCATTACTTTTAAATACAGGCTTTCTGTAAATAAAGTAAGTGACTGGTTTCTATGGGTTATTTGAATTTTCTTACTAGAAGGAATCAGAGCAATGAGATTATAACACTTTCATTCTATCAGAGCTGAATTGGAAGGTTCACTACAATAATAATTTTTATACATTTGGGGACATCTCAAACTTTTCTGTTGGTTTTCTTATTTGTAAAATCAGAAGTACATTTCTTCTAGAAAGAGTTTTTATAGATTTTTGTACAAGTATGTGAGGGTAAATTTCTTAGGTCCTGACGTATCATCAAGAGCTACAATGCAGAACACAGCCTAAAGCTAATACTATAATTTTATTATATTTTGCAATAACTTAACTGGTTATAAAGAAGCCAATGTAAATTATTTTTCCAAGAGAGGGCAGACATAAAGAAATGAATTTAAGAGTCATTCATGAATTTAAAAAAATGAAACTAAAAGCCAAAATAATAAGATGAGGAATTTTTGCAGTTTATGAATAACTTTCAACTATGATTTTACTGATTCATGCATCGAAAACAATTTATCCTCAACATTTATAAATCAATAAATATGTCAATAGTTTTCCCAAGCTTCTATTCTATTATTTTTTATTATACTACAATGTGTATAAAATAGTGATGTGCTTCCATTTCTACAGTTTAATGAGCCATATAGATGCAAAGTCATGTTTAAGATCTATTGTTCAGTTGCTTTAAAATGAAAGCAAAATGATATAAGTCATCATGTAAACACACAAATCATAATACCCTGGAAAGCCAGGCTTTAAAGACGACAACTAAACAGCAACAATTTTTGTTTTGTGTTAAAGAGCCATATGAAAAATTGTCTCTTCTGTTTGTCTGCTTTAGGTCCTTGTTCTGTGTTTGGTGTTGAGCACCAGTATTGATAATGTTACCTTTAACACTGATACTGCTTGCATGCATGCGTGTGTGTGTGTGTGTGTGTGTGTGTGTGTGTGTGTGTGTAAAACCATAATACAAATAAACTTGATTTACTTGCTTTGCACAGCCCATCGTATTTTAGGGATTTCTTTGGTCAAGAATGGCTATATAATACTTCCTTTACTTTTATAGAACACCATAGAAATTTTGACTCCCTCAAAACTAGTCCACATAATGAATTTTAACATTTATGTGGCAGAAAGATGGAAATTATGCCTATAAAGAAAAATGTTAAATATTTTCTGTCAATATCACCATGTCTAGATAAAAGCTATATTGTTAATGCTCACTTGGGGATTTCAAAACTTCACACAAAACTGTGCTACTAAACCAGTTGCTGTAAACTCTACTGGTTCCTCTAACCCATGTGTTCTAAGAAGAGATTTGTTGGTTTATTAATTTATTTATTTGCTTATTTATTTATTTATTTATACCTGTATGTGTGTGGACCTGCGTGAGCATATGCACAGCAAGAGTGCACAGGAACGTACAGACATTAGAAAAGGGCATGGGGTCCATTGGGACCGGAAACATAAGCAGTAACCAGCTTCTATGTGGGTGCTTGGACATGAACACAGATCTGCTGCTAGAGCACTGACTGCTCAATTCTCTCTCCAGCCCCACATCTTTCCCTTTCTAAAACATATTTTTACTACCCTCTCTCACGCTCTTGTTCCTCCTTTTTCTCCTTCCACCTCTTGAAACTAAAACCATCATTCAAACTGCATTTAGGGATTTTTGTTTTCTATTTTTGAGTGTGGAGTAAGAGTATTGAAAGCAGACAGACGATCACAAGACAGAGAGTCATAATAACTAAATGAAGTTAAGTATAAAAATAGGTAAGAAAATTTGGTGTCTCTTTATTGCAAAAATTTCAGGAAGCAAGCTAATCTTCACCCAGATCATGCTCAAAGCTCAATTGGGTATAAGCAGTACTTAGCCAAAGCTCACCAAACACTTCATCACATTATCTGATTGCATTGAAATTGTGTTTAGGTAACTCAGGGAATGTGTTATTTGCAGAGGTGCTTGGATTAACAACATATTCCATCAGCAAGAAGTCAGGCTCCCCTGGGCATGTTTTCAAAGTCAAATCCTTTCCTCCCCTGTGTGAAACTTTTACCAAATTGTTATTTTCTGTTAAAGATTAGGCACAATACTCCATGATTCCTTCCATCTCTCATGCAGGACGGAGACCTGAATGCTAATTTCAATTTTACCTCCCTTAGCTGTTTCAGGGAGCACATGTGTGAACTTCACATGCAGATTAGTTTCAAAGTGTTTCTTCTTTAGTCTTCATAACAATTTTTAAATTATGGTGTTATACTTATTTCTTATATTTGCCCTCTTAGCTAGCTGCCTTTAATGAAACAATATGGAAAATACCTCAGGAGCACTCTGATTCCTTGTTGAACAATTCCTTGTTGAGGTGTCTATTTCATCATAATCAATTAAAAAAACCTTCATTATTGATATTTTGCTTCATAACCATGAGCTAGATCACAACATGTCTGTAATTTCACCAGACACCTTTTAGCCAATCACAACACTTTTAGTGCTTCAGAAAGCATAAAATCAGTGAAAAATAATTTTTAAAAAAATCCTATATGGTGTGTCCAGTAATCTTAGGCCACAGTCAGAAATTTAAATTAAATAAAGCTAAATTGTTATCCTTGAGAAACTTCAAAAAGCTTTCAGCATATTAATTTGAAGTATGAACCCCTGAGAGTGAGAAGGTACCTGTGCAGTTTCTCAAAGCAGATGAACCAGTTTGTGTTAAAGGCTACAGAATGAGACAGACTTAAGCATGGCTTCAGGTTTATCTTGTCAGTCTTTATTTGAGGCTAGACAAAAAATCTTTCTGAGCTTCGGTTTCTTGGTTTGCCACATGATGCTCTGCAGAAAAGGTGACCATCGGGACAGATACACAGGCTTTCATGCACTAAACCTTTGCTTATTCACTATGGGTCTCAGGAAGTAAATTTAAGATCTCAGTATCTTGGAAATAAAGACAATAATTTTAACATCCGCATTTACATTTGTTGTTAAGATTAAACTGCTTACTAGTTTCCAAGTTGCCTAAAAGAACAAATTCTATCTAGATATGATTTTTCCCTACCCATTAGCTTGTATCTCACACATGCTATATTCAGGAATTCTGGGATTTTTTTATGCCACCCAATTGCCATATTGACTTACATTTTGTTTTATTCTGAGACTAGATCACAATGTAAGAATTTAAGTTCATCCCCCATTTTACATGCTGTTTCCTGAGAGACCCACTTTATGTTACCAATAACTGTTATTTCAACAAAGCAAATGCTATTAGTAGGTTATCACCCCTGCATGCTGACACACAAAACTTGCATGATATTAAGAAGACCCATAAGTAAAGAAGTACTACACAGAAACTCAATCACCATACCAACCAAGAGAAAATGGTACCTTTACCAAACCTCTGCTTTCCTGAGACTAACTTGCCCTTCTCTTGTCTTGCCTTTTTTTCTGAGAGTGGGAAAATCATGTACAACAAGCGCCTGATTTAAGATGAAAGCATAATGTAATAAAAGCAAATCATTCAGGTTCTGTGTTGGTCCCAAACTTACAGGGTTTAGTTCTTTCTTCTGCCAAAAATAAAAATAAAAAATAAAAAAATAAAGTGAAATAAATGTCTTTCTAAGCTGTCACATTTAATGAGGACCCATGCATGCTGCCTAGAGTGAACTGTGAGGCTGCTCTTATGGATGACACTATTTTTTAGAAAGTATTGAACATAGATATTGCCCATAAAGTATGGCACGGAGATCTTAGCTTTGCTGAAGGCAGGCTTGCACACTTCATCTTTTCACCCTGTCCATCAGTGTCCTCTGTGCAGAATCAAACAGCAAGTTTCACGACCCCTTCACAACTTACGAGAGTTGGTTGTCGCCCCACTGCCTCGTCATGGTGCTTTATTCTCCTCTTGTATGCAGAGTGCTTTTCTTTTTTATTTTCCCTTTATTGTTCAAATCATTCTCAATTCTCTGGTATAATCTCACATACTGGTAGTGGGTTCTTTGGCATTTTGTGTCTGGATATTCCTATGTGTGCCACACTTTCTCCTTTGCTTATTTCACCAATAGCCAGAAATTAAAACCAATGATAGTACATACATTCTTTAATTAAATGTTATTTCAGGGCCTACCTATATTCAAAAATCCCATGTTCCCTTGCATGAGCACACATGCACACATAGACACATACACACATGCTCACACACACCCCACCCACAAACAATTACACACACACTCACATACACATATGCACATTTATCAATTATAGTACATGCCATGAAATAAATAAATATTTGGTGCTGGGTAGAAAAAGAAGTGGAAGAAGGAGGTGCACTGAAGTGATTTTACAAGACAAATGTGGAATTGTTTAATCTGAGTATCTGACACAATCATTTACAAAGAAAAAATGTCGAAGTTAGTACAGAATAACCAGCAAAATTATGGTTATGCAGTAGGAACAAAAATAATTTTATGGTTACTTTGCCTTTTTCTGGTAGCTAATGAGTATGAACACTTCATATATTTACTGGCCATTTATGTTTCATCTTTTGCAAACTCTATGATCATTACATTGGCCCATTTATTGACTGAGTTGATTGACTTATTTAGTTCTTTTAATTCTTGTATATTCTAGATCAGAGCGTCTTAATCTTCCTAATGCTCTGACCCTTTTATACAATTCCTTATGGTGTGATGACCCGAAATCATAAAATTATTTTGTTCCTACTTCATAACCATAATTTTGCTAGTTATGAACCATAATGTATATATCTGATATATAGATGTGTTAGGAGACCCCTATGAAAGAGTCTTTCAACCCCTTCCAGGGGTCTTGACCCAGAGGTTGACAGCTGTTGTTCTAGATATTAATTTTCTGTTGTAGATATCAAATCTTTTCCTAGGTGAGCTAGGAATTTAATTTAAAAAATAAAACACTTTAATGGAAGAGAAGAGTCAGTTGACTAGTAAGTATTGATTAAGGGATGCTGAATTGAAATTGGACAGAGAAAATAAGATTACAGCCTCAAGGGTACAGCCCCCAGCAGGAGCAGGCCTTCTGGATAAGTGAGCCAATTGAACAGCTTGAACTGTTTGGGAGGCACCCAGGCAGTGGGACCTGGACCTGTCCTTAGTGCATGAGCTGGCTGTTTGGAACCTTGGGTTTACACAGGGAATCTTTGCTCAGCCTGGAAAGAGGGGACTGGACCTGCCTGTACTGAATCCACCAGGTTTAAATGAATCCCCAGGGGAGTCTTGGCCCTGGAGGAGATGGGAATGGAGGGGAGGGGCTACGGGGAAGGTGGGGTCAGGGGCAGGAGGGTGGAGGACAGGGGAACCCATGGCTGTTGTGTAAAATTAAAACACAAATATAATAAATTTTAAAAAGGAAAAAAAAAAGAATACCAAGTTCATACCCATTCCTCACAAATAGATAGATCATGTTGACAAAAATATTCAACAAAGAAACATGAAAGTTACATTTTACTATGGATTTAAATGAATTTTAACATCAACAGAATATTCCATCCTAAAGAATCAAAATACGCATGCTTTTCCAAAGTAAATCAACACTAGTCCATGAAGCAGACCCTTTTTATATACATTTGCATATAATTTCAATTTTAGATTCTGCCTATGAGTGAAAACACATGGTATTTGCTTTTCTGAATCTGGATCATTATATATAGCATAATGATTGCCAGTTGTATCCATTTTCATGACAATGTCATTGTTTCCTTTTGCTTTATGGATACATCAAATTCAATTCTTTGTCTGCACCACATGTTCATCTCTCATTCATCTGCGGAAGGGCATCTAGAACATTTGCACTTCCCAGCATTTTGAGTAGTGCAGCAAGAACAGAAAATGCAAGTATATGGGTGGTGTGCTGATGTACAGGACGGATACAGCTGATTTATATAATACTTCAATATTTATTGTCTTTATTTTTCTCTTAATGTGTTTTTAGAATATTTATTGATTTTTATTTCACATATATGAGTGTCTTGCATACATGTATGTCTGCATATTACATATGTGTAGTGCCAATGCAGAACAGAAGAGGGCATCAGATTAAGTGGAAGCAGAATTACAGACCGTTGTGAACTGCCATGTGAGTGCTGGGAATGGAACTTAGGTCTTCTACCAGCCCAGCCCTTTTTCTGGTGTTTGTATGTGTAGTATGTGTGTTTACGAGGGTGGTTATATACGCCAAGGTTGATGTTGGTAATCTACCTCAATTGTTCTTCCACCTTACTCTTTGGAGGTAGGTTCTCTTAATCAAACCCAGAGCCCACCAATCAGAGAGTTAGGTAAGGCAGATTGCTCTAGGGATGTCCTGCTCAGCTTTCCATGGCTGGAGTTTCAAGTGAGCTATCTGCCTACCTGGCATTGACTTGAGTTCTAAAACTCTGAACTCTGATCCTCATGCTTGTTGTGGTGACCACTTTAGTCACAGATTCATCTCCCAGCCTTATTTTGTGTGTGTGTGAATAATCTCCATAGTGAATATACACATGTACATATAACTTAATGAGTCCATTTTTCCTTACTATGATGTGTATGTCTACAGCTTAATTGATTTTGTGCTAGTGAGAGATATGGATCCAGTTTCATTATTTTACCTGGAGACACAATTTTCCGAGCACCATTTGTGGAAGAGGTTGTCTTTTCACTAGTACATAATTTGATATATTGGTCAAAGATGACACAGTTGTAGTTTGGGGTTTATTTACCAATCATATACCTTGTTTTCTGTTGGTATGTGTGCTAGTATTATCTTCTTAGCAGTATTATTTGTAGCAGTTATAGAAACTAAATGTTCAACCTAATGTTGAAAAGTTTATACATAATTGAAATGTACCATATCATATCAGTCTTTAAAAAATACAAGATAAAGTCAAATCAATTAATAAGTTACCCATGTAAGTGAATGAATCTCACAAAAATAAAACTTTGAAAAAATTGTTCACAAAGGTACATACTGAATAATGCAACTTGTATATATTTTGAAAAACATACTTTATAATGTGCAAAATGAAAACAAAACTGCAAATTAACTTTGTGAAAGAGAGTAAGGATGTGAATTAAACAGACATCTAGTATTCAGTATTTTATTGTATTGATCCATGCAGTGTTCACATTGAGATAATTTTTATATATGGTATTTTTCACAATTTATGCATACTTTTCTCTATAATATCAAAGAAACATTTCAATATTATCTTATTTTCCCAATAATATGAAATCCTTCAGTGTCACCACTAAAGCCTCAGAGTAAAATGTAGACAGTACAAGCTGTCTTCCTGTCCCAGTTCCTACCCTTGTGATAAATACCTCACTTCTAAATAAAACAAAAAGGGAATGGATAGGTACAGGAAATTAAGGTAGATTATTGTATATATTAGCAAACTAATTTAGTCTAACACTGGCTTTAGATAATTCGCACTGCTATAGATTCTTGTATATTGATACAAAAGCAAACTATTCTTATATATAGATAAACTATCTATATATAGAGATAATTTATATATATATATTTCTTGTATTGTACATATACGACATATACTTATATATTGATACACATGTAAAATTATATTTGACATATTGTATGTATGGTCTACCTATGTTTAGGATATTTTGCATATTGATACATATTGTTGTCATATTGCATATTGCACTATACATTCCTACCTCTGTTTAAGATATTTTGTGCAGCCTGGAAGAAGGGGACTGGACATGCCTGTATGAATCCACCAAGTTTAAATGAATTCCCAGGGGAGTCTTGTCCCTGGAGGAGATGGGAATGGAGGGGAGGGGATGGGGGAAAGGTAGGGGTGGGGGCTGGAGGGGAGAGGACAGGGGAACCCATGGCTGATGTGTAAAATTAAAACACAAATATAATAATAGTAGTAATAATAATAATAATAATAATAATAATAACAATAATAATAATAAAACTAACACCATGTATGCTAATTTTAAAAATAAAGGACTTATTAAAAAATAAAAAAAAGATATTTTGTGTATTGTAACAATTTTGAGGTCATTGCTCTTTTATTGTACATTTGCTTACAGACTGTTTACCTTCTTTATATGAAGCCTTAGTCCTTAGGTTATTTAGGAAGATAAGACTTACCGATTTATAGTCACCCCTGCTTGTCATCTTTATAGTTACATTAGTTAGGTTGTTTGTATTTACAGATTCATAGGTCAGATAGATAGGTGATCTTCAAACACTTCATAGATCTAGACAATATGGCATTTAAGCAACTTAGAATTCTGTTGAAGTGAGACACAACTGATCCTGGCAGCACCAATCTCATCCCGAGATAATGTTGGGCTCTTAAGACACTCCATTTGGAAGTTTGTCTTCTTCTTGGCATAATAGCTTTCTTGGCAGAGAACTACCCTTACCTTGACTGCTGACAGTATGAATGCTGTCCCTTCTGGATGAGTGGGACACAAGGAAAAGCAACTTCTGAACTCTGCCAAGACAAGGTAAGATGGTCTTTCAAAATTCCTGCTTCTGAAAATGGTATGTCAGATATTCTAGGCCTATAGTCAAATTAGATGCCCCAACAATGCTGAGAACTTTAGTTGACTGTACAGGCTGCCAGTTGTCTCTGTCTAGTCTCAAGATTTTGGAATGTTACTTGCATGCGTTTCCCATTTTCTCAGGTATTATTATGTTCCTTATCAAGTCTTTGATGGAGTTGGAGACTAATAGTTACAATTACAATCTTCTAGTATGTTACCTAGAACACACTAAGTACTACATTTATATACTTCAGGATAGGACAGAGTTTGGAATAATCCCTCTAACATACCATTTAGCTATGTTCTGGACATCTGCAGATTTTAGTGTGTGTCTCTTGTTTGATGTTGTTCTTGTTGGTTGAAGTTCCATTTTGCTTAGGTCATTAGCAAATTATTTCTCCTGGATAATACTTAATAATCATTCCTATTGTATATAGTTTTGTGTTAGGTTAGAACTTTCTTATTTAGACAAAATGGGGAGATGTAGTGGGTAGCTGTTTGAGCCATGCCCTGAAGCACCACCCCTAATGAGGTAGCAGGTAACTGTTATACCTACCTATGACCTTGAAGCAAATGCCCCAGGGGCATGGCCACTGAAGGACCCTTAAGACCTGAGATTCATGTATGCACTTTATCTTTGTTACCTTTTGGTTTTGGATACTGGAACGGATCATGACAGAGCTCACCAGAGGACAGCATTGGATCGTGCCTCAGCCTTCCAAGATCCTGCAACAAATTCCTTTATTCTGCCTTGTGAGTTAACCCCCAAATGAATTCCTTTGCTCATTAAATAGACTCTGTGGATTGATAGTGATAAAATCCCAATATCTGACAGTTCCACAAATGTTCTTTTTTGTCACGTTGCCTTTAGTGTATTGGAATTTACAATTATCCTTTTCTTGTCCACTTTGGTTGATTCTATTTAACGATGAAATGCCACACCCTCCAAACCATCATATTTGAGCCACAGCTTAGGTCAAATCCTTCTTTGAATTTTCTGGATTTTCTCATGCCTCAGCAACCTCTGTTATTACTATTGTAATTAAAAATCTACCTTTCCTGTGAAATCACTGCTGTCTTTTCAATACATTTCTTCTCTTCAGTGATATTAATTATAATTGTTTTAAATTTTATACAGAAAAACCTCCCACACAAAGACGTTGTGTATAAAGTCAACAAAACTACCATAGAATGAAAGACTTTCAAGAAGAGGAAGGCACAGAGTTGAAATTAAGGAAATAGTTTCAGTATGGAAATTTTGCTGAATGCACAGATGGGATTTGAACTATTTACTGTGCATCTCTTTTGCCTTCCTTCTTTGTCTTCCACACCACAGGTTTGGTAACAACCCTATTGAAATTCCTGACTTTTTTTTGTTTTCTCGAGAGAGGGTTTCTCTGTGTAGCTTTGTGTCTTTCCAGGATCTCGCTCAGTAGAACATGCTGGCCTCGAACTCAGAAAGATCCACCTGCCCCTGCCTCCCCAGCGCTGGGATTAAAGTCATGCACCACCACCGCCCAGCAAAATTCCTGACATTTCTCACCAATAGGCTATGCAAAAGTGTTAGCAGTTTTCTTCCCGCCTCCCTTCTGCTCTCCTCTGCTTTTTCTTCCTTAGTGATTGTTCTCAGGTCACAGGACCTTTTCTGGTGTCTGTGATGAGATGCCCAGGATGACTTAGCAAAAGCATGGTATGTGTGTGTCCTTGTGAATCCTACATATTTAGTGAGGTTCAAGGTTGCCTAAAAGGTAAAACAAAAAGATGAAACATCTAAACAAAGAAATGATTGGATCAAAATGCAGGGATTTTTCTAATAAAGGAAACAGCATGGCTTAGTAATGTTACTGTTAACACTCAAATTGATCTCCCCTCTGTCCCTCTCCCTCTCTCCCCCCTCTCTCTCTCACACATACCTCCCCTCCTTCCCTCCCTCCCTCCCTCTCTCTTATAGACACAGTTAAGTATCCATTGGATCTGAATAGAACATTCTGTGTTCTGTTATTTTACCATTAATCTTCTGGTTGGAACCAATTCGGGAAGACTCTCAATCTCAAATAATGAAATTTTCACCTTTCTAAAAAGGAATTACATAGCAATTATAATAAAAAAAAAAAAAACATTTACTTAAATTCTATGAAGCTTGCTACATATTATGCCCAAACTTAATTTCCGTAACACTAGGAATATTAGTAATTGAACAGAGAATTTCAATTACTTCTGTGAAATATTTATCTAATTATTTAAGACTCTACTAAAAAGCTTACATTCCTCTAAATGTAGTAAAAATAAGTAGGAAAAAGTAGCAAAAGTTGAAATTCAAGTTTACCGCTGTGGTAAATTTACCATTGTGGCAGAAAAGATGACAGACATTTAGAGAATGAGGCCATGTCTTAGAGAGTAGAAGGCTTGCCCAGCTTTCAAGAGACCCAAGGTTCAGTCTCATATACTGAGTGTGGTGGCACACGTCTGAACAATCTAAAAGGGAAACAAAAAAAAGGTGAGAGAGAAATTGAGAGGAGATGGTAATACCAACACTTATTGGTTTGTTTTGCAGTGAATTAACTAAAAGTATTAGACAAAGACAGGAGGATCCTCAGAGTTCACTGACCAGTAAGTTTAAGCCAAGCCAAACTGATAAGCTTGGGGTTCAAGGAGAGACTCTGACTCAAAAAAAAAATGAATAAATAAAAGGTGGAGAGCAATTAATAAAGATGCCTGATATTAACATCTGAAATCCTCGTTGACAAATTAGTGCACCTACACAAACACATAACACAGAGAGAGAGAGAAAGAGAGAGAGAGAGAGAGAGAGAGAGAGAGAGAGAGAGAGAGAGAGAACAGAGAGAGACTTAAAATAACACCTAACAGGATAGTGTTTTAATAACCTCTATTGGTTAGAGTATTAGAAAAATATGCAGGTGCATACAAATATTGTGATAAATTATCTTGCCTTGAGTCATTTAAGTTTTGAGGTTATATTTCAGTCAACAATTCTTCATTCTTGTGCTACTTTTAAAGCCCAAATCTAATGTTCTGTCTCCTAATGTTATTTTCCTTTTAAAAATCAAATAATTTTGCAAACTTGTCTTCTTGTCTACATATATATGAGTGCTCTTTTCATCTGTAATATGTAGGTACATAGGGAGTGCTTTTACATATTAAGCTTCACAACTCATTTGATACTGTGTGTAGGGACTATTATATAATGTAGCAAAAGACAGTTCAACACAAAGTGTTTAAATAGTATAAGGCATGGTTCTTTATCTTATTTCTTACTACACATTTAAGTGTTTGGCAAATGTTCTACCTGCATCATAAGTAGTAAATGGATAGAGGAAACGTTGGATGCAGGAAACAGATAAACCAATATATGTTCCTCCATCATGCACCAAACAAGTGTTTTGTCTAGGCTAAAAGATGTAAGTGTGTAATGCAGAAACTTTTCTACTCATAAAGAAACAACTGTTGAGAGAAGTGGGCAGTTACTTAAAATATGTGACCATGCTTGCTAAAGGATGTTCTAACATTTAAATTTAAAGTTCAGAGGCAGTGTTGACAAATACTGCCTAGGATATTATTGACATTCCATTTGTGAAATGATTTGTATAGTGTTTCATGAAAAGCAATGCTTTTCCTCTTTGAAGCACAGAAAATTTGATCTCATTTGCCCCATAAATGACCAAGTTCCTCCATCTAACTCTCAAAAATAAACATTATAACATCCTCCATATACTGAAGCTCTCAACTACCTCTGTCTAGCATTTTAAATTACCTGGGTGTGGCCAGTTTTTCTCAAATGAAATGGTGAATTCTAAGGTTTGACAGTTATTTCTCCAGAGTCTAGAGAGTAGGACTTCCCCCACTTAATTTCTCTTCTGTAATATGAGTTTTCATAATGGCATATTTTTTTCTCTCATTTCTCCATATTATTGCCCAGTGCTTAGATTTACCAGAACTTCCCTGACATGGGAGAGAATTGAAGTTCCCAAATGATGTATCAACATAGTGAATGTCTCCGTTCACTTTACAGTTGGTATTTGTGTTGCAATGTGCAACACAAACATTCATTTCATAGGCTCTAGCACCAGGAAGAAGTACTTCTGAACCTCAGCTTAGATAGACATGAAATAGAGGAAGCTCTTTAGTCTCTAGGTATGTGATGCTTACTTAGAATGTACTTAGAATGTACTTAGACTGTACTTAGAATGTCTTCACCAAGCACACTGAGAAGCTCAAAGGACCAGGGAACTTTATATAGGACATCTGATGGCCAGATTATTTAATGAGAATTATTCTCATCAAAAGTTTATAACTTGATGTGTCAGTATAAGATGCAGGTACTGTGAAATGATCACTATACTGAAGCTAATTAACAAATCCATAACCTGAGACAGCTACATTTTTCTTGTCTTCATTTTCTATATAGGAGCTGAAAAAGTAAGGTTGATTATTTTGGCAATTTTAACTGGAATACAACACTATTAACTTTGACACAAGGCTGTATGATATTACTCCAGGGCATTTATCTACCTACAAATGATAGATAGATAGATAGATAGATAGATAGATAGATAGATAGATAGATACTAGATAGTTACTAACAAAAAGAGAAAAGATAAGTGCAGATGTGGATATAGACAAAAGGGAGTATTTATAAATTGTTTTTGAGGATGTAAATGGAATCACTATTATAGAAAACAACATAAATACTCTTGCCAATAGAGTAAAAAAAATGAAATGCTATATAATCCAACAATAAGGCTTCTAGATAGGTATTCAAAGGAAATAAAATGTGCGTCTGAAAGAGATAACCCCACCCCATCTTCATCACATTACTGTTGATAGTAGTTAGGAAATGTAAATAACCTGAATATCTAGTAGGCAAATACATTGTAATATACTTGTGTGTGTTTGTGCATGTGCAAACACATATGCATAATGCATGAGTATGCATGATACATATGGGTAAGTATGTGTATATTAGAATACTCTTCAGGATTCAAAATGAAATACTACCATGTTCTAAATGTTGAGTGAATCCTATGCTAAGTGAAATAAGCCCAATACAGACAGACAAATAATTGCACAATCTCACATATGGAATCTAAAACAGTCAAACAATAGTTTTGACAATAGAGTTGTGTTTTCCAGTGTTATAAAAGAAGGAAAATGATATGATGTTGGTCAAAGGAGAGCAAATTTCCATTATTTAATACATTATCTGTTTTGTTATATTGTATTTTAGACCAAAATGAATTATTTTCAATAGATTTCATAGTTTACAATTACATTTAATCATGTTAGATTCCCCACAACTAATCATATATATTTAATGATGAGCCTTTGGCCATCTCCACAGGTCATCTAGAGGCTTTCCCTACAATTGCTTCCATTGTACCACTTTTCTTGGAAGACTTAATTTTTAGCCTAGAAAACCAATTGCCTCCTCTATTTGGTCACTACGGAATTATTCTTTTTTTTTTTTTAATCTGCCTCTATTTTAACCACACCCACCTTCTCTTTTGCAATCTGTCCCTTATATGGTTCCATGTGTTCCATTTTTATGGATTTGATCCAAAACATCAAAAATCTTTCTTACACCTTCATGTGAGGTCATAAGCACTATCCCTATCTGGCCCAGAAGATGCTACAGTATATGCTATAGCTATACTTCCAAGGACCACACATAAAACAGAACCCTCACTTAGACATGCTGAAATGATCAGCACACTAAACACTGTCTAAACATGAAAGGTTGTGGATTATATGTTGGTGGAGTAAATATCATCTACTTATTATATATCCATACTCATGTTGTTTGGAAGACTGGCAGTGAGAAGCTTGTGAATCAGTAAGTAGGATGATGTGTAAAGAATCCCTGGGCTTAGTCTTGGGCATATACCCAAAGGATGCTCAATCATACCACAAAGACACTTGCTCAGCTGTGTTCATAGCAGCATTATTCCTAATAACCAGAACCTGGAAACAACCTAGATGTCCCTCAATTGAAGAATGTATGAAGAAAATGTGGTACATTTTCACAATGGAGGATTACTCAGCTGTTAAAAATAAGAATATCAGGAAATTTGCAGCAAGTGGATGGAACTAGGAAAAAAAAAATTCTTCTGAGTGAGATATCCCAGACCCAGAAAGACAAATATGGTATGTACTCACTCATAAGTAGATGTTTTTATTTTCCTGGAAAGGAAAAATAGAAAAGATATCCTATGTAGACTTTGGGGAGGGGGGGTAGGTGGGATGGGAACATGAGTGATTGGATTATGGGGGTGGATGGAGGGAGAGAGCAATGAAAGAGATGTCTTGATTTTCGGGGGGCATTTCAGAGTCAGGTAGCAACCTGATACAAGGGAAACTCCCACTAATCTACAAGGATAACCCCAGGTAAGACTCCTAGCAATAGTGGATAGGTAAACTGAACTATCCATCTCTTGTAATCAGACTGGTCTCCATCCAGTAACTGATGGAAACAAATGCAAAGATCCAGAGCCAAGCATTGGGCTGAGCTTGGGGAATCCTGCTAAAGACAGGAAAGGATTGTATGAACCAAAGGGGTCAAGTTCATCACAAGGGAACTCACAGAAACAACTAATCTGGACTCCTAGGAGCTCACAGACTCTGGACAGACAGCTAGGGAGCCTGCAAAGGACCATCCTAGGCATTCTACATATGTGTGACAGTTGTGTAGCTTGGTCTACTTGTGGGACTCCTAGCAATGGGAGCAGGCCCTGACCCTAACCCTTTGGCTGGCTTTTAGGAACCTACTCCTCATACTGGGTTGCCTTGCCCAGCCTTAACACAAGGGGAGGAGCTCAGTCCTACTTCAACTTGATATGCCATGCTTTGTTGACACCCAGCAGTTGAGAGCCCAGCAACTGCTGGGTGTGGCACCTACACTTAAGAGTAGTTTGTTTCTCCAGTGAGACTCACTTGAAGAAGACAAATTTTCATTGACAAGTGTCTTTCAAACAGGGATAGCCTCTAGATTAGGAATGGGGACATGTGTCCTTACATCCTTTTAGCTCTAGGACCCCATCTTGTGCAAACTGGGGCAGGCCCTGTGCATGCTGCCTCCACTCATGTGAGTTCATATGTGCATCAGCCCTGTTGTACCTAGAAGCATTGATGCTTTGGTGTCCCCTATCCTCCTGGATTCTTACACCTTTTCTGCCTCATCTTCAGCTGAATTCCCTGAGCCCTGAGGGGAGGGACTTGATGGAGACATCTGTTTTAGGGCTGAACTTTCCAAGGTTTTTCACTCTCTATATGTTGGCTGGTTGCAGGTCTCAGAATGTGTCCCTATTTGCTTCTGGAAGAAGCTTCTCTGGTGATGGCTGAGCAAAGCACAGGTCCACACTTACAGCAGAATGCTGTTAGAAGTCCTCTTATTGCTGTGTTCCTTTAGTAGAAGAGTGGTATTTGGTTTGGCTGTCTAGTCTCAGGTTCTTGGCCACCCATACAGCATTGGGTATAGGTTCCATCTCATGCATGAAGTGGTCCTCAGATCAAATCAGATACTGACTGGTTACCCTCACAAACTTTATACCACCATTGCACCAGTGTCTCTTGAAGGCAGGTTCACCATTGTAGATCAAAGGGTTTGTAGCTGGGTTGGTGTTTACCTTTCTCCTTTGGTAGTATGCAGAGTAACTTCCAGTACCATGAATCCTAGTCTGTAGGGGTAAAACCTCTAGGTAGGCACCAGCTCGACTTCTCTGTGTTCACTGAGTTGACTAGGTATTGTCTTCAGCAATACGGCCTAACTGTCAATTTGTGGAGGGCCATAAGTAGCCATGGCAACAGCATGAGTTGTTTGAAGATTTCCATGAGACCTCTTTGGCCAAGAAGGTGATGAGGTATAAACCATTTCTGGTACCAGAAGCTTCATTTGTTGATGAGATATGTGCAGTTGGGCTTTGTTTACCTCATTATTTGGCAATTTCATTTAAATCGCCTTCATATGTGTATATATTATAGGAAGCTTCTACTTACTGTATTAGGTTTCCATAATACCCCTGAAATAGAATTCTTACATTACACAATCCCTGACTTCTCACAGCAATTTTGGTCCTCATTTTTCTAGGTTTCTATCATTTCCGTTTCTCATTTCTCACTGTAAATCTCCTCCCTGCTTGGGTTACTTGGTGAACTTTGTGTTCCTGGCTAAGTCCTATGGAGACAGAATCCTAAGCTTCACAGTATCATAGCAGCATTAGTTATTTTTCCAACTGTACCAGTACTTTCCATATGTTCTTTGTTGAGGAAGCACTATTCATTAATCTTATGTTCATTTTTTGAAAGCATTATCCATTTTTTTAATCCCAAAACATGGACACATCTTAAAACTGGTAGCTTATTTCCACTCAAACCTCTACCTTAATAAAAAAATTTTCCTATCACTTATTAATGTTATTTCACAGTTTCCTAAGATACTGCTACCTGTTTGTATGACAGCTCCAAATTACTCACGTAATCTTTGTAACAGATCATGGTGCTCTAGAGGCCATCAGTGATTTCTATTTTTACATCAGAAAGTGAAACACTCCTAACCAGGTGACAACATCTGTCCAGGTGTTGACATTCCTTTGCTACAGCATCTTTCACTCTGTCATCTCCTCTCATTATATTCCACCCTGCACACCTGCCCAGAGATCCTTGAATACCTCATATGCCTTCAGTACACAAGCAACGGGCACCCTGCCCCCTCCCCCACACACACACTTCAAAATACATGGAGGCTGAGTGGAAGATGATTGTGCTATATTGTGTTTATGGATGTGTTAGAAATATAACTTATACAATGAAACTCACCATCTATATCATTCCACACTAAGCACTCTCAAAGACCACTGTCAACTGAATTCCACCCTGTGTCACTGGGTGAAATATCAAATATAAAGCATCACTTCTAGTCAAAGCTTTAGGCTGACAGTCAGCTCCTGTGGTCATTTTGTTCAGCTATTTTGCCCTTCCCTTAAAAGTCTATTTTTCCCTTTATATAGCGAAGCAACTATGCATCAGTTCCCAGGAAACAATACTTCCACGTGGAGAGCAATTCTCCCCTCCTTACCTGGTTGGGATAACTGTCTATCTTTCAGAAAGGTATGAGCTTCTTGGGGAGAGAGACTGTTTCTTCCTAAATCCTCAGCAAGGAAAGTACCAGGCAATATATAAATAGATGCTGCATTAGTGAATATATTTGTTCTATTCACTTTGCTATGAAGTCTCAGCAGGCCCTGACAAAAACTGAGCAACCACTCCCACATTATTTTATTATCATATTCATATATATATATATATATATATATATATATATATATATATATATATATATAATGCAACTGAAATATTGATGTATTTGTTGGGCTCTCTATCATTTTGAAAATTGGGATCTTCTTGAAATCAGATCATGATTTCCCAATTTCTAACAACACTGGGTTACAACAGCATTCTTGGAAAGTGCCCTCCTAATGAATAATCCTAATTTATAGATTCAAGTTCATGACCCCATATGGTCTTTCTTCATTTCTTATTTTGAGTAGAATAATTTTATGTAGCACTGTACAATTCATTAAAACATACAAATAAGTAAAACTGCACAAACCTGCTCATTATGGGTGACATGTTTTATAAACTCAAGCAAAAAGCCTGAGCTCGTATCATCCCTGCTTATAATCGAGGAGGAGCTCTTCAATCCTCCCAATTCCTGAAGCATCCTTGGGTAACTTACCCCAGTGACACAATTACAAAACAAAATTCAGTGTACTACATTAATCGGCTCTGTTTTAATGCCTTTCTAACAGCGTCTCAATATATTTTGTTTAAAGATCATCTCAAGGGTGTCAGGCACCCAGAATAATACTGTTCTTTAATTTCCCCAGTGAGCTCAGCTATGCTTTGAGTTTCCTATAAATTGTAAACCTTGGTTTAGAAAATAAGTCTAGAAACAACTTTCTAAGTATAGTAATGATAAATACCAACTTGAATACGTGACTATCAGATTTAATTACCATCTATATTTCTCATTTAATGAGTGGTCCAATGACCAATCAAATGCAAAGAATTTGAACCCAGAAGAGTAGGAAATTCTTCATGAATTTAAAAACGTGTTCTCCAAAAGTAATTAATTATCTTCAAATTGTAAAAATCTGCCCAACTCCCAGCACCAAAAAGTAAGATGTCTCCAGACCCTAACCACTCAGCCCAGTGTTTACCCTCTACCTAGCTCCCTGACACAAACAGGTAAAGAATCCCAGATCCTGAGCACTGGATCCAAAATTCTACAAATCTTAGGGTTCAGTTAAGGTGGCACATGCCTTTAATCTTAGTGCTCTGGAGGCAGAGACACATGGATCTTTGTGGACTTGAGCCTATCCTGGTCCATGTAGGTAGTTCCAAGGCAGTTGGAGTCACACAGTGAAATTCTGTCTCAAAAGAATTTATTTTGCTTCTTGTCTTTTTGCCTCTGTTCCATTGCTGTGAAAAGACACTGTGACCACAGCAACTCTTACAAAGAAAAACATTTAATCTGGTGTTTGCTTAGAGTTTTGGATGCTTAGTCAATATCACCATGGCAGGGAGCATGGCAATGGGCATAGCAGGCATGGTGCTGGAGAAGTAGTTGAGAGCTACATCCTGATCTGCAAGCAGCAGGCAGTGAAAGAGGGAAGAAGAAGAGAGAGGGAGATTGGGCCTGGCATAGGCTTTTGTAAAATTCAAACTCCAACACCAGTGACACGCTTTCTCCATCAAGGACAAACCTCCTAATCATTTCAAACAGTTCCACTACCTGGTGACTAAACATTCCAATATATGATCCTATGGGGTATATTCTTATTCAAACCACAACACTTCTATTTGTATTCTTGTAAATTCCATCTCTCTATAGAATTAACTACACTGTTTGGAAGTAAACCTAATTAATATAGTAATTTTTTTTCATGTTTTTGGAAATATCGCAGAATGTTGTCTTACATTTTCAGGTTTGTCTAACATTTAAGATTGCATCAGAGCTTTTAATAAGTTTACGTGAGGAATCTGAAGCAGTAGTTTGATAAAGTATCAAAGCAAGAAACCCTAATTTGGGCATGTTGATGCAGTGTCCTCCTAAGTGGCCAATATAGTAAAGCTTTCTCTACAATAACCTTGACTAATTTTACTGCCAACACTCTTTTGGATTCATTTTGTCTTATCTTCTATGACAGTGAAGTAGCTAACATCCATAGTTAATTAACTAGGGTAATTATCTACAGGGCTTTGTAGTACAACTAGAAACTCAGGAATCTCAAAATCGGTTTCCTATGTGTGTGAGCATGTTATATTCAGTAAGTACCCATTATAGTCTATGATGGCTTAACTCTTTTGTCATTATTTTCTAAGGTCAGAAGAGCAGGAAAATAGTTTTTCTCAAATAATTCTTTGCAGCAACAGTAATATCCACCACCTTTTATCTCTTACTGTTCTTTTAAAAATGATTTGCACTTTTAAGAAACAGTATAAAACTAAGTGTAAGCAAAGAGAAGAGGAGAAGAGGCAGAATAATCAGAATCCAGCTTCTCCTTTCTCATCTTTAATAAACTGGAGGATCTAAACACAGGTGAAGCAGTGTTTGTTTGAACACCCAACATAGACTACAACATCCAGAACCTCTCTCCCCATCATGTCAAGGACCATTCCCAAATGTGACTGTGGGACTTTGAATGTCTACCATAGGCTCATCTATTTGAATGTTTGGTCCTCAGTTGGTGCCACGGTATCTAGAGGTTTAGGAGGTGCAGCCTTGATGGAGGAAGTAAGTACTGGGGAATGGTCTCTGGGACTATATAGCTTTAGCCTATTTTCAGTTCTCTTTGCTTCATGGTTGCTGTTAAAAATATGATCGTTCAACTCCCTGTTTCTGCCACTGTGACTTCTGCTAGCTGCTTTGTCTCTCTGCCACACTGGACTCTTTAAGTCACAGGAACCTTAAGCACTGATAAATTCATCCTTCTATAAGTTGCTTTGGTCATAGTGCTTTACTACCACAACAGAAAAATAACTAATACATTGGAGTTCTCTAACTCCCCACTGCTGGTTCATGAAATTTGAGAACCATAATCTGGAAGAACGAGGCTTCCATTCCGAACCTGCCAATTGCCCTTAATGTGCATAATTTGTTGAGGATTATACAAAAGAAAAAGTCTTCTACAGGGATACTTAAGGCCACAGGAAGAAGTAGGAAAGTAGTATTGTCTAGACAGCATGTCAATATCCATCAGTGGACAAACAGAGGCATCAAAACAAACAGGGGTAAAATGAGGATGAGACATCTAAGGAAAAGCCACTGTTATTCATCTTGGAGTTCCATCTTCTCAGATTGCTAACACAAACCACTCAGCAGTTTTCTGGAGGTGGGAAGGAATGACAGGTCATTTGAATTATGACTTCAGTCAACATATGGTTTTCAGGAAGGATCTTCTATAGATTTTTATTTCTTGTCATTTTAAGATAAATATTTACTAATAAAAGGGCTAGACTATAACTCAATGATCTGTACTTGCCTAGCTTGTGTGAGGCCCTAGTATTGATCCCCAGCACTGAAAACGAAGAGAACGAGAGAGGAGAGAGAGAGAGAGAAACATTGTTACTATTGCAAAATTTACAAATGATAGATTATCAGTTCATCAAATTACATGAAAAACATTTCCCATGAAATCTTACTTAATCATTGTATCAATTTAAAGTGATAGGAGCAAGATAAATGAATAGTAAAAAATATGAACAAATAATTTGACATCATCATACATTAAGGAAATTCAAATCAAAACCAGTATAATATATAATTCTTACACACTGAAATACCCATAATTAAAAAAGTTAAAGGGAAACTAAATAGCATGTACTACCATGGTGCAGATGGCACTATAAATGGTTTGGCCACTATGGAAAACTGACTTTTCTTTTAAAAAATTAAACATAGATTTTCCATATGTCTCAGTAATTTTGCTCCTATATACCCAATTAAAATATAAGCAGGAGTGAGGTAGACAATTGAATTTACTCTGAGAAAAAAGATAAAGAATAATAGGATAAATGGGTAGATCACTGAATCTACTGTAAAAAGAAAAAGGGGAAGATATAAAAATGACAAAAGGTAGACTACTGAATCTATTATGAAAAGAAAAAAGGTAGAATATAGATATGATAAGATAAAAAGGTCAATTATCAAATCTACATTTATAAAGGAACTACTTCTTTTAAATAGGCTAAGTAATGAAATTTTATTTGTCTGAGTTTATCAAATTTTACTGGACTGGACATTGTCAAAATATATATAATGGGTTTTTTTTTATCTGAATCTGTCAAATGTTAATGGACTAGACATCGTTAATGTAATCTTGGCTATGTATATTGTATATACTTATTGGATATGATTTTTCTTGTATTGGTTATAAGCCTTTTTAATTTTAGAAAAAAACAGGGGAAATGTGGTGGTATTGTGTTCCCCCAAATATTGTGTATGCTAATAAACTTATCTAGGGTCAGAGAATAGGACGGCCACAATATTAAACATAGAGGTTAGGCAGTGGTAGCACACACCTTTAATCCCAGCAATCAGGAGGCAGAGCCAGGTGGATCTCTGTGAGTTCAAGGTCACATTGGAAATAGCCAGGCTTGGTGACTCACACCTTTAATTCCAGAAAGTGAGCCTTTTATCCCAGGGAGTGATGGCAGAAACCAGAAAGATATATTAGGCATGAAGACCAGGAACTAGAAGCATTTGGCTGGTTAAGCGTTTAGGCTTTGGAGCAGCACAATTCAGCTGAGATTCATTTGGATGAGGACTCAGACGCTTCCAGTCAGAGGAAACAGGATCAGCTGAGGAACTGCCGAGGTGAGGAAGCTGTGGCTTGTTCTGTCTCTCTGACCTTCCATAATTCACCACAATACCTGGCCTTAGGTTTGATTTTATTAATAAGACTCTTTAAGATTCATACTACATCTAGCGCCCAACATTCGTGGTACGAATTCATGAAAAAGCCTCTTGCCTGTGGCCTTGTGGGCCCCAACTCAGGCCCAAGCTACACTTGGCTGGTTGTGGTGGCCCACACCAGTAGGATTTACTGAAAGAGGCAGAGGAAGGAGGCAAAGGCAGGAGGATCCCGAGTTTGAGGCCAGCCTTGGAGGCTTGCTATGGAGAAGCTAAGGTCGGCTGGGGACTAGCTACAAAAGGTGGCAGTGGGACCATGGAGGCACTGACAGCTGCTCTGAGTTGCAGGCTGCTTCTCATTGTGTTGGTGACTATGGTGATGCTGCTACCTGGGACAAAGGGTTTACTGCTGCTTGTTCAGAGAAGAATTGCCAGGACCATCATGTTACAAGAAGGCATCAGCAAAGGTCAGTTTGGAAAAGTTTGGCGAGACAAATGGTGGGGAGAAATTGCTGGGAAGATTTTCTCTTCTAAGGAAAAATGTTCATGGTTCTGAGAGACAGACATTTACCATATTGTGTTTGCTCCAAACCTAAAAGCTTAACCAGCCAAATGCTTCTAGTTTCTGGTCTTCATGCCTAATATATCTTTCTGGTTTCTGCCATCACTCCCTGGGATTAAAGGCTCACTTTCTGGGATTAAAGGTGTGAGTCACCAAGCCTGGCTATTTCCAATGTGACCTTGAACTCACAGAGATCCACCTGGCTCTGCCTCTTGATTGCTGGGATTAAAGGTGTGTGCTACCACTGCCTAACCTCTATGTTTAATATTGTGGCCGTCCTATTCTCTGACCCCAGATAAGTTTATTAGCATGCACAATATTTGGAGGAACACAATACCACCACACAGGAGTCTAATGCAAGTGCTCACTACAACACTATTCATAATAATCCAGAAGAGGAAACAGCTAAAATGTTCTTCTGTAAATAGATAAATAAATTATAGTGTAACCAGACAATGGAACCCATTCAGTCATACAGAAAGAAGTACTGGAACATTCTACCACACAAATGGAGCTTTAAAGCATCACACTAAGTGAAATAAGATAGACCCAAGAAAAAGCATATTGCATGATATCATCCATCTGAAACACCCAGAAGAGGTGGGTCAACGGGGGTACAAAGAAACAAAGTGCTAGGAGATGGGTAGAGGAAGAAAGAGCAGTCACTGCTAGACTGACTACATGGAAATGTTCAGAAACATGGGTTCAGAAGTTCTAAGTTTACTAAGAGCCTCAGAATCACACATTGTTAAAATTATTTTCATGGTGTTTTATGTATACCACAAAAAGAATTTGGAACAGTCCAGAAAAAAAGTATTTGTGGTAGTTTGAATGAGAATTTCTCTCCCCATTACCCCCCCCCCAAAAAAAAGCTCATATGTTTAAATTCTAGGTTCCTAGCAACTTTTCTCTCTGACATCAGAAAGTAGAGGGGAAAATGGAGTGGATTGTCAGTTTTTCTGCAGCCCTTAGACATGTCTAGCCTTGTGACTTTGGATGTTCTACTCTCAATACTTTCTTATTGTTGACAGTTCCAAGATTTGGATTTTTAAGAGTCATTCAATCCCTACTGAGGCAGAAGTATTAGAGAAAGTAGGATTAAGTTCTTTAGCATAAGGTCTAGATAAACATGGGTAAGATGAAATATAAGGGGGTATCTTATGAAGTAAGTTAACGCTAGTCCCTTTCTGTCTCTGTGACAAACTGCCTGAGAAAATCAACGTACAGGAAGAAAATTTTGTTTTGGCTGAGGATTTTCTAGGTTTCAGTCTGTGAACACCTGGTGGCATTGTTTCTTGGGCTGTAGTGAGGTAGATGAGGTCATCATGGTAGAGAGCTTGCGCGAGCTTGCGCTAGAGCAGAGCCTTCAATAGTCCTCACAGCAGCTGTAACACAGACAGAAAGATGAGCCAGGAAAGGAACTGGCTGAGAACAAAACAGCTCCTAGAGGAATTCCCCATAGGTTCATCCACTTCAACAGCTGTCTATATCCCAGGTCTCCATAACCAACCAATAGCTCATCAAATACGAACCCATGGATGAATTCATTCCTGATTAGGTCTAAGTCTCCTTGAACTAATTAATAAGTCCAGGAAACACTGAACATTGCTGCACAGGAAAGCCATCTCATGTTCAACCACAGCAGTCACACACCATAGCCAAGACCCAGGAGTTGACATGATGTGTGCATGAAAACAAAACTAGGAAATTAAATCTGAATGAAGTTAAGAAAGAGACCAATCAGATGAGAGAAAACATAGGAAAGTGAGAGAACAATTGACTGTACAAGAATGAAGTCCTAAATGAGGGAGGGATGTGAATGCAGATGAGGTCCAGAATCGACCTCAAGCAAGCAAAAGGATAAGCCAACAGAATAAGCTGGTTAGCTGATAAGGAAAGAGAAGCATCCGGTTTGGAAACTTACGACAGGAAAAAGTGGGTGGGAAAAGGAGTGAACTTGATTTGTCAGAGATGCAATATTGTATCAGTTAATTAGATGACCTGTCAGGAAATAAATATTACTTCCCTTGCTACCTTCAAAATAATATGCATATGAATGTTCGGAAATGGTAGGAAAGTGGGGTGTTCTTGAGAATGATGGAGACTTTCTTCAAAATGGCTAAGAGTAGGAATTAGTGTGCCAGTGATCCAGGTCACACAAACCTTCCACTGAATCTATATCCCAGGGTCTTTATTTTGCAAATTTGAAGAATCAACATGATGGAGCATGAGGAGGATGGGCTTTAAGAACAGAATCTATCATGCATTAATTGGCAGTAAGTTATGAGAAAGTGAGGAGGTAATGTTTATGCATAGCAGAAGCAGGCGCCAGAGATGGCCACCACTCTGTTGCTAATCCACAAACATTTTATGGACTTGGCAGAAACTGGGTAGAGATTTGGGGGTGGGCTCAGTGAGCCTACTCCAAGTCTATTTGTCTTTCAAACCCAGTACTTGTATTGAGGGTTCTGGCACACAAATTCTGCTGCCAGATTATCTCTGTCATCCCTGGCCAAAGACAAAAATCAGACAGTATTGCTGCTAAAGTCCTTGTCTTTGTCAGCCTGACTAGTTTCTATCTCCTGTTCTCATCAGCATTTTCTAAGTTATGCAACATTGCTTATATATAAAAAATCACTTCATTGTTAACTCCATTAGTTATAATTGTAATATAACAAAGTTTATACTTAAAGTTATTCAAGTCTATGTGAGTGGGTGGCTATCTTCTTGAGGCTAATGTTAAATAAAATCATGTGTAAGTTCACTTGGTATCATGGCTAAATAAAGAAGATCCAGAGACAATATCCAAAGTTTATGAAGAGTAAATGTCAACAGGGGATTTCAATTTATATCCTAAGCAAAGATTAGGTTTTTCTTGGTCCTATAAATGCCAATCAAATTCAATATTTGGATATGATGGGCAGCCTCATATACTTTATTTTTAGTTATTATTGCTATCATATCCAGCATCACATAGGCACATAATCAAAGAAGTAAAACATTAAATGTCCAATAGTGTATAACTACAAAAAGCAATGGTTTCATTTATTATTGCTATCATATCCAGCATCACATAGGCACATAATCAAAGAAGTAAAACATTAAATGTCCAATAGTGTATAACTACAAAAAGCAATGGTTTCATTTTCAATGACCTCATATAAACAAAAAGAATGATTTTATTGTGTGATTTGTTATTTGATGTTTATTTAAGACATAGAGTTATGAGATGTGTTTCTTTGTAATATAATAGTATCTGATTAGAGAAAATTACTCAGTTGATTTTCCCAAAGAAAGGACAATGGAAGCTGATTATCCTTTGCTTAAATTAGTAAATTAAAACAGCTTAGTGCTATAGAGACTGAGGTAATGTCTTGAGTGAATTAATGGCTAAGAAAATCAATAGGCTATAACTTTCCTGGTAGTAGCAAGATTTAATTTAAAGCTACAGAACAGCCAAGTTGCTTTGCATAGGATTTCTCTCAGACTAGAATGCTCCTAAAATATTCATTTCACACTCTCCTTTCTTATTATTTAATACTTGTAAACCAATATAATGGTACTTCATCTAATTGCAGTAGATTTTTCATACACTGTATTTTCATAGGAATGAGTTCTCTGGAATGATGCCTAGAAAGTTTGTGGTAACAAACAAAACAATTAAAATATCTTTACAGTAAGTTCAGAAGTTGATGTATAATAATTTTAGGATGGAAATGCAAATACATGCCATTGTTAACTGGACAAAATGATTATATCTCATGAAAAATCTACAGTGGCATCCATATGAATTAAGTATATCATAGTAAGCCAGAGGAATAAATGTTGATCTAAATATAGTGAGTCCATATAAACAAACCATTGAGAATGTTTTTATGTTAAATAGTTTATTATAAAGTTACTGTAGTATATTATAGTACTTTTCCATTTTGTACAACCTAACAATTCTTAGTTTTGTTGCTTCATAAGAAGAATTTTTCTCTCTGGGTGGCAGTGGCACACTCCTTTAATCCCAGCACTCAGGAGGCAGAGCCAGGCAGATAGATCTCTGTGAGTTTGAAGCCAGCCTGGTCTACAGAGGGAGATCCAGGACGGGCACCAAAACTACACGGAGAAAGCTTGTCTTGAAAAATTAAAAAAAAAAAAGAAAAGAAATATTTTTCTCCCTTCTTATCTAAGATCATGAGCTTGTTTCCTCAAATATCTTACACAAATGCAGCATTGCTTTGCTCAGCCACCTGAGCTTTTCATTTTATTTCAGCAGCAATGGTTGAATCATGGCCTCCTGCTTTACCAGGCAAGCAAGTGCTCTACTGCTGGTCCAGCTGCATTCTCAGCGCTGACCAACTCAGCATCCAGCACACTTTGCAGCCTTTAAGATGTGCAGAGTAAATCACAGCAGAAGGAACTGAGTTTGAGGATGGATAAAGTGAGTATCTGCAGTCAATTCCCTTCTGAAGAAATAAGAGTCAAACAGGAAGAGAAAGGATAATACAGAACGAAGAAAAAGCTGTTGTTAGTTCAAAAATAATCTTCCTCACTTTTATATACTTATCAGTGACATCTCAAACTCTTTAGGATATGATGCTAATCTCTTCAGCCTACAATGTTATTCATTCCTAAGATAAAGTAGAAAACATGTATTTTTTGTATTATTCATTAATATCTGAATAGGCTTAAGCCCTCAGGGTAGTAGATACAATAGGTAAATAGGTTACAGAAAACAAGAGAACATATGCTGTAGATCTCTAATTCTGTCTGATAACATTATTAACTTTGGGGCTGGTGGAAGCTAGCAGCCTGTTAAATTGATGTATCCTTAAAGGTCACAGTGATGATGGATCAGACAAAGAGGTGAACAAGGAAGAGCTATTAAATTAAAATTGGGCCAAAGACAGCCCAAGATAAATTATAACTGGGCTTCACATCTGCAACATTGTACCCTCTCCAAATCAATTGAATTCCCATCTGCTTTTGTAAAAGGTTCAATGTAGGATTCAATTTGTTTTCAGGGCTCTTTGCTTCACATGTATAATCTTTCTTTTAAAAGAAAACATTCAGTTCTGGAATTTTCATTCCAGAGATGTGCAGGGACACTTTCTTGCACACACACACACACACACACACACACACGCACACGCACACGCACACGCACACATGTATGTATATATTATATGTATCTTAATTATGTGTGTGTATATATATATATATAATGTATAAAATGTTAATTATGGGCCCGAGACCCCAGACACTTCCTGAGACACAGAGACCAGCCACCAGCTCCCATCCACCCTGGAACTCCCATCTGGAACAGAGAGACCCTCAGGTGGACACTACAACCTCAATGCCTTGCCCCCACATCCATCTGCCGGAGACCCCAGTCACTTCTGGAGACTTAGAGACCAGCGTCCAGCATTCTATACTGCCCCGGAAGTCCCATCTGGACAAGATAAGGAGCCCCCAGGGGCTTCCTGAGACTCAGAGTCCAGCCCCCAGCTCCTATCTGGCCAGCATTATCATCTGGACCAAGCTTCAATCTGGACTACAGAGAGGCTCCCTAAATCTGTCAGCTCTGTCTGGACCAAGTACACTGATAAGACCAAGAACGAATGCACAAGGAGATGGGCAGATGTCAAGGCAGAAGTACATACAACAAAATAAAGAGCAATACATCATCACCAGAACTTAGCCCTTCTCCAACAGCTAGACGTGAACATCACAGAATGGAAGAAGCAGAGGAAAACAACCTTATAAGTAACATCATGAAGAGGCTAGAGCCTTATATAGAAGAAATAAAAAATAAAGTGGA
Source organism: Onychomys torridus (assembly GCF_903995425.1). NCBI lineage: Eukaryota > Metazoa > Chordata > Mammalia > Rodentia > Cricetidae > Onychomys > Onychomys torridus. Next base: position 40,714,740 of record NC_050455.1, read on the forward strand.
GGAACAGACAAACAAAAAATGGGAAGAACGCTATAAAAAACTAGAGGAAAGGAAAATTGAAGCAGAAGAAAACAATAAGTCCCTGAAAGAAAATCACAAAAAAGCAATGAAACAGACAAGGGAAACAGTCCAATACCTGAAGAGGAAAATAGAAAAAATGAAGAAGACACTAGCAGAAGGAATGCTGGAAATAGGAAACCTGAGTAAACAAACAGGAACTTCAGATGCAAGTATAACCAACAGAATGCAAGAGATGGAAGAAAGGATCTCTGGTGTTGAAGATGCAGGTAGAAGAAATAGATTCACCAGTCAAGGAAAACACTAAAACCAACAAAGTCATGACCCAAAATGTCCAAGAAATTTGGGACACCATGAAAAGACCAAAACCTATGAATAATAGGGATAGAGGAAGGAGAAGAATACCAACTCAAAGGCACAGAAAATATATTTAACAAGATCATAGAAGAAAGCTTTCCCACCTTAAAGAACGAAATGCCTATGAAGATACAAGAAGCCTATAGAACACCAAACAGACTAGACCCCCCAAAAAAGTCCCCTCGCCACATAATAATTTAACAACTAAACGTACAGAATAAAGAAAGAATATTAAGGGCAGCAAAAGAAAAAGGCCAAGTGAGTTATAAAGGCAAACCCATCAGAATAACACCTGATTTCTCAATGGAGACTTTGAAAGCCAGAAGGACCTGGACAGATATAATGCAGACACTAAGAGACCATGGATGCCAGCCTAGACTAATATACCCAGCAAAACTTTCAATCATCATAGATGGAGAGAAAAAGACCTTCCAAGACAAAACGAAATTTAAACAATACTTATCCACTAACCCAGCCCTACAGAAAGCACTAGAAGGAAAATTCCAACCTAAGGAAGGCAGATACACCCATGAAAACACAGGCAATAGATAACACCACAGTAGTAAGCCCCAAAGAAGAGAAGTACACACACACTACCACCAAAAAATAAAAATAATAACAGGAACGAACAATCACTGGTCATTAATATCCCTTAATATCAATGGACTAATTCACCTATAAAAAGACAAAGACTAACAGAATGGCTACGAAAACAGGACCTATCTTTCTGCTGCATACAAGAAACACACCTCAAATTCAAACACAGACACCTCCTAAGAAAAAAAGGCTGGGAAAGGACTTTCTAATCAAATGGTCTTAAGAAGTAAGCTGATGTAATATCCAGCAAAATAGACTTCAAACTAAAATCAATCAAAACACATGATGAAGGACATTACATAGTCATCACAGGAAAGATCTGCCAAGGTGAAGTGTCAATTCTGAACATTTATGCCCCAAACACAAGGGCACCCACATATGTAAAAGAAACATTACTAAAGCTTAAATCACATATAAAATCCCACATATTAATAGTGGGAGACTTCAACACCCCACTTTCACCTCTGGACAGATCAGCCAAATTGAAACTTAACAGAGACATAACAGACTTAACTGATGTTATGGCTCAAATGGACTTAATCGATATCTACAGAACATTCCACCCAAACAAAAAAGAATATACCTTCTTCTCTGCACCCCATGGAACCTCCTCTAAAATCAACCACATACTTGGCCACAAAGCAAATCTCAACAGATATAAAACAATTGGAATAACCTCCTATGTTCTATCAGACCACCATGGTTTAAAGTTAGATTTCAACAACAACAACAAAAAAAACCCTCCAGAAATCCTACAATTGCATGGAAGCTGACTAATGCTCAACTGAATCACCAATGGGTTAAGGAACAAATGAAGAAAGAAATTAAAGACTTCCTAGAGGTCAATGAAAATGAATACACAACATACTCAAAATTATGGGACACTATAAAAGCAGTGCTAAGAAGGAAATTCATAGCACTAAATGCCCACAAAAAGAAGCTAGAGAAATCTCATGCTAGTGACTTGACAGCACACCTGAAAGCCATTGAACAGGAAGAAGTAAAGTCTCCCAGGAGCAACAGAAGCCAGGAAATTATCAAATTGAGAGCTGAAATAAATAAAATAGAAATAAAGAGAACAATACAAAGGATTAATGAAACAAAGAGTTGGTTCTTTGAGAAGATCAACAAGATAGACAAGCCTTTATACAAACTAACCAAAAGATAGAGAGAGAGCATCCAAATGAACAAAATCAGAAGTGAAAAGGGGTACATAACAACAGACAATGAGGAAATCCAGAGAATCATCAGGTCATACTTCAAAAACCTTTACTCCACAAAACTGGAAAATCTAAAAGAAATGGATAATTTTCTGGATAGGCACCACATACCTAAGTTAAATCAAGACCAGATAAACCATTTAAATAGTCCAATAACCCCTAAGGAAATAGAATCAGTCATTAAAAGTCTCCCAACCAAAAAAAACCCAGGACCAGATGGTTTCACTGCAGAATTCTACCAGATTGTCAAAGAAGACTTAATACCATTACTCTTTAAATTGTTCCACACAGTAGAAGCAGAAGGAATATTATCAAACTCCTTCTATGAGGCTAAAATTACCCGGATTCCTAAACCAAAGATGCAACAAAGAAAGAGAACTACAGACTGATCTCCCTCATGAACATTGATGGAAAAATACTCAATAAAATACTGGCAAACAGACTCCAAGAACACATCAAAACAATTATCCACCATGATCTAGTAGGCTTCATCCCAGGGATGCAAGGATGGTTAAACATACGAGAGTCCATCAATGTAATACACCATATAAACAAACTCAAAGAAAAAAACCACATGATCATCTCACTAGATGTAGAAAAGGCATTTGACAAAATCCAACACCCTTCATGATAAAGGTCTTAGAGCGATCAGGAATACCAGGAATATACCTAGACATATTAAAGGCAATCTACAGCAAGCCAACAGCCAACATCAAATTAAATGGAGAAAAACTCAAAGCAATACCACTAAAATCAGGAACAAGGCAAGGCTGTCCCCTCTCCCCATACTTATTCAATATAGTACTTGAAGTTCGAGCCAGCGCTATAAAACAACATAAGGAGATTAAGGGGATACAAATTGGAAAGGAAGAAGTCAAGCTTTCCCTATTTGCAGATGACATGATAGTATACATGAGTGACCCGAAAAATTCAACCAAGGAACTGATACAGCTTATAAAAACCTTCAGCAACATAGCACGATACAAGAACAACTCAAAAAAATCAGTAGCCCTCCTATATACAATAGACAAACAGACTGAGAAGGAAATCAGAGATACATTACCCTTTACAATAGCGACAAATGATATAAAATACCTTGGGGTTACTCTAACTAAGCATGTGAAGGACTTATATGACAAGAACTTTAAGTCCCTGAAAAAAGAAATTGAAGGAGATGTAAGAAAATGGAAAGATCACCCATGCTCATGGATAGGCAGGATTAACATAGTAAAAATGGCGATCTTAACAAAAGCAATCTACACATTCAACACAATCCCCATTAAATTACCAACACAATTCTTCACAGATCTGGAAAGAATAATATTCAACTTCATTTGGAAAAACAAAAAAACCAGGAAAGCCACAAGAATCTTGTACAATAAAACAACCTCTGGAGGCATCACGATCCCTGACCTCGAGCTCTACTATAGAGCAACCTTAATAAAAATAGCTTGGTACTGGCATAAAAACTGACATGTGGGCCAATGGAATCGAATTGAAGACTCTGACATTAACCCGCACACCTATGAACATACAATTTTTGATACAAAGAAGCCAAAAATGTACATTGGAAAAAAGAAAACATCTTCAACAAATGGTGCTGGCATAACTGGATGTCAATGTGTAGAAGTCTGCAAATTTATCCATATCTGTCACCGTGCACAAAACTTAAGTCCAAGTAGATCAAGGACCTCAACATAAATCCAGTTACTCTGAACCTCATAGAAGAGAAAGTAGTAAGTAGTCTTGAATGCATTGGCACAGGAGATCACTTTCTAAATATAACACCAGTAGCACAGACACTGAGAGAAACAATCAATCAATGGGACCTGTTGAAACTGAGAGGCTTTTGTAGAGCAAAGGACACGGTCAACAAGACAAAGCGACATCCTCCAGAATGGGAAAAGGTCTTCACCAACTCCTCATCTGACAGAGGGCTGATATCCAGAATATATAAAGAACTCAAGAAATTAGGCATCAAAATGCCCAACAGTTCAATTAAGAAATGGGCTATAGAACTAAATGGAGAATTCTCAACAGAGGAAGTTCAAATGGCTGAAAGACATTTAAGGAAATGCTCAACATCCCTAATTATCTGGGAAATGCAAATCAAAACGACTCTGAGATACCACGTTACACCTGTCAGAATGGCTAAGATCAAAAACACAGAAGACAGCTTATGCTGGAGAGGATTGTGTAGCAAGGGGAACTCTCCTCCACTGCTGGTGGGATTGCAAGCTTGTACAGCCACTTTGGAAATTAATATGGTGCTTCTTTAGAAAATTGGGAATCCATCACCCTCAAGACATAGCTGTAGCACTCTTGGGCATGTAGGCAAGGAATGCTCAATCCTACCACAAGGGCATTTGCTTAGCTATGTTCATATCAGCATTGTTTGTAATAGCCAGAACCTGGAAACAACCTAGATGCCCTTCAACTGAAGAATGGATAAAGAAAATATGGTAGATATACACAATGGAGTACTACTCAGCAAAGAAAAACAATGACATCATGAGGTTTACAGGCAAATGGATGGATCTAGAAAAAATCATCCTGAGTGAGGTAACCCAGACTCAGAAGGACAAACACGGTATGTACTCATTTGTAGGAGGATACTAGATGTAAAACAAAAATGAGTAGACTGCTACACAAATCCAGGGAGGCTACCTAGAAAACAGGACCCTAGGAAAGACACAGGGATCGCCCAATGACAGAGAAATGGATGAGATCTACATGAACAACCTCGACGACAGTGGGAGTAATGAAGGGCAAGGTTTGAGGGACAGAAAGCTTAGGGGAGCAGGAGATCCCAGCTGGATCAAGAACAGAAAAGGTAAACAAGGAATAACAGACCATGATAAATTAAGACCACATGAGAACAGGAATAGGTAGAGTGCTGGAGAGGTCCCCAGAAATCCACAATAATACATCCTCTGTAGACTGCTGGCAATGGTTGAGAGAAAGCCTGATCTGACCTAGTCTGGTGATCAGATGGCCAAACACCCTAATGGTTGTGCTGGAACTCTCATCCAATAACTGATGGAAGTGGATGCAAAGATCCTCAGCCAGGCCCCAGGTGGAGCTCCAGGAGTTCAATTGTCGAGAAAGAGGAGGGACTGTAAGAGTGTGAATTGTTGAGACCAAGATTGGAGAGGCACAAGGGACAAATAGTCAAACAAATGGAATCACATGAATTATGAACCAAAGGCTGTGGAGCCCCCATCTAGAGCAGGCCCTCTGGATAAGTGAGATAATTGAATATCTTGTACTGTTTGGGAGGCACCCAGGCAGTGGGACCCAGACTTGTCCTTAGTGCATTAGCTGGTTGTTTGGAACCTTGGGCTTACACAGGGACACTTTGCTCAGCCTGCAAGGAGGGGACTGGACCTGCCTGTACTGAATCCACCAGGTTGAGCTGAATCCCTGGGGAGTCTTGGCCCTGAAGGAGATGGGAATGGAAGGGAGGGGAATGTAGGTAATGTGTGGTCAGGGGTGTGAGGGAGGAGGACAGGGGAACCCATGGCTGATATGTAAAATTAAAACACAAATATAATAAAATTAAAATAAGACAATCTTAATTATGTGTCTGGTAAAGGTATATTGTGCATATTGTGCAGGTGCTCTGGGGTGAAAACACAAGATCCCCTGCAGCTGGAGTGAACTGGCTGTTGACAGCTGCCTGATGTGGTTGCTGGAAACTGAACTCAGGTTCTTTTGCAAGAGCAATACACACTTGTAACCACTGAGACACTTCACCAGTTGGGCTGAAGGTACACTTAAAAAAATGCTGAAAAATGACAAGAAAGACTATTCAAGAAAGCTGGAATAGGACTTCGGACTATTGCAATATAATGTGAACCCGACTCTGCTGAAATAAAAGGCAGGAGGATTTCTGAAGGCTCTGGCAGAGAAGGACTGAAGGACCTGGAGGAGGAAAGCTTGTCAGTGTAATGAAGCTGTGTGTGCTAATTGGCTCCTAGCTTCCCACAGAGACTAAAAGACAGGCACTTTCTATCATTCTTGATGATTCCATTAAAAAGGGAAGACACAGGGTTCTAGAGAAGAGAATTCTAGGATTGTCAAATCCAGCAAGAGACTAGAAGAAGATTCACATCTCAAAGAGGTAGAAAAGAATTTATAATCAAAAGCCTTCTTAGGTAAATGTTCTGTGGACAGGAAGACTGGAGGCTTATATTCAAGACATCTTCTAAAATTTACTGGAGCTGAGGACAGTGTTATATTTGTCCTGGTCAATTCATTTTACAAGACTTTTGATTTAGAAATGTGACATGAACACACACACACACACACACACACACACACACACACAGAGAGAGAGACAGAGAGAGAGACAGACAGACAGAGACAGAGAGACAGAGAGACAGAGAGACAGAGACAGAGAGAGATATCTCATCTCAAAAGGAAGAATACATTATTCTGGAATCAAATATGAATGACCACATTGCAGTAACACAGATATAGGTTGCCGCAAATACCATGTTCCAGAGAGGTAACAGATGCATGGAATTTTTGCTTTTTGTTTTTTTGTTTTTGTCTTTGTTTTTCGAGACAGGGTTTCTCTGTGTAGCTTTGGACCTTTCCTGGAACTTGCTTTGTAGACCAGGCTGGCCTCGAACTCACAGAGATCCACCTGCCTCTGCCTCCCGAGTACTGAGACTAAAGGCATGCGCCACCACCGTCGACCTTTTTTGTTTTGGTTTTGGTTTTTTTTTGGGGGGGGCATGGAGTTTTTATAGCAATGAAACATGGGGAAGCATGGAGCCCTTGAGTAGGAGACAGCCTTTCTTGTCTCAGGTGGGCCTCACTGTGTGTGAGAAAGATCTAGATTCCTGGGCAATCAATGCCTACCCTGCTCCCTACTGACAGTGGCAACCATTTCCTTCATCTTGCGAACTTGAAGAAGGAATTTCATAGACAACAGAATTTGCTATGATAGAAGAAAGCTTAAGACACATGAAGCAAACAGCGTCACTACTGAATGACTTGTGTAGTGGTTAACAAGGCCTTTCTTCATTGAGACACGAGAATGGGGTGAGCTAGTCCATCCACTTGTCCCAATTGTCCATGTGCCTCTCCATCTTAGGTGTCTGCAGTGGGGTTGCCAGTGCACCTTCATGGACCAATGAAGTGTCCAATCACACACAGTTTCCAGGTAGCTCATCAATTATTATATAAAATAAGAAAAATAACAAGAAATATAGAAATTATCATTGACTCTAACACTTTGAGTATTTTTGGCCAGGACAGAGCTGTAAACACAACTAAGGATATTTCTGGCCTCTGGTCAAGGCAGGACTGATTGTCAAGGTCAAGAAGCAGGACTGTTTTTGAGAACCATGCCCCCAAACTATCTGATTAGTTTGTTTTACCTGTTCTCCTTGGAAACAAAGCAAAGAAAACTGTAAATCCAGAAAACTTTGTATGCACTGGTGTCAATATCAGGTAGATGGATTTCAGCAAGACATGGGAATCTGCTATAGGTTTCAGATGTTATCAGAGGTGTTTCTGTTGATAAAAGGTAGGTAGGTGTCTATGCATTCTAAAAGGGTTTACCTAAGAGCCAAAAAAACAAAAATGTTAGGTCACATGTAGGAGTGGGTAATAATTTACTATCTAAGAGCTAAGACAATTCAAGATAATGTGTCTCTAGACCTGAAGCATTTCACTTTGCCCAGTATCACTGATATTTTAATCAGCCAATACCAATACACTTTACAGCTTACTGTTTAATGAAGGTATGGCTTATGCTTGGGACTTTAGTTATATTAGTTAACAGATAATGAAGATCTGTGGAACAGCTGAGATGGAAAGCAACACACAATCTGTTACAGGAAAGAAGAAAAAATATGCACACTGTGGTTAAAAGTATTAGTAGGACTCTCACAAGTGTGTGACTAAATCTCACTGCACAGCACACAGCGTGTAGATTATAACTGAGTATGTTGCTCATTAAGCTGTTTAAGAGAACGTAGTTCTAACTGGCTTGGAAAACAGAATTTTATGTCAAGAAAGTCTGTGTTTGTATTTTAACCCGTTTATTATCCATTTATTTGTTTGGTTTGGTGTGTGTGTGTGTGTGTGTGTGTGTGTTCACATGCACTCGTGTGTGGATATGGAGATCAGAGGACACCTTGTGGGAGTCAGTGTTCTCCTTCTAGTATGGGAGTCCCATAGGTCAAACTCAAGTCCTTATATTTGTCAGCAGGTGCCTTTAACCACTGAGAAATCTCATTGATCACAATTTGTATTTTATTCTAAAAAGATCAAGAGACTCCTTTCCTTTTCTTACCCGAATAATTATTAGTCAACAGGAGCATTATCCGAGAACTGTTGGTTTCATTTCCTTTTGTTCTAGTTAAATTTATTTTCCTAAGCGATAAACATTTTATTTTGATTATTGATGCACTTTTAAGGCTGGCATTGTTGTTTTAAAAAGTGCTACTGAATTTTCATTCACATGTCTTAATATAAAACATTTTTTCTACCTGACAAACATTTAAATTTGTAGGTACAAGTCAGCAATAGTTATAAATTGTGGTATAAAGAAATGATTGGTTCATGGAAATTATAGTGATTGTGAGAATAATCACAGTTTTGAATGATTAGAGAGTGTTTAGGATACCTATTTCTCCACATAGTCCAACCCACAATAATTTGACTGATAGCCCTCTAGTTTAGTTGAGACCGTGCATGTGCTTAACAAGGTGTATGATGAAAGCAATGGACTCCCATAAAAAATTAGAACCTGAAGGAAAAAAAATTGAAGTAGAATGTCTACTACAAAATTTTTCAAATATTAAATATGTTTATGCTCTCAAAGGCTCAGATACAATAGAGAAAATATTAAAGAGAGGCAAAGAAGAAAAAGAGAAAGCTAAGTGGACCAGAAACAAAGTCAGCACAGAAATCCTGGACTCAGGAGTAATGGGGCACCTGATGGTCTGGGTAAGAAAGAGCCTTTATTATTAAACGCTAATGGAGAGTCTGATAATAGACAAATCTTATCCAGACTTCATCTCTGAAAAGCTTCAGGCTCTGTTAAAAAAAAAAAAAAAGGAAAGTACAAAATGAATCAAGCAAGGGAAGCAGAAACAGAATTTGTGGCTCCTTTACTAGATATGAGCAGAATGTTAGAGGAAATCTGCCCTGAGAGTAGTATCCAACATAGGACTGTAGGCAGGAGTGCCATTTAAATCCTTATTGCCTGCCTGATTTAAAACCTTTAAAATAATTAGCTAGTTTAAACTAAATATGTAGCCTTGAGTTATCACCCAGACACCCACCACCCCTGTCCCATCCCAGTCCTTACAGAACTAGCACATGGACCATCCTAGAATAACTGGTAGTGCTGAATTTAAAGGGAGGAACCAGAAACTGGAGGGAAGATAAGGGAGTTTTCTGTACAACAATGAAAGCCCGAGTTCAGATATCACTAACCATGTAACAAGCTATGAATCCTACAAATGCCTGTGACTCCAGGTCTGAGGGAATCTGATGCCCTCTTCCGACGGCTTAGTATGCCCTGTAGTGTACACACACACACACACACACACACACACACACACTCACACACACACAAATAAATTAATTAATTTCTAAAGGAAAAAGGAAGGGGGTGGACAGTTAGAGTAAAACAGCCAATCACATAGACTTTGGACCCTTCCACTATAATTATCAAACACTGGCTATTAATATTTTTAAGGTTATAAATGAGAAAACCAACAAAATTAGCAACCAAGAAGTTGGAAAAATAAGTGAAAATAGGTTTTTAAATTTTACTTGATATTTTCTACATACACAGCAAAAAGCTTTGCAAAAACAAAAAAAAAATGCAGATAATAGATGAATCTAACAATAAAGCAATAATCAGTGGCAGCAGGAGTTAGTTCGAAATAGCTTAGAGGAAATCATCAGAAAAGAGGGGAGGATGTCCTGGGAGTGAGAGAGAGAGTAAAGTACAGTACAGAGGATACTGAGGAGTTTAAGTACATCTAACTTGAGTTCCAGGACAGAAGCTAAGAGACAAAGGGAGCCCAAACAGACAGCGGCAACAATGTCCCTAGACTGGAGACATACTATAAATCTCTAGATAGCACAGTAAATCTCATTCAGGACAAATAAAATATAGTATCTTCAAATGTTTTTTTTAAGAATGTAATTTCATACATAGTGAACCAATTTAAACTGAAAAACATTGTATGAATTTGACCAGTAACAGAACGACAGCTAAAGCACATATTGGAGAGGAAGAGACTTATGCCAGAAAGATACTGGACAAGAAAATCATGATAAGAATAGAAGCTAGCAAATGTCACCATTGATCTAAACACACATAAACTGCATAAAATAAAAATAAAACTTCTATCTCAGATATATTTGATATCCTAACTGATATTCAAAACTGAAAACTGTTAAAAACTGTCAGGGAAAAAACATATCTCATAGACTTTAAATATACCAGTGGGCTGTGAAGGAACTGAGACCAAATGTGAGCAAAAGAAAACTCTAGATTACTGAGTAGTTTCCAGAAATAGCATTGGTTTGTTGTTGTTGTTTCGTTGTTATTTAAAATAATTAATTACAAGACAAAAAAATTAAGAGGAGCATGCAACAGAACTCATGTAATCTTGATATCAGGAAATACGGTCATACTTTATGCTCTTGTCAGAAAAAACTGCCAAGTCAGGCCTCCTAGTGTCCAGCTATAAAGCAGCCCTATATTTGGTGATGTCCTAAAGGAAAGTTACCTAACTTAGTACCCTCACAGGGTCCAAGGGTAAGGAGAAAGGTTCAGGTCACATCCAGACTATACATTGTATTAGAAGAATTCTTAATATAAAATACAATTCTGGGGTAAGGGAATCTGCAAAACAGATCCATACCAAGTATATTGCCAGGAAAAGGTCTGCCTTGAAAACCACCACTAACTCAAGAGAGGAGGAAGAGACCCTTTTTAAGAATCTGTGGCATGAAGTTGCTTCTCAGGCAAATTTGCACCCTGAATCCACATCACCCAAGAGATCTGAACAGAGCCAAGTATATAATTAGTGCAAATTGGCTCTGGAAAAGAACTGTTTCCTAATACCTACCAGAAGCTATGTAAACCTGTGATCAATAACTGTGCTTTCCAATTTCCAATGTGCATCAGGGAATTGCCACTAGTAAACTTGCAAGAAAAATGACTGCATGTTTTTATTAAATCATAAAATACTGAGGCTTAATGAAGAAGATGGAAAGCATCCTCAAACTCACAGAGACAAAATACTAGAATCTCCATACAGATTACAAATAACTATGCTTATGACATGTAAGTAAATAAAGTCCTTGGTAATATATAGGGCAAGAAGCTGTAAAAGATGACCTGGGCAAGTCTCTCCTAGGAATACCACCCTGCTTACAGAGGGAATGGTTCCTAAAACCTCAGAGATTCCCTCCCTGATGTAATGACCTGTTGCCTTAATCAAGACCTCCATACTTTTCCACCTGTGACTCACTTCTCAGCACTTGTGACAGGGAGGGGATTATGTGGCCATTTCTTTCTGATATATATGAGGCTTTTTGTTCCCAGATAGTATTACCTGTACAAGTCTAACCCCCTAGGAAAAACAAAGGATATACTGGAAGAGTAAAATCTATGGGCTTTCTGCTCTGGTTTTATATACTCAAGTATTCACATTCTTGGTGTATTCCCCTGTATACAGCAGACTGATAAAACTCTCTCATCACACCCAGCTCCAGATTTCTGCACAATCACGAAATAAAGTATATGGCCCTCGATGGCCTGTGGCAATGGGAATGATTTATAATTTACTGTGGGGGCAGGAAATAATTATTAATTCTTGAAGTGTAGTAATATATTTTATAACAAGGAACTAAGAACCCAAGGAGCACATAGTATCATGTTGACCCTGATACACAGAAAGAAATAAGAGATTTTCTTAACCTTTGAGGTCACTGTTATTGCATTTAGCAACTTACACTGTTTAGCCAGACACTCTTCCACACCCTGAGATACATACACAGACAATCTCAGCTTCTTTCCTGGGCTCTTCCTTTGACTCACTCTATGGGATGCCACTACCTGCAGGTCATCACCTGAAGCTTTGACAGTGCTAAACAAACTGAAGAAAGTTTCACCCTCCCCATCCTTACATCAAATTCTAATTTAGCTTTCTACTAGCTATTTACATTTCAAGAGCTATGAATTAGGCATTGACTTCTATGAAAGGGAAAATATACAGTTACTAGATGACTAACTGTATAGACTTCAAGCATAAAAAATACATGATAATTATATTTTAAAAATATTTGTCCTCTGGAAAAAAAATCTAACTGTAACTGACACCTCATTTTTTTTCTTTTAAATTTCTATTTTAAAAATAGCAATGATGAAAGTAGTTCTACATATTAAGAAATAGTGTCTCTATATTTGACAACTGAAGAATGGATAAAGAAAATATGGTACATATGCACAATGGAGTACTACTCAGCAGAGAAAAACAATGACATCATGAGGTTTGCAGGCAAATGGATGGATCTAGAAAAAATCATCCTGTGTGATGTAACCCAGACTCAGAAGGACAAACATGGTATGTACTCACTCATAGGAGGATGCTAGATGTAAAACAAAGATGACTAGACTGCTACACAACTCCAGGGAAGCTACCTAGAAAAAAAAAAGTAGCTTTCAAATTGTAATGGCAGATAGGTATGATAATTTTTAATAATTCAGGAATTGTGAATGATAAATAGTGTTCAAAAAGCTAAATTATTTGTGTTAATTTTTCTTAGATTATACTAGCAATGACAAATGTAATCACAGAAATCATTTATCAATACCTGAAATCTCATATTACAATCACATACACAGATTTGTTCTTCTGTTTCTTCTTAACACAAATCTTCCAATAAATATCTATAACAGAATATCCATTACCAAAGGAAACTGAACTTAGCAAAGAGAGAGAGAGTTTCTATGCTAAGAAATTGAGTAAAGAGACACTTCAGTTTACTTAGTTATGTCAAGGACAGACCCTGTGTCACTCATTTTAATAAGTGATGACACTACAAAAAAAAAAGTCCAAGCTCCTTTCTTTGCCTCAAGGAAATAGGAATCTCACTGAGTCTTAGGAAAATACACAATTGAAAATTTAAATGAGACAACATTAAACTGAACCACATACCAAATAGTTCTGAGTTCAGGTTTTAGTTTTAAATAAAAGGTGAAAAAAAAAAATGATACCATGAGTGTGAGGTGTTAGTGTTTCCAGGATGATGGGTAATTATGTTTTAGAACCTGAAAAGGCAATTTAGTAAAAGACAGTCTAAAGAGACTGTCTTGGTAAGATTTTTTCAGGCACAATAGAGAGCTGTATAATTTATAAAGGAAAGACATGTAAGCTCATGGATTGATGGGTTACAGATTAAAGATCTAGCTGCTGCGATGACTGAGGACCATGTGCTATGTAATTGCCCAGCAGAAAACCCAGGAGACCAATGGAATCATGGGAGAAGGAAAAAGACAAGCACAGGCTCACTTTAGAACAAACTGATCTTGTGGTAACTAATCTAGGCCCTTACCAATGGCATTAATAGTCCCCAATAACCTAATCATCTCTCAAGGGCCCAACCACTTCTCAATACTCCAACAAAATTCAATGAGTTTTGGAGGAGATGAACCAAATTCAAAGTATAGCAGACACATTTGGGATATGGCTTTGACTCTCTCACCAAAATTAAAGTTTTAATTTTAATGGTAGACATGATCATAATTCCTTCATGTAGATGTGTAGTCATAGCAGAAGGATCAATTCTACCACTAGCTCTCTTACATAATTTTACCTCAGTGTACAACACTGAATAAAACCCAGGGAAGTTGCATTGCATTTTTATACATCTCTACAAAGATTACTATAAAAACACAACTCCCTCTTTAATCTTATTAATAAAATATTAAATGCCTAAGATTTGAAATGGCAGGTGTGTAATTCTGGATCCTCAAGGAAGCAGATGTCAATACAGATGTGAATTCAGTGAGAGGTGATGCCCATGAAAAAGGAAGAAGGGAAACAGTGGAATAAGAGCCTCACACCATCATAATGGTCTGACTTGAACCTATAAATCACCATTTAGAACAGAAACAACAAGGCAAATGAGATGTCTCATTCAATTGATTGCTTGAAATTTCAGCATGAGAACCTTCTTTTCATGAATTCTAAATGGTCTTATAATAAAAACACAGAGCCAGATATTGGGATAAATGCTGAAAGATCCAGAGGAAACAAGCCACAGCCTCTTCTCACCTCCCCAACTCCCCAGCCGAAAAGAGAAGATCCTGTCTCCATGAATCCTCAGACTGAATGCCTCTGAGCCCTCAGCCAAAAGGGGCTAACTTCTGTCTCCTCCTGCCTTATATTCATTTCTCTGCCCAGCTATATTACTTCCTATCTCAAATTTCCTGGTGCTAGGATTAAAGGCCTGTGACACCCACATACTGAGATTAAAGGTGTGTGCCAGCACTGCCTGGCTGTTTCTATTTTAGACTGGCCCTTGAGTGCTAGGATTAAAGGTGTGTGCCACCACTGTCTGACCTCTGTGGCTAACTCTTATGCTAGCCCTGTCCTCTGATCTTCAGGCAAGCTTTGTTTCTTATATTACAAGCAACATATCACTGCACCTGAGTTTGGATTGTCAACAATAACATTAAGATTCAGGTACAGTAGCAAGTACCTGTAATGCTAGCATTGGAATATGAAGATAGGTAGATTCCTGGTTGGTACTCATTGGCAGTACCCCTAGCACAATATGTGAGCCTAGGATTCAGTCACTGATCCTATCTCAAAATATGAAGTGAGAAGTTGTCCAGGTCTTTCCACCTCCTTACAATACACTTTTGTATTTATGTGCATACACAGGTGCCCACACCCACATGGGCATACATGCGTACACACAGAAATTGAATGCAACTTACACAGGGTCAAAAATAGAGCCTGATATAGAAAGTTTCTGAAAGAGAGATGCAGAAGTAAATCTATCAAGAGAAAAGTAATGATCAGTATGCATAGTATCATTATAGATGAGAAGCTGGCTGGAGGGAAGCTTGTTAAAGGACTTCTTATGGAAACAAAGTTCCTCTGTGGGGCAGAAGAGACTTTCTTGAAACCCACGTCCTGTCTTGGCCACCATAATTATGCCTATTTTTCTAAAAGTGGGTGATCATCCTATGACTTTTGTCTAGAGACGAAATAATCACATTACTCAAGCAGCCTTTACCTACCTAGACATTTGGGTCTTAAGTCATTTTGCCTTTGGAAACTAAAGGTATGTTTCCTCCTTTCTAGGGAGTTAACAGTAAGCCCTGGGTGATGATTTGTTGACTAAACTAAGTAAATAAACAATGGGATCATCTCATACCCTGCCATGACTAGTTGGCTAGGTTTACAATACCCAGCATGAATTATTTCCCTGGTAGGCAGTTATCAGTTACCCCAAGATATAAATGTTGTAGTTTCACCTCTGCCCTGTGGTTCTTAGGCTTCACAGTGAGGATAACTGATAGTGTTTCTCCTTTGGCAGATTGACAATGGACAATATGAATGGCAGAACTCAGGGAGGAGGCTTCCAGGTTAGTTTCAGATTACTTTCTCCAAGTCCTATATCCTAAATGATGTGTGCTGACTCGTTAGCAACAGGGTCTTACACTTTCAAGTTCTAGAAGGCAACCAAGATCAATGGCAATAGCTTATACTGTTTTGGAAGTCTCTTGGACTCCCCTAACCAACAATTTGGAGGGATAGTTCCTATTCCTGGCATGGGGCTTTGTTAATCTACAGCTCTTAAACTTAACTTCATTTAAATTATGTATATAAACACACATATATATGCTATAACTAAACATAAAATAATGTTTCCCAGTAGGTGTTTCAAGAACCCTTAGTGTTCTTTATCCCTCACTCCTTCTTTGTATTGTCCTCTTTTCCCTTCCTCAAATAAAAACCCTCCATTTTCCAATATCATCTAACTAGTTTAAAATCTTTGTTATCCTTAAATTCATGCACCTTAGAATAGCATGCAGGTGTACTATGAAGATACCTAATTTTCTAAAAAGAAATATTAACCTATGATAATGAATTATTACCTGCACTAAATCAAAGAGAGAAGAAAAAATTATCTTTATTTCAACTTTATCTACCATCTCAAGACTACAATTATATACACAGAATTTTTAAATCCCCGAAACAAACAATATTCCAAAATGACATGAGGGCATCAAAGGAGATGGTTTGATTGAAAACATGCTGCCTCATAAGCAAGAGGGCCTGATTACAATCCCAAGTATCCATGTAAAATGTCTAGTGTAGTGGTGTGCACCTGTAATCCCAGTGGTGCTGAGGAAGTAAAGACAAAAGGATCCCAAGGACTCACAGCCAGCCTAGCTTAATTTATGAGCTACAGATTCAGTAAGACACCCTGCCTCAAAAAAAAAAAATTAATGGGAAATGACTGGAGAAAATACCTGATATCAACTTCTGACCTCCACATGCATATGCACAATGTGAACACACACACACACACACACACACACACACACACACACACATACACACACACACACGTAGAGACAAACTTCATCATTTTAGGTAATAACTATAGTTAAGCTCAAAATAAAACCTGTTTTCCACCTTTAAAGTTTTCTGTGAGAACAAGAAAATCATTAAATATCCTAAAGGTTGAATTTCATAAGTCTCTAATGCTGCAAGTCTGGGTGATCTAAATTATTACCACACTTGCATTTAAAATTAAGTGACTAGAATCATGCACATGGCTCATGATAATTGCTTCCCATTCATTTATTCATCTACACAAAATTTGGAGTACAACATTGCAAAATCAGAGATCATAAAAACAGAAAGCGTGATTCACAGTCCTTGTCCTTCCTTTCTTAAATCTTTCCCTAGAAAACATAAGAATCTTAAAGTTTATTCAGAGTGGGGAAAAATGGTAGCTGTTCTAGAGAGAGTCGAGGTACTTACTCACAGCTATATGCTCACATCCAAAAATGCACTATTACCATATATACTACCATGCAGTGCTACTTCAGCATCATTCCACGGCTCTGAGAAGGGAACCCTCATTCTCATGAAATAATAACATCTCCCAGAAATAAACCTGTCATCATAACTATTGCTGTCGTAATTTGTTATGTGAAATATCACACGGGAGCCTATACTTTCATGAAAAAAAAATAGCATTAAAAATGTCAGTAGGATTGATTCCAAAATAGCTTAGACTTATGTTAGATGTTATTCACTTAAACACAGAAACTGTGGGAAGATAAAAGGGAGAGAACTCAAAATAAGATTGTCTTCTTTTTTAATCTTTCTCTCCTGTTCTTCCAAACACTTTAGTGTTTGAGATTAGGCAAAACTTTCTACCCTGGTCCTCATACTTCATAATTTCTTCCCAGTATATCTTGTTTTGCCAACCCCTAAAGAATAATTGTATCATCTTTTGCTCACCTGAGATTTCAGATCTCTTTTAAACACGTCTTTTTTTCTGATTTAAAATCACTATGCTTAACAGCACAATGCTTGGTTGTATAGCTTTCTTTTCTCTGTTACCCTTGCATATTTGATTTTCATAGCAAATGGTATATTTATCCTTATACACAGTCCCAAAGAATGAGTATTTTTGACTTCCTCCTCTCATAGCTGATGATCACAATATCCCAACACAACCTTATTCTTGTGGGTGCTTGTTACCCTGTCCAATTTATCTCCATCTTGCATGAGTTGTAAATTACCAGAGATGCCTGTACAGACATAGCTGATAGTTTGAAAACAGGTTTTATTCTCAGACATTTTTTAAAATATCATCTCTTTTGCATATCTAATACACACACACACACACACACACACACACACACACACACACACACACACACACTGCTATGCTTCTGTTTCAAGGTACTAGTTCCTGCAACATTATCAACCAATCCAACTTTTCTCAGAAAGTCAAATTAGGAAAAAGTCGAATGTCCCACTATTATATTCTTAAAGCAGTCCATGAAGATTCTTAGGAAGATCCTGATCACATGTTAAGCCCTGTGTCACAATCAAGTTTTCTGTACAGAGCACGCCATAAGTGGCACAAAAAAAAAAAAGTCATTGTCTACTTTAGATTTAAATTCTTGCTATGCATATAAAAAGTTATATCCATAGCTGTATTGCTTTTATAATAAATACAGAGGAATAATTATAGTAAACCACCATGCTAGTGGGGCTCACATGTTATACTTTAGAGTTGTTAGTGTTGTGGGGCTTCTGGGCTCTAGTTCAGAAATTTACTTCTCCTGTGAGATTCTCCAGTTCTGATTCCCAAGACCTAGTTCTTATTCATCTTTCTTAGAATATATGAGATATCTACTCAATTTCCTTTCCTTATTATACTCCATCTCTAAGGACTTTTCTCTCCTTTTATCGAAAATAGAATATTTACTAACATAATGTATGTTAATTACAGTTTCCCCTCCCTCTACTCCTTTCTGTTCCTTCCCACCTCCCTTACCATCCAGATCCACCCCCTTCTGTCTCTCATTAGAAAACAAACAGGCTTCTCAAGAATAATAATAAAATAAAATAGATAAAAATGAAAACTAACAAACAGAATAGGACAAAATAAGCAAACAGAAGGAAAAGATCCCAAGGAAGAGCACAGGAAACAGATATGAACCAGAGACCCACACATCCACACACTCAGAAATCCCATAAAAGCACTAAATTGGAGGCAAAGGATCTGTAGGGGAAAAGAAGAGCAGAAAAAGATTTTATATGTATATATACATATATATATGTAATATATATGAACTAAAGGCAAACTAATAAGATAAAACCAAAATAAATATATAAAAAGGAAAAAGCCTGACACAACGTTATGAAACAATGAACTTCCAAAGACACCACTAAGTGTGTTTTCTGTTGGCCATCAACTGCTGGGCATGCAGCCTACCATTAAATGCAGTCTATTTCCCCTGTGAGACTCCCTGGAGGAAACTAAATTTTCATTTTCAAGTGGTTATCAACTGGAGATAGCTTCTGGATTAGGGATGGACCGTGTGTCCACTTCTCCTTTTATCTCTAGGACCCCATCTGGCACAGCCTCGTGCCGGCCTTGTGTATGGTGCCCCAGTCTCTGTGAGTTCATATCAGCTTTGATCTTGTTGATATAAAAGGCCTTCCTTTGTTTATGTCCTCCATGACCTCTTGCTCTTACACTCTTTCTGTATCCTCTTCTAGATGTTTCCTGAACCCTAACGGGAAGAATTTGATTGAGAGATCTTGTACCAGAATTTTTCTTTTGGGCCACCAACAAACTCCAAAATCATGGCAGGGGGATTTATTAGTTTTGAATGCTTGGCCTAGCTTAAGCTTATTTTTGGTTAGTTGTTTGAACTTATATGAACCTGTTTCTTTTTGTCTACCTTTTGCCTCAGGGCTTTTTTCTTTTCTTTCCTTCTGCATATCTTACTTTTATATCTTACTCTTACTGTTTCTCATATCTGCTGGGTGGTGACTGCCTGGCTTTTTGCCCTGTGCATCTCCCTCATTCTCTCCTTCTTCTCACATCTTTCTTCTCCTGAGCCTAGACTTCCCCTTCTACTTATCCTTTCCTCCTCCTATCCCTGCCTATCCTGTCTCTGCCTAGCTATTGACCACTCAGCTCTTTATTAGACCAATCAGGTGCAGGCAAGATGAAACAAATACAACACATCTTAACATAATTAAACAAATGCTGTATAAACAAATGTAACACATCATTGCCTAAGTTAGGTAATATTCCACAACAACATCCCATTTAGTGGTGGGTGTTCCAAGGTTTCTCACTCTCTGAATAAGTCTGGATGTGGGTCTCTGTAGTTCCCATCTGCTATAGGAGGAGGCTTCTCTGATATGGCTGAGCAAGGCAATGATCTGTGAGTATAGAAAAATATAATTAGCAGTCACTTTGTTGCTTTTTTTAACATTAGTGTTTGGTTTTACCCTGGATAACTGATTAATCCTAGTTCCAGGTTTTTGGTCACCCATAAAAACAGATATACTGAACCTGATAAAATAGAAATTGGGGAATAGTCTTGAACTCAATGGCACAGGAAGGACTTTCTGAACAGAACACTGATAGCACAGATACTAAGATCAATAATTAATAATGAGACCTCTTGAAACTGATAAGTTTCTGCACAGCAAAGAACACCATCATTTACATAAAGAGGCAGCCTACAGAACAGGAAAAGACTTTTACCAACTACACATCCAATACAGGGGTAATATCCAAAATATATAAAGAACACAAAAACATAAGGAATCAAGCAAACAACAAAAAATTATCATAAAAGGAAACTCAAATGGCTGAGAAACTCTTTAAGGAAATATTTAACATCGTCAGTCGTCATTATAAAAATGCAAATCAAAATTACTTTGAGATTTCATCTTACACCTGTCAGAATAGCTAAGATCAATAAAATAAATTACAACTCATGATGGCAAGGATGTGGAGTAGAAGGGATGCTCATTTAGTGCTGGTGGGAGTGAGCATTTGTACAGGAGATCAGTAGGGTGATTCTTCAGGAAGACAGGAATCAATCTACCGTAAGATTCAGCTATATCACACTTGGGCATTTATTCAAAGATGCTTCATCCTAATACAGAAATACTTTCTCGACCATGTTCTTTGCTGCTCTATTCATAATAGGTAGAAACTAGAAACAAGCTAGTGTCTCTCAACAGAAGACTGGATAAAGAAAATGTGGCATATTTTACACAATGGAATATTACTCAGCCACTAAAAAATGAAACCATGAAATTTGTAACTAAATGGATGCAACTAGAAAAACACCATTCTTAGTGACGTATCCCAGACTCAGAAATACAAATATGATAGATATTTGTTTATATGTGGTTATTGTCTGCTAAGTAAATGGTAACCAAATTACAATCCATAAAACCACAGGGGTTAGTAATGGAGTAAAGGACAGGGGAAAGGGCTGATAGATCACCGTAGGAAAAGGAAATAAAACAAACAGTTGGAGATGGTTGCATGGTGGGACTGTAAAAGGGTTAGCCAAGTGGAGAAAGGGAGGAAAAGGCGGGTGATAAAGTCAATAACAGTGAGAGACAGCTAAAATTAAAGGCCATTTGATAGGTAGTATGGAAGCTTAATACAATATAAACTTCCTAAAATAGATACATATGTGAAGATAATCTAAATGAAATTGCCAAATAATGGGAGAGACAGATTCCAGCTGGCCATCTCTTGTCACTTAATGAAGCTTCCAGTACTAGGATTGTGTTACATGTAATTGAGATGTTGGTCAAAGTTGGATGGTGTTTGTTTGTTTCCACAAACTCCTCCCATGTGCCTAACTCTCAAGTCGATAGCCTCTTTTTTTCAATTATTATTGTTACATACACATGTGTGTTTTCACAGAATATATATATATATATATATATATATATATATATATATATATATATATATTACTGAGTCTGTCTTTGTGTATATATCATTTTAGGGATGACCATTGTACATTGGACAATCAATAAAGGGCTTATCCCTGGGAAAGGCTAATTCTCTCTTTTAGCAGTTATTAGTTGCGTGTAGGTATAAGACCAGAACAATCATATCAATGGGTATGTTAACCTCTTAAATACTTAGACTTAGAGCTAACCACTGACTACACTGCCTGGCTTTTGTAGCATATTTTTTTGATTATCAATCATTTTATTCATACTACAATGAGAACTACCTATATTTGAGCTGTGATTAGATGGAAGAAATGAAAAGACAATAACTGTTGAGTTTCCTTTTTGCTTTTAAGATGAGATATATGAGTATATCTGCAGCTTTTAGGGAAATGTAAAGATGAGGAAAGCAAAAATTAAGGTGAGACAATTAACAGAGAAATGTCTGAGAACTTAGAGAATAATGTAACAGCATAAGAATTTATCTATAGAAATGGGAGTAAAGACAACATTCTGAGGAACACAAACCAGCACAGACAAATGGAAAAAGAGGTAATGAGAGATTACTTGGTTTTATATTTTTCTGAAACCTTTTGAGGCACATATAACAAGGTATGTATTTATATATTGTGATATGGCTACACATTTATGAGGTGTGCTAATGAAAATAGGGAAATTAGCATTTCAATACTTCCATCATGTTTTGTTAAAGTTTGCTTGTGGTTTCCTGTGTGGAATGGGTAGCTAAGTGTATAAATGAAGGACTGATAGCTGTCGGGGGGGGGGGGGTGATCAGGGTGATTTGGCCATCTGTGTTTATCAATTGGCTCCTTGTCAAAGTCAGGTTCTTGCTGTGTCAGAGAGACTAGAATATAAGGATGCTATCTTTTTTTTATGATTACATTTCAAAGGGATAGCTCTCAAGTGCTTGGGGCATTCTTAAGGCTTGAAACTGGTGAGAGTATAGGAAAGACTTGCATCTCAAAGAAACAGAGAAATAATTTACAACTGAAAGTTTTCAAAGTTAATAAATATTCCAAAACAAATCAGTGGTCTACATTCAGGAAGAATCTTTTATAGAGTTTAGTCAAGCTGAAGGGAATGTTGCAGCCATTTTGGATGCTTTAAAGCCAGAAGAGATTCATGAATAACAATGAATTGAACATGAGACCCTGAGAGGAGTTAGTCCAGCTATACACTCTGGATTCTACCTCAATCATCTAGGTTGTCATAGAATTTGATTTAACTGGGACTATGGTTTTGCTGAGTGTTATATTGACACAGCTGAGGTGTGGTGAAGATGAGGTAGATGCAAACAAGAGATGAAAGTCTATGACTTTTAAGAAAGTACCATTTGAGGAAAGAGAACATGGAGATACAATGCACATTAGGAAAAGCAATAGCTTTGTTGATTTGAAAGAGTGGGTGGTGTGGGTGAGGCGATGACAAGAGGTGGGGTCAGAAGTGTGATAGAGAGCACTGATAAGATGGATGGTTGAAGAGGAGAGCTGTTGATAGGTGGTACAGTCAAGAGAGGCAGAGGCAAGAGCAAATATGTAACTGAGAATCTAAGGTTTGAAGAGTTCAAACACAGGGCAATATCATCACCGAGAATAGTGCATGTTAGTGAGTAAAGGGGAATTATTCTACAGTAAGAAATCTTTAACTGATGAGTTAGACCCGAGGCAAGGCCTGTGAAAAAAATCATATTTAAAATAGATGTAACTTTTCCCTGTTGCTCAATGGTTCATCACACATTGGTATGGTATGGAGTGAGTACTACTAGAAAGACAAACTTCATTCTCTTAAGTCGCCTCATTCAAAAGGTTTTGAAAATGCATCAGAACAATGATATCCTTCTGAAGACCATTAGGGGTTGAGGGTTTCTTTATTCCTTAATGTATTCCCTCCCTTCATTACAAACAAGTGCAAAGAATTTTTTATTCTTTGCAGAAGATACTTAGTAAGAAAAGAAAATATTTAATAGCTTCTCACACACCAGTGTGGCTAGATGATCTATCATGTTCATCACAAACAGAGGATGACCCTTTGCTGCCTTGAAAAGGATATTCAGCAGCAATTTCTCTTTCATAAATATTCCCACTTTCCCACTGCAGATTCTCTAGGGGGAAATAAATACTCACATTTTCAGATTGCAACTTCAGCATAGTGCTGTATTCTGTGAAAGCCTTACTTAAATGTTTCTGTTTGCATCAAACAGCAAATTTCTTCTGAGGGTCAATAAGCTAGTGTTTTCAAAAATGTTTGAGAACCGCATTCTATTCCAGTTTCCAGGAACTTTAATATAACAAGCTGATTCTCTGTGAATCCAGGTCACAGAATCACACTCTCCCTGGACTGTACCTGGCCTTTCGATGACACCTGCAGCAACGGGCTAAAGGCTGCATGTGAGAGAACTCTGGTTCCTGCTTCTAAAATTATCCTCCTTTAATTATTTTTTATGTTAAATGGCTTTATTTGTCATTTGTCTTACATCTGTGGCTTATAACTAACAGTTAGAATAACAAAGATCTGGAGGACGTTTTAGAAGGCTTTATTTTGAATTTAATTATATTAAATGACATCCTTTTAAAAAGTAATACAACAATAGTCATCAACTTCTTTTCCATGCTATGTCAAAACCTCTACACAAAAATTAATTAGCTGATTACATAATCATTGAGTGCCAAATTTTCTTCAGGAACATAATTAGAAATTATACAATTGCTAATTTTTGTAAATAATCAGTGTGCTGAACTTTTGAAGTGGCCATGGAAAAATGACAAACATATACATGAAAGACCTCCAGACCAGGAGGCACCTTGACCTTGCCAGCACATACCCCCAAAAAAGGAATTCATTTTGACACTATCTCCACTGTGTTGACAAAGCTCGGTAAGGTTAGGAATAGACATGAAACTTAAATATCACAATTTTAAGACAAATTTTTTTTTTAATTTAAAATTATGTGTACATGTGATTCTGTGTGGATGTGTACATGTGAGTGAAGTTTCCTGCAGACACCAGAGACAACAGGTTCCTTGGATCTGGAGTTTAGGTGATGTGAGCCACTGGATATGGATGCTGGGAACAGAACTTGGGTGTCTTGTGTGCTCCTAACAGCCGAAGCATCTGCAGACTCAAATTTAAGGTCATTAGATCTGAAATACTCCTATTTTACATCTCAATGGTAAGTTAGCATGGTATTCTCTTACAAACCACCTCAAAATTACAATCTTCAACAGGAATATCTTACCTTAAATTAGATATTGCTCCACAAATATCCTTGTTCTTACTCTGCCAGCATACATTTGCTTTAGTAGTAACTCCCAAATCATCAAGGCTCTGAAATGGATCTAAAAAAGGAAATTTTGCTAAAAATATGTGATAGTACCCAGATATAAGTGTGCATGCACACACACACAGACACACACACACACACACACACACACACACACACACACACACTCATACACGTATACACTTATACACACATATACACACAGAGAAAGAGTTATATTCTAATATGACTTTAAAAATATTACAGTTTGCTCAAATTTGTTATGTAAAATAATACATGAAATCATTCATTTGTAATGTCTCTAGAATCTTCAGAGAAGCATGCTTCCCACTGACCATTTTCAAATCAAGAATATAAGGCATAAGTATAGTTAAGTCACAACAATTACTTCTAAGTCTTGCATTATATACAGTGGAGAAGTATTGGTAAGAAGACAGAAAGAGTCATTCAGTTTCAGAATTTTACAGGGTACTAAGGAAGTTCCCAGGAATCTACAAGGATGACCCCACCTTATACTACTAGCAATAGTTGAGAGGGTGCCTGAACTCATCTACTCTGGTAATCAGATTAGTGAATACCCTAGCTGTCATCATAGAGCCTTTATCCAGTGATTGATGGAAGCAGATACAGAGATCCATGGCCGGAAGCCAGGCCAAACTCCGGGAGTCCAATAGATGAGAGAGAAGAGGGATTCTATAACCAAGGTAGATTGAGATAATGATGGGAAAACATACAGAGATGGCCAGCCAAACTAGTTGAAAACCCATGAACTGTGGACCAATAGCTATAGAGCCCCCATGGGACTGGACTAGGCCATCTGGATAGGCGAGACAGTTGTTTAGCTTAAACTGTATAGCAGGCCCCCAGGCAGGGGGATCAGGATCCGTCCCTGGTGTATGAGCCAGCTTTTTGGAGCCCAGTGCCTAGGGTGTGACACCTTGCACAGCCTTGGTGCACAGGGGAGTGTCTTGGACCTGCCTCAGCTGAATATACCAGGCTCTGCTGACTCCCCATGGGAGACCTTGACTTGGACGAGGTAGAAATGGGGGGGGGGGTGGGGAGGAAGGCTGGAGGGTGGAAAAAGGGAGAAGGGGGAATCTGTTGTTGGTATGTAAAATGAATAGAAAAATTTTTAATAATAAATTTTTTTTAAAAAGGTGAATGAGACTTTAGTGGATGGTCACAGCATCTGATTCTCTAATCTAATGCTTCTCATATGGAAGCATAAAGGAAGACCATATCCCTTAAGTAAGGTAACTGGATATTCTTTTTTTACAGTTTTCTTTATTCTTGAGAATTTCCTACATGTATATAATTAAATATGATCACATCTACACCATTTGCCCCAACATATCTCCTGCCAACATCATGTCTTTTTTATAACTCGCCAATTCTAATTAGTATTGCCCATATATGCAACCATCCACTGGAACATGGAAAACCTACCAAAGCATGTTATTATTAATTAATCAATGACAGAAGTAAAATCATTCTAAATTTTTTTTCATTGTAAGTTTCAAAGAAACTGATTTCTCTGAAGATACGGTGACTACTACTGGATAGTGATGTTAAAGTAATATTATGGGATAAATCTGATTTTGTGCCTTTTGTGCAAATGCAAACTTGTATTTTTCAGGTTTCAGAACTGGGCTAAGGAAGATCCTGGGAAGACTCTTCAGACTGTTTTTTGCTGGTGGCATGTACAAGCAGTCACATTCATGAACTTCAGAGTTTCTACCAGACTTGTCTCCCATTATATTCAGTTTTGTATTCTACTGAAAAATTGCAACATTATCAACAATCTCTGTTAGCAGTATGAAAACATGTGTGCAAGCCCTTGAGAGTAAAGATGATACATGGAAAGGTGAGCAGTAGGTTGGGAGATGGAGCACATGAACCCAGAATCATATGCTTAATACTTAGTCAGCAAGTAACCAACAGTAGAAGGAACAATGAATGGTGTGTGTCACAGAGTATTGGCTCAAGTCTCCTAGATGTGGCTACCAGTACAGAACTGTGAACATGAAGAACCCTAGAGTACCTCTGCAAGACTGGAAACCAACAATCTTCTAAGATATCATGCATCCAAGAGCGAATAAAGAATTTAATCACTTTGGCTTGGACACTGTTCAATATAACACTTGCCCTTAAGTAAGTCTATTAAAATTCCCTTTATTTAAATTTATTTTTATGAGCACATTGTAAATCCAAAGCAGCAGTTCTTAGAAAGCAATGCCTTGCAAAGTTAGCCTTCCCTGTGTGTATGGAACCATGAGGTTACAGGACACAAGAAAACATGTTGCTGTCCTAGTTAATAAATGGATGGAAAGAAACATTGTTCCAAATTATCGATTTTAGCCAGTCCTCATACCAGTGAGAATGGTAGTAAAAATGGCACTACCTTGGTGTGGTGTCCTGAGTGAAAAGGGCAAATATAGGCATTTATATCTTTCTGTTTGGTTAGCAGCTGGTGGAACTGTTAGTGAGGGACTAGGAGGTGTAGCCTTTTTAGAGAAAGGTCGTCACTGGGGTTGTTGTTTAGATTCTGTGTATTGGGACATTAGTAGAAGAAAGTCATAGAGTAATGTAAGAAGCAAAATAGAGAAACAGAAAATATCAAAAAGAGGGAGAGGGCATTCAAAAACTAATGTTCAAGAATGTCAGATTCTAAAACAACCCTCCAATATGAGGAATATTGAAAAGAATATGATTAGATGATATGTGCCAAGCACAATAAGCATTCATGACTTACAATCAGAATCTTTCAGGCCAATCTTAGTCTCTCTCTCTCTCTCTCTCTCTCTCTCTCTCTCTCTCTCTCTCTCTCCCTCCCTCCCTCCCTTCTTCCCTCTCTCTGTCTTTCCCTCCCTCCTTCCCTCCTTCCCTCCCCCCCCCCCCCCCACTTCTTGATTAGATATAAGCTCTCAACTACAGCTATAGTACCATGGCTCCCTGTTACCATGTTCCCCACCATAATTGATGTGGAATAATGCTTTTGTACTCTGGTTTAATAAAACAATGATTGGCCATTAGCTCAGGCTAACTGCTGACTAGCTCTTACACTTAAACTCAGCCCATTTCTGGCAATCTATATTTTGGCACATGTTCCACAGGTTTACCTGTGTGCCATTACATGTTTCTCCCTGGATGCTGGCCTGGCATCTCCTCACTCAGGCTTCCTCTTCCCAGAATTCTCCTTGTCTGCTTATCCTGCCTGTACTTCCTGCTGGCCAATGAGAGTTTTATTAAACCAGTGTAAAAAAGCATTATTCCACAGCATTTCCTCTTTTCTATTTAATTAAAAAAGAAAGTTTTAACTTTAACATAGTAAAATTATATATAACAAAACCGTTATCAAGCAAGAATTATAGTTACAATATCTAATCTATTTGTATTTTATAAAATTTGATGGTAATGAACTCCAATTCTCTGAAACTATAAGCAAGCCCCTGATTAAATGCTTTCTTTCAGGAGTTCCTTTGCTGTTGGTGTTTCCTCACATCAATAGAACATAGCTAAGACACTTGACATTATTGCCTGGCATCCCATGTTTATTAATTAGTACATGTTTTCACTCAATAAGTATTTATTGATTCTTCCTGTTATATCTGGCTCTTTTATAAACACTGGCTATGCCTACTGATCAAGATAAAATCCTAGCTAATAATAATTATAATATAAAAATATGTAAATAAAGTATGTAATGTTTTATAGCAAGAAGCATATAAAAAAACTAAAGGAGGAAAAAATAGAATGTAGGACAATTAGCTTGCAAAAGAGGAGAGGAAGTAGAAGAAAATTAGTGTCACCATAAACATCTACAAATGTAACAGCTCTTATCAAATACTTGGAAGACATTGAACATGTAGGAGGAAAGTACAGAAATATAATGGAGTGGAACAGCCTATTAATTCGTGGAGGAGATCAAGGGAAATTTTGGAAAAATGAGGAGGAATTTGATAGCCTGAGCAATTCACATGAAATACCTGGACTGGAACCATTGAGTTATTAGTGTTAACAAGGCCTTGTGTGCATCTAGAATATCTCCATAATGTAAAATAGTTAGATTGTATGATAAATGGCAAACGTCCAGATTGTAGTTCTGAGTAGTGATGACTGTGTATATAGAACTAGTAGAAAGGTCAAAGAAGACACTTGAAAGTATACACCTAGGAGTCACAGGAATAGATGACAAGTGTCAAAGTTGAAGTCTTTAGGAATGTTTACATTTTTAAAATTTTTTTAAAAATTATATTTGTGTTTTAATTTTACACATCAGCCATGGTTGTCTTCCCCCTCCCTCCCCCACCCTGCCTTCCTCTCCAGCCCCTCCCCTCCATTCCCATCTCCTCCAGGGCCAAGACTCCCCTGGGGATTCAGCTCAACCTGGTAGGTTCAGTCCCCTCCTTCCAGTTTGGGCAAAGTGCCCCTGAATAAACCCAAGGTTCTAAACAGCCAGCTTATGCACTAAGGACAGGTCCTGGTCCCACTGCCTGGGTGCCTCCCAAACAGTTCAAGCTATTCAGTTGTCTCACTTATCCAGAGGGCCTGATCCAGCTGGGGGCTCCACAGCTTTTCGTTCATAATTCATATGTTTCCATTAGTTTGGCTATTTGTCCCTGTGCTTTTTCCAATCTTGGTCTCAACAATTCACACTCTTACAGTCCCTCTTCTTTCTCAACAATTGGAGTCCTGGAGCTCCACCTCGGGCCTGGCCGAGAATCTCTGCATCCACTTCCATCAGTTATTGGATGAGAGTTCCACTCAACTGTTAGGGTGTTTGGCCATCTGATCACTAGACTAGGTCAGTTCAGGATTTCTCTCGACCATTGCCAGCAGTCTACAGTGGATGTATCATTGTGAATTTCTGGGGACCTCTCCAGCACTCTGCCTATTCCTGTTCTCATGTGGCCTTCATTTATCATGGTCTGTTATTGCTTGTTCTCCCTTTCTGTTCTTGATCCAGCTGGGATCTCCTGCTCCCCTAAGCTCCCTTTCCCTCAAACCTTGCCCTTCATTACTCCCACTCTCATCCAGGACCAGATGGTTTCAGTGCAGAATTCTACAAGATCTTCAAAGAAGACTTAATACCAATACTCTTTAAATTGTTCCACACAATAGAAGCAGAAGGTATATTACCAAACTCCTTCTATGAGGCTACAGTGACCCTGATTCCTAAACAAAACAAAGATGCAACAAAGAAGGAGACTACAGACTGATCTCCCTCATGAACATTGATGCAAAAATAATAAAATACTGACAAACAGACTCCAAGAACACATCAAAACAATTATCTACCATGATCAAGTAGGCTTCATCCCAGTGATGCAAGGGTGGTTCAACATACGAAAGTCCATCAATGTAATACACCATATAAACAAACTCAAAGAAAAAAACCACATGGTCATCTCACTAGATTCAGAAAAGACATTTGACAAAATCCAACACCCCTTCATGATAAAGGTCTTGGAGCGATCGGGAATACAGGGAACATACCTACACATAATAAAGGCAATTTATAGCAAGCCAACAGCCAACATCAAATTAAATGGAGGAATGTTTACATTTTTATTCAGTGTGTGGAGAAAAGAACACCGGAAAGTCATAGAACAATTTGAGAAGTAGCAAAATAGAGAAATAATAGATGTCAAGAAGAGTGAGAAGGCATTCCAAGATTAGCATGTTCAGTAATGCCAAACTCTACTAAAATAAAACTCCCAAATAACAAATGTTAAAAAGAATCTGATTAGAGGATATGTGCCAACCACTATAAGTATCCATAGTCATAGACTATGAGTTATAGTCATAGAATCTAAAAAAAAAAAAAAAAAAAAAAAAAAAAAAGCTTTCTGATGGTACTAGAGAATTCAGATTTAAAAGAATACAAAGTGGTTTCATTTCCTTCAGTTATCTTCTGCATGCTAACATGGAGGCCATGAATTCCTATATTTGTGTTCAGAATGGAAAATCATTCTTTTTCATTCAATTACAAAGAACAATGTTGCTTGATATAATAACCTGGGCTGACAGTTACTATCTTTCAGAGTTTGAAATACATTATTCCATATCCTCCCAACTTCTAGAATTTTTGTTGATAGATCTGCTATCATTCTGACTGGTTTAACTTCCTATGTAAATTAGGCTTCTCTCCTATAACTTTTTTTCTTTCTATATTCTGTATTTTGGGGGTGTTCATTTGTTATTGATTTTTTGTTTTGTTTTGTTTTTTTGAGACAGGGTTTCTCTGTGTAGCTTTGTGCCTTTACTGGAACTCACTCTGTAGACCAGGTTGGCCTTGAACCTGCAAAGATACACTTGCCTCTGCCTCCTGAGTGCCTGGATTAAAGGCATGCACCACCACCGCCTGGACTTGGGGGTTCTAAAAAGAGTTGTGAGTTAAGGTTTTCTTTAGACTTATATTTTGGGGTTTTAAATTCCTCCTATATCTTTACAAATATATTTTGCTAAATTGGAGAAATACTGTTGTGCTCTTATTGAATAAATTTTCTACACCCTAATCTTGTTGTTCTCATTTTTCTTTGCCCATGATTTGTAATCTTGGTATAATTTGTCTTTCAATGAAAGTAAAGCGCATATATTCTGGGGCTCTTTTAAGCCACAGTACCCACCCTTAGATTGTCAGTAATTGTACTCACTACTATCAGAGCTGAGCATTCCTGCTGAGTCTGAGTCTACCAAACTGGAGTCTTGATTCTCCTATTTATTTTTAATGTTTCCTTTCTTTACCAGTAAAATAATGATCTTTCAGCTATCCAAGTCACAGTATAGTAGAACACCAGCTCTTGCAGTTTTATTCTCTGAATAACCTTACAACCTGTGCATGGATGATGGCATCTACTATATTTAGCTCTGACTGTAATTCAACAGGAGCTTTGTATACATCTGGTTCTTAAAGCATTGAAGCTAGAAAGAAAAGAAGCTAGTGTTGCTTCTAACCAGTGTACCTATCTGAAGTTGCTTATAAAGCTTTAATAAATCACCTGATGATTTGGTGGTGGTTAATAGGAGTTTAACTTTGCTTTTCTTATGCATAACTCATGTGTGTGTGTATGTGTGTGTGTGTGTGTGTGTGTGTAAGAATTTGTAAAGGATGTTTACAAGACCCTGACATCAATTGCAATTCACACCAAACACACACACACACACACACACACACACAAATTGTATCAATAGTGTTACTTGTACAGGAATTAATCTCAGAATCTTGAACACATCACTTGCAATTTTTATTACATTTTATTTCTTTGTGTGGGGGAGTGTGTGCATAAATGTCACTGTCAATATGTAGATATCATACAACAACTTATGGGAGTCATTTTTTACCTTCTATCATGTTGCTCCTGAGTGATAGAACTTAGATTGTCAGGCTAGGTAGCAAGTGCCTTGACCCACTAAGCCATCTCATTGGCCCCTCTTTGAGATTTTTAAAAGAATGGGAGGACCCTGTTGAGAGAGAGGACTTGAAGTTGCCAAGATGAGCAGAAATAATCAAAAGTCAATATGTGGAGATAGGGAATCAATATAGAATGGAGAGGGGACTGAAATTCCTTTGGAGCAGCATTTATAGATGGTTTCTCAGTGTTCCAGAGTCAATATCAAGTTATATATAGTAATTCATATTTTATATCTTCAATATCCACTGAGATACTGAAATCAAAAACAGCAGAAAAATTTCAGATGGAATAGATCTGGAAAGCACTGGAGGTCTTTGAAATATGATTAGAAATCATCAGCCTTTCCTAAACCAGGATATTCTGCTTTCTGGTCTCTTCTACATTTTCTGCATCAACTCTCCAGTGTGTCCACAGCATGGAATACAAGAACTCAAATACAATGAGAATGGCAGGGGATGGGGGGTGAGAGGTATGTTTACATGAAGGTAGTATTAGTCAGGAAGTGGAGTCTGCTAAGGGTATCTTGATGGGTTAAGGTTGTTTTTATTTATTATCAGAGTCTTCTTAGAAGACTCTAATTACTCATCACACTGTCAAACACATGCAACAAAATCAAAATTTGTAAGCATTCATTATATTTTTTTCTGTGTTTGTAGACACATGTAAATAATAAAGCTTAGGCCCTGATGAGGATGTTTAAAGAAACCCAAAAATTCAACTATCTATAAATAATTGAAATTTGTCTGTATTCCATTAACAATAAAATGATGATGTAGGTTGTCAATTAAATACCGGAAACAACTTATTTATAGTTGTATTTTATATTAACCTAGTTGTGTTTCATATTACAGTTATAGCTACCCTATTTACACTATGAACAAAACAGCCTAATAACCTAGGCTGAGTTTAACTGTGAAGATATAAAAGCCTTAGAAGAGAGGAAGCACATGAAAATCTGGTACCCAGAAACAGTCCCTGTACTTTCCTAATACAAGAAATTTCATAAAGGTGAAACTGCAAGGGAATTAGAAGAGCACAGTGAAAGAGGAAGAAGTTGAGTTATAAAGAGTTATTTTTGAGAACATAAAGTTTAAACTATGTATTTACCTGGGGATAATGCCATAAGTGACATCTCTTAAATACTACTACTTAATGATTCCACAAAACCATTTATTGCCACCTCAGAGCTGCAGCCATGCTTATACACCAGTCTGTACAAACAGTAAAAGACAAATGGCTAGAAGAGACATAGCCCAATACAAGTCATTTTCTAGTCGTCCTTATTTACTTTGGCCATAACCGAAATAAGTCTAGGCTATCTCAGGCAAGATATCAAACAGCATGCAAGTTTCTTGACATGTGCCAAACTCAATCTTTTGGTGTTATAATAAAAGATTACTTGGAAATCACATTTCTCCTAGGCAGCAATATGAGCTATTGCTCATTACTTATACATGTGTTGGGAATGACTGATAATAAAATATTGCCACATAATTTAGAAAAAAAGGAAGAAAGGGAGATGAAATAACTTCAATTAAATTTACAAGGCTACTACATAAAGAAGAGGAAGAAGGAGAGTTGGCAGAAAGAAAGCTAAGTTTTGTGTAAGTACTCACAGTTAATTCCTATTACTGAGTTTTGAAAGGAAAGACATATGAGAAATATCCTAAATGTAAATTATCTAAGAAATGGATAGCAGGTAGTGGATAGAGACTATTAGATTCCACCTACTAGTCTTCTGTTATCCTTTAGGTTGATGATAATAAGAAAATGTGGTGAATAAAGTTAAGATGATTCAGTAAGGTAAGGAGGGAGATTGGGAATGGGAGCTGCCATTCTGACTTTTCTCAAGTACACATTTAAGGGATATTTAGGTAAATTTCACGTCCCAATATAAGCTTCAGGTCATAATGTCATTGTCCTTGTGAATAGTGCTGACATGGGTAAACCTCCTAAAACCCACCTACACTCCAAAAAGTACTCTTTTTTTAAGAAAAAAATCTTTTTAAAGATTTATTCATTTCTTTTTTTAATTTGTTAAATATTTTTTAATTAATTAATTTTTTTAATGCTGAGTGCCATTTATTGAAGGAATGGGGAGGTCTTAAATACAGGCTTACAGCACAATGGGAGAACCCCGGAGGGCAGAAGTTCACTATTGATGTTTTGCAATCTTTCATCTAAGCTGTTAAAGCCCCATATTCAGGATACACAGGTAAGGAACTTCCTTTAAGCATTCAGGAGGGTAGAACCCAGGAGGGAATTAACATAGGGAGGATATCAGGGTCAAGGACAACAAGCAAGGCAACAGTTATCCAAAACGGGGTCCAGGGCTCTATAGGTTCCCCCCCTTTTATTAAAAAATGAGCTTCTGACTTAGACTACGTGGGGCATCAGCACGTTACCTTAAGCACTCTTATGTATTATATTCTACAGTATTTTAAACAGACCTGGCTAGTTAAAAGAGAAAAAGTAAAAACTGTAACATCTAAATAATAATAAAGGAATCCAAGGGGCATTAGATTTCTCTGTCTCTGTCTCTCTGTCTCTTTCTGTCTCTCTGTCTCTCTCTGTCTCTCTGTCTCTCTCTCTGTCTCTGTCTCTCTCTCTCTCTCTCTCTCTCTCTCTCTCTCTCTCTCTCTCTTTGACCTTGTGATCTTCCTAATTGCAGCCTCCTGAAACTGAAAAGACAGCACAGGCCACCATACCCTTAATGAATGTGGGTTTTAACTTGGATGCTGGGTGTGAACCTTCAAAATCAGCTTGTAATTGCATATCCTGTCAACTATTATTGATAGAACCCAAATGTCAGCTGGGTATTTCCAAATGTATCAAGACAGAATAAAAACTGCATGTTTTAGGCAGTGCTGGCCACCGGCATTTAAGTGGAAAACATCAGGGGGAGAGATCTCCAGACAGTCCAGCTATGCCCTGACCAGGACTAACCTTTATGGTTAGTTCCTGGTACTTAACTTTGTTCTCATTGCAACTTTGTCTAGAAGCTTTCTCATCATACCTGACATGACTTTTAACCTAACTATCATAAACCTGCCTTTTGTTTTTATGTTAGTGTAGGAGAAAAGTTTGAAGAGTAAAAGATTATTTCTCTGAAATTATATCTAAATTATTCATTTTGCAGTATTGTCTGTTTTCTGTTTCTTTTTTGAGCATATGAAATATTTTTAATTTTCCTTAATAAAAAGATATATAATGTACCTTTATCATGTTTTCACATCCCACAGCCCCCTCAGCTCCTCCCACCTCCCTACCCACACAACTTCATGTTCTTTTCTCTCCCTTAAAAAGAAAACACACACACATACACACACACACACACACACACACACACACACACACACATACACACACACACAAAGTGGAATTCATTTTGTGTGGGCCAAATACTCCTGGGTACAGGGCCTGCTCTGGAGTGTGGTTGGTATATCCATTGAGATTCCATGAGAGAGAACTGATTTTTCCTTTGCCAGCTGGTATCAGTTGCAGAGAACTTCTTAGTTAAAGGCAGGACCCCATGTCCACTTCCCCTCACAGTGCTAGGACCCTATGTTGCTTGAACCTGTGAAGGTTTTGTGCATGTCTCCATAGTCTCTGTGACTTTATATTCCACATCGGTCCTACTGTACTTGGAAGACGTTGTATCTTTGGAGTCATTCACAACCTCTAGGTCTTACAATAGTTCTTCCTCTTCCTCCACACAGATCCCTGGACCTAGAAGGGACGGTTCTGATGAAGACATACCATTTCGGACTGAGCACCTCGATGTCTCTCACTCTCAACATTTTCCAGTTATGCTTCTCTTTGTTCATTGCCCTCTACTGCAAGAAGAAGCTTCTCTGACAAGGTTTGTGTGAGGCACTGATTTATGGATATAGCAATATGTCATTAGGAGTCATTTTACTGCTTTGTTCCTTTAGGACCACTTTAGAAGTATCAGATGTGGGTCCATTCTTAAGGTCCATTAAGTTGGCCTTAAGTCTATTGGAAAGATGGCTGGTTATTACAATATTTGTATCACTATTGCACCAGTATATCATGTAGTCAGGTCACTATTATAGGTTTCAAGGTTTGTAGCTGGGTGATACTGATTTCTCATCCAGGAGTGTGTAGAGTACTCTCTGGTACCCCAAACATTAGTCAATAGGGCTGTAGAAGTAGAAGCTTCTAGTTGGGCACCAGTTCAACTTCTCCACATTCAATGATGTGAGTAAATGTTGTCTTCAGCAGTGGGGACTTACCATCAGGTAGTGGAGAGCACCCAATAGATTTGGCAATAGTATGTGATATTTGAAGGAGGAGTCTATGGAACTCCTCTGGCCAATTGCTCAACAAGATGTAACCCATTCCCGGCACTCAAGAGTTTAGTTGGTAGACTAAGAAATCTAGTTGGGGCATTGTCTCCCCCAGATCTTTCTTTATTAAAGTAGAACATGTTTCCTTTATTGCTGGCTGGTTTCCTGTGGTTGTTCATATTTATGTATCTTTTTTATTTCATTCTTTCCTGATAATTAATGCTGCACCAAACACTGCTTCACAAGCTAATTATACCTTTGTAAATGAAAAACAATGATTCAATTGTCCACATTTTATTGTAGAGTCTCAGATTATTAATCATCATTAGCTCATTTACATGTTGAAATCAATATTTAGTTTTCTAAACAATTACAATTTAAAGTTAAGGAAACTGTTGGAAGGAGCCCACAGCAGTAGTAATGGGAGCTATTGTCCTTTATAAACTAATTAAAGTCATAATTACAGATGAAAATCAGGCTAAATAAATCTTGCCTGGCAGCTGCTGGTACTACTTAAATTTTACTGTGGTTATTTAATTATGATCACTATAGGAAGCATGTTTAATGTCCCTATGCATTCTTTAAAGTTCTCAGATTGTCAGTTGCATGGAGTGTTCATTAAAGTCTCTGAGGTTGCAGAACATGAAAACATGTGCCAATTAACTCACTATTTGTAAATAAGGTCTACTCAAACATCCATCTGCGGCTTGTCTATGATGGGTAACTTATCAGCTCTCATGGAGTCTTTTGTCAAGATGGAGACTCCCTTGACACTTGAGCATTCGAAATATCAGAAAGTAAATTTGAAACAAATTGCAAGTTGATGCCAAAATAATTAACCAATCTTGACAAAGATTTCACAAAATAGGCATTGTAGAATTATATGAATTAAATCAAAATATCACAAATAAAGACCTAACCAAATTAGACCAAGTGACTACAAAGGGACGAAATAAAAATCATGAAAGCAATAATACTTTCAAAGAGAGTAATTTGTGTATGAAAGTTTTTCAAGCAGCTTTAGGAAAATTTTTACAGAATGAGAAAAGTAGAGCACCTCCAGAGATAATACTAAGGAAAGCAAGGTTAGATGTGTGTGACTCAGCAAATTACATTAAATACATAGATATCTTGTAAGCATGAACCTATGGATATAAGTGTAGGAGAAAATGCAGGCATGACTGGCAGTTAGCCTACTTGGCACACTGTGCTTCTAAATACAAAAAGAAAAAAAAAAGGAACACTACACTGAATTCTGAAGTAGCATGAGTAGCTAGTAGCTGGTCTGTGAATGAGGCTGCACTCTCCATGTCTCCTTTAACTTGCTTCTTCTACATAGAGACCCTGGAGGTATCAGTGTTCAGTATCGAATCTGAGGTGATGTGCTAACCAATCACAGTCTATAGGCTTCCACTATACAAGTAGTCACTCGTGTTTAATAAAGCAAATGATGTTCACTGAAACCATCTCGTGAGTAATTTATCTCCTCGCCCTTTACTGACCCATGAGCATTGCAATCTTAGCAGGGAATACCCTGACAATGACAGCATATACTTAGTAAAGAAATTTGGTTGTGTTATAAATTAATTGGGGTTCAAATAGAAAAAAGAATGTTAAACATAAGAATTTTTATTGTTTCATCATTTTATGCATGCACATAATGTTTTGATCATATCCATCTCCCATTACCACCCACCAATTTGTTCCCTATTTCAACCACCACTTTTACATCCTAAAGTTACATGATATTCTTCTTAAACTCAGAGTTCACTTAGTGCTAACTGTACAAGGGTGCAAGACAATCTATTGGAGCACGGGAAGTACTCAGAGTCTGCATTCCTGAAGGAAACTCTCTCCCCAGCAACCATCCATTACCAATAGCTTTTTAGTGATAAGACTTCATGATCACTTCCCCCCTCCATGCTGGCACTTTGTTTGATGTGGTGCAGGTCTTTGGGATGCTGTCACCCACTGTTGCTGTGAGCTCATGTGTACAACAGCCCTCTCATGTGAAGTAAATGCTCTTTTGTTGCAGTTACCCACTACCTCCGATTTATATAATCACTCTTATTCCCTGCACATTCAGCAGTTGTAAGCCTACCATAAACTGAAAAAAAAAAAGAAGAAGCTACGGCCTCCAAAAAGAAAATACAGGTTGAGAGATTTACTAATCTATGGGTATGATAGGAAATTAGAGAGCAGTTTAAGATTGTGTCCACTTAGAAGAATAGTATTAGATTTTTCTACAGACTCTGACCTAGCCTATACTGGGATTTTAGTCCAATTAACAGTACCAGGCATGATGAGTTTCCCCTTGCGGATCATGCCTCAAATCAAATCACAGAAAGTCAATTACTCTCACAACATTCATGCCACTGTATACCGGCAGCTATAGACTATCTGCCAAACCAGTTGTTATTGTAGGACTCATGGCTCACAAATGGGTAAAGTTTGATGACTTTTCTCCCCTGGCAGCATGCATAGACCCTTCCAGCACTATTAAAGCTAGCCAGTGTGATGATGCTTCCAGGTAAGTGCCAGCATTATTTCTCCAAAATTTAAGAATTTTTATACACTAAGACATCCATTTCTATTTCATTGGTTGATTTTGGTTATTGCCATTTTTTTCAAGATCAAAATGCTTGCTTGATGACTGCATGACATAGCATTATCATCGTGACAAAACAGTGTTATGCATTATTTATTTTATATTTGATCTACAACTTTCTAAACACCTTTGAAGATTCTAATTCTCACGGCTTATAAGTGTGTAATTTTGTTCATTTGTTTGCTGTTAGTGCTCCCTACAAGAATTAATATGTAATATACAAGTACAAACAAAAACCCAATTTGTCTCAGTCAGTAGACACTTTCAGAAAATTCAGCCTCTATCAATCAACTGAGAAAATGAAGACTATCTAAAGGGATGGCCATTTTTATCTATGAGATAGGTTTTTTTTTTATTTCCTGAAACAAATTTCTTTAAAAAAAATATTATTTCACAGATATGAGGCTTTTTCCCCCAAGTTCAACAATGGGTATAAAATGGTTTTTTGTTTGTTTGCTTGTTTCTTGTTGTTTGTCAATGTCCATAAGCTCTTAACTGGAAGGTATTCCTAGCACAAAAAGACAGATTAACAAGGGAAAATTATCAGAAGGTTTTTAAAACATGTATTTCACATGTACATGAAAGACACCATTTATTTCTCTCAGAAAGATATCTTTGAATCTTGCTTATCAACAACTTCAAGAAAGAACAGTATGTTTTAGAGAATTAATTGAAAGGAAGGAAGATATAAATTTCTGGAGACAGAATCATCTGAGAAGGAATATGTGGGGTGTGTGTGTGTACATGTATGCCTGTGCATATTTAACATGGTTTATGTAATGTAGATGTCTGTAAAATCTCCTGTCACATAAGCATCTAACCTTGCTTGACTTGGTATGCAAGGTTTGAATACATTTTTGAATATATTTTTATCTTTGTGGGTGAATGTCAAAGAATGGGGGCTTCAGTAAGTTTTTTTTTAATCTACCTATTGTAATTGTCCTTGCAAGGTTACACAGAACATTCTGTTCTCTTACATAAGCATTAGCAATGTAAGGAAACATAAATGGGCCTGAAATTCCAATTTCTTTCAATTCAGTCAATAGATACAATTTCTTATTGCCTGCTCATTAAACCTGGACAATTTTCTGTGAATGTAATAAAACAGCCTCCTAAAACTTTTGTTGGAAATATGATCAGAGCTCCCTTAAACACAAGGAATGCAAACACTCTGTAGTTAATGAGCATTGGTTGAACCTAATTTCACTGTCCTGTGCAAATTTGGAAAATCTGAAGAGAATCTGAGAAGGATATTCTTTCATCATCTGACTTAATAGGTCAAGGAAAGGAATGACTGACTCAGAAACTTTATTTGTACTTGAGTTTGAGGATTTATATTACTTCAAACACTGGCCTAGTTTAAGACTGGTAAAATATTGAATTGAATTGAAAGTATCTATCATAGAGCTACCTTGATGAATGACATTGGCAGTCAACCAAACTAAGAAATTTCAGGGGCCAGGTGGTTATGTCAGATAAAAACAGAGAATTTCTGACTCTTCATAGCAAAGGAAATTGGATTTCTGAAAATGGAAAACTTTTATTTCATAAATAATATTTTGTTTGCAACAAAAGATGAGCCTATTAAAGGTAAATGTAAATTTTAAGGGTGAAGAATGAATTGATGAATTGAAATGAGTCTCCTAAAGAATAGACAGTGTTTGAAATATAATCCATTCCCCATAAGCTACTATAACATCAAAACAGACTCTCTGAGGAAAGACTGCAATGCAGTAAATGGTGAGTATCTGTGTTTTGATATAATCAAAGCTTCCTCTGTAAGTCGTAATAGAGATATTTCAGGAAACAATTCCTTGGGCCTCCATGTTCACTAATACACAGGAGACCAATACAAAGGAGAAACTCATGACTAAATTGCTTATATTCTAGAATTTTATCTTTTGGAGAATGGAATATATGAGAGAACTTGGGGGTGGGATTCTTATAATGACTGAAAACTAATAATCATATTTATAATGAAATCTGAGATGATGCTAGGCATTTACATGTCCCCTTACCCATGCTTGTCATGTAGAGAAACATGTCTCCTGTGCACCAGGGTAGGATATGACAAATCCTTAAGTGTCCACCATAGTTCAATCTCTTCAGTTAAGGGATATGTTATAAATGGGTGTGTACAGAGTCAACATGTTCTTCTGTCCATCTTATAGACTCAAAGCATGTCTTTACCATCCTGATGGTGAAGTTCGGATTCATTTACCTTTCAAAGTCTTTTACAGAAGGAAAGATGATGTGAGCAGCAGATGGCGAACACACCAGTGTGAAGACAGTCATTACTCTCTCCTTTGAAAGCCTTGACTTCTGTAGCTACATTGCTTGATTAGGAGGAGAGATGATCATTCGCCATTGGAAATGTGATTTGGTTCCCTGTCTTAAGCCTGAACAAAAGGGTTCCTGGAGCTAAATCGCTGGGGAAATTTGTGATTGTCTTTTCTGGAAGACATACCTAGAATGCAAGGCTGCAGTGTGCTGTGGGATGAAGTCTCATTTTTTCACCACTAACCTCTGATTTATCAGCTTACCACCACCTCCTCTTCCTCCTTCTATCCTGTACTCCCTCCTACCCTCCTCTCTTCCTTCTCTCTTCTTCTTGTTTCTATAAATGTTGGATGACCTAAAACTTGAATTGTGAGTGAGCAAAGATCAATTTAAAGATGACAGTTCTCGTTCTCTCTCTCTCTCTCTCTCTCTCTCTCTCTCTCTCTCTCTCTCTCTCTCCCCTGTGGTGTGGGGGTGTGTGTATGCTTACCTGCGAGTGTATGCACATGTGTGTGCGTGAGAGTGTACAAACCTGTGTGCACACAGAGGACAGAGAAGTTATCAAGTGTCCCCCTCTGTCAATCTCCTCCTGGATGCCCAGCCTGTTACATAGCTGCTGGGATCTGAACTCTGGTCTTCTATTTTTAATTTTTGTACACCAAACACTCACAAACACTGGGCCATCTCTTCAGTCCCTCAAAGTTTTATTCTATGGAGTCTTTAGACAATACCTTTGTTTCAATTTCCAATAATAATCTTGTTCATGAACAGCTTTCATTATCAGCACTACTATCTGCAATCTTGTCTTTAGAGTGCCCCATAGAACACTCCACTAAGCCCAGCTTACAGCACTCTAGGGATTTTTCCACCTTATAGTGCTGAACACTTTTATTTTCTTCCTGTAAACCAGTCCTAGGGACCTCAAAACTACCTGAACCAATTTAGTGGCCCAGCCTTCTGGCTTTCTATATAAAATGTTCTGGCCTGATCATCAGCAAAACTATAAACGTGAACACTGGAAAGTATAAAAAAGTTTTTCTCAAAAACAAAACAAAACATAGATACAGTCACAACATATTTTTTCTTGTCCCTTAAGGAGATATGTTTTATTTCTCTTCTACTTTAGAATATATTTTGTGTAAAGTTTGGTCCAAATTTTGTACTCATTTTTGTCAGCCCATACATGACTATAAATTGAACTATATACAAGACTGACTTATATTCTCACTACATCTGTGATGGTAAGAAGATTCACTTATTTTTTTCAAATTTCTTCCCTCCCTCCCTCCCTCCCTCCCTCCCTCGCTTCCTTTCTTCTTCCAGTTTGAATGTGAAATATTTCCCACAGGTTTATGTCTGAACACTTAGTTCCCAGGTGGTGGTGCTGTTTGAGTTGGCTGTAGAATCTTTTGGACCTGAGATTTAGTTGGCTGATATGGGGCTGGAGGCCATAGGTGGGAGCTTATGAGTTACAGCCAAGCCTTGGTTGTGGCCTAAGTCTTTCTGCTTTGTGATTGTTTCCTTAAAGGAAGTACCTTCTGCATGTTCCTCCTACCCTGGAGCAGCCCATTACTAACTTTTCCCACTATGAGCATCTACATCTTCTCAAACTGTGAGCTACTAAACCCTTCATCCCTTCTTGTTTCTTATCAGGTATTTGGTCAAAGCAAACAACTAATATAGAAAGCTGGTGCTGGACAGTGGAGTTGCTGCTGCAAAAAGGCCATAGAATCAGGACCACTCAAGCCCGCCAGAGCACAAATGCAACTCCCACAAGCGAGATGCTGGACCTGGAGCTGCAGGGCTGTGTGTTTACGCTGTTTGGGACTGGTCTTGCTTTGACCCAGTGTTCATTACTATGCCTCTATGTCTCCATCTTCAATGTGGAAAATTTATGTCATTATATATTACATACAATTTGGGTTTCGCTATTGCCTTTAACTTTTTAGAGGCTCACAGTTAAGTTTGTGTCTAAGAAGAGATGTTGGGCTTTTGAAAAGTGTTAATTCTTTTAAACTATGGGAACTATTGAAATTGGACTGAATGAATTTTGCATTATGAGTTCATCCCTCCCCGAGAATCCACTAATAGTCCATCAGAGATGAGTATGTCTCTGTGAGCCCCTTCCTGATCCATGATTTATTAGTAACAGGTCCAGTCTTGTGCAGGTCATGTGGAAGCAACCTCAGCTGCTGTGGGATCGGGATTGCAATGGCTATGTTATCCAAGGTTGCTTTTAAATGATGTAATTGGAATGCATTTAAATTTTCTTAGCTCATTGTGAAAAATAAAATGTCCATTGCATTCTGGTCACGTTTGAGGTTCATCAATTCACTTGAAACATACACGTAGCTCACAAATATATGTCGGTCATTTAGGAAGACAGTATGTGGTCTATTAAATGCCAGTTTTCCTGGCTCTACACATCTGGCCTCCTGTTTCTTAGACATTTATTTCATAAAAATTTGTGTTACAGTTTCTTTTCCTGTCAGTTGAAAATGTAAATCTTCAGCCAGGGTCTGAATAAGTTTTTCAGTCAATATATGTCGTTTCCAAGGAGCTGAGAACAATCCTTTGAAATTTAATCAGCAAGACAGAACTCTGCCCCTACCTCCTGACCTTTGTAATATGACAGGTGCCTAATTTCCATAGAACCAATTAACAAATGCAGTCCTCTGCACATTGGCCAGGCTTCCCCATCAGCCACTTCTGTCCTCTTGTATTAGCCTACAGATGTTCTTAAAATTTCTACTGCTGTTACATTTTCATTCAAAGTGGAGTTTATTCGAAGTGAAATAACCAAGAAAATAGATATATACATTAGCCATTTATATACCTATTTGCATGTGTGTGTCTGCAAACAAAGATCAAATTTAATATGATCAAAACTAAATATTCCAGTAAAAGAAGAAATAGAATACTTATTTTTCTATTCCTCGGTGTCTCAGTTAGGGTTTCTATTGCTTGGAAGAGACA
This sequence comes from Onychomys torridus, assembly GCF_903995425.1. Taxonomy (NCBI): domain Eukaryota; kingdom Metazoa; phylum Chordata; class Mammalia; order Rodentia; family Cricetidae; genus Onychomys; species Onychomys torridus. The sequence continues at coordinate 40,759,360 of NC_050455.1, forward strand.
CCATGACCATGGCAGCACCTATAGAGGTAAACATTTAATTGGAGATAGCTTACAGTTTCAGAGGTTTAGTCCATTATCATCATCGTGGGAAGCATCGTGGCATGCAGGCAGACATGGTGCTCAAGAAGGAGCTGAGGGTCCTCCATCTTGATGCCCAGGCAACAGGAAGTAGACTGTGGACCTACTGAGTGTAGTTTGAGCAAAGGAGACTTCAAAGCCTACCCTCGAAGTGACACACTTCCTCCAACAAGGCCACACCTACACCACCAACAAGGCCATACCTCCTAATGACACCATTCCCTATAGGGAACATTTTTTTTTCAAACCACCAAACTCAGCATACTCCAGTCTTTCTGCATGAGCACACAGAGCATCCACACACAGAATAACACAGTTTGCACAGAGCAGATCTAGTGTCTCTGCAGCAGAAGTAGAGCTACACCACTCATCCTTTCCATCATCTCTAATAAAGAAATATGCTTTAATCTAGATCCAGAGAATGGTGTCTTAGATCCCTAGCAATTCTCTTATCAGTTAAGTAGAGAAATATGGCCAGTGATTCCATGTTCTTAAGGGCCCTTTTGAAACAGGAACTTCCTTAACCACTAGTCTAAGTTCTAGGGTTAAAGATGTGCACTATATGCCTGGTGCCTAACAGATCAATTACAGATTAAAAAGTATAGTTCTTCCTCAACAATAACTGAACTTTATGGTGCTCCTTGAAATTTGCATTAGGAAAAAATATTTGCTGCCACTTTTAAGGCAGTTCTTGAAGATATGTTACCCATTATTGTATATATATGAAAAAAAGGACATATGAAATGAATCAAGGGGACTTCTGAAAAGAATAATACAATTTTTCATGTGGCCTGACCAAAAGAACTTCAGAGCTTTGGGCTTTCACCCTTTGTTCATGTTGGAGACATAAAAATAGCAAATGTGACTACAGATTTTTTTGTTACAAAGCATCCCTCACTTTTCTTCTGGCCATACATTTTGAGTGATTGAGCATGAATTTTTAGGAAATTCCTTCTCAAGTCAAAGTGATAGATATTAGGAGAAAAATCTATAAATCTCAATATTCTGTTTGCAATTTACCTTTCATCTGCCTGGTCAATAGTTTTCATGGTGAAGGGAACTTTGTGCCCACAGTCCCCGGGGTCTGATGAGCCACTAAAAGTGACAACAATTGCTAGAAATGGAGGATGTGTAGAGGATCAATGCAAGTTTGGCAGGAAGGGAAAAACTATTTCAGCTTACAAATACTAGGAAATCTATTTGCAAAGCTCATCATCTGTAGAGAGCAGAAGATGGGAGAAAATGGTAGGCAACTGCACTCCAGATATTTCAACAGTAATGTCAGAACTACTTCTGTGCTCTGGTTCCAAATAAACAATACAGAATGCCAGCAGAGTGCACAGGCTTTTGTAGACTGTAAGAAGTGAGTAAAAGCAAACAAATTCCAATTTACTATTCATTATCCAAAAACTAATCCCAAATATTTGTCGTAATTACTTTGCCACTTAATAAAATCAAGAGGGATTTTTTTTCCTCTTGTCACTAAGAACAAACATTTTCCTCCACTTCAGAACTTAAATTAATGAACTGGTTGGAAATGAACTGGTAACTTTAATAAATCAGTCAAAAGAACTCCAAATGAACCAGAAGAACTCTCCTAACATCACCACACAGTTCGTCTGTTTCAAATGTATGTGTATATATGTAAGAGGAAGAGGCAGAAAAGGGCCAAAGAAAATACAGTCAGCACCATAGTAATTTAAATGTTTTGCAGAATTGTATTTTTATTCTGGTGCAAGATGAATCTTTTGTGACACTGGTCCTCGGGAGACATGAACAAAGGTCTATGCACCTCAGACAGAGAACCAACAACAGACCAAAGAAAGAATATCAATGAAGTCCAGTTTGGTGAACTAGTAACTTTTACTGGCATAAATTATAGGACTGTAAGTGTGAGGTTACCTACAGGAGCAGAAATGACTCCAAGTTGCATCACCAAAGCACATCTTAACATAGGTGACAGCTCGTGAAAGCTGGAAACCTAGAGCATACACTCCACAGACATCAAGACAGCTCAGCAGGTTGGAGAGTACCCTTTCCGGGTAGCTCAGTTGGTCTGAGCTCCTTCGAAACAGCCCAGTCTGTCTGAGAATCTTCTCTCTCTCAGCAGGTCCTTCAGCTTGTCTGTGCTTGTGATGCAGTGGCCCCATGGATCTGCTCTGTTTCAGTTTCTTTAAGCTAATGAGTTGTTTACTTTCTTTCTAAGCTTAAATAGCACCGTGTTGGATGGAATGTTTTGACCTCCTTATAACATCCTGTGTTACTTAGCCGGGCGGTGGTGGTGCACGCCTTTAATCCCAGCATTTGGGAGGCAGAGGCAAGTGGATCTCTGTGAGTTTGAGGCCAGCCTGGGCTACAGAGTACGGAGTCAGTTCCAGGAAAGGATCCAACGCTACACAGAGAAACCCTGTCTCAAAAAAAAAAAAAAAAAAAAAAAATGTGGCACTTGGTGAGAAATGATTAATTTGCAAGGAAAAAAAAGTTCAGTTGTGAAGTTCAGGAAAGAGTCTTGCCAATAGAATCTTTAAACTGTATTTATAGTTTTTTGTTTGTTTGTTTTTTGCTGAACGTCAACAAATCTAAAGCTCATTCAGTTTGCATATTCATTACTGTGTCCTTAATATCTTAGTTTATATTTTTTAATTATTAGTGTTGTTTTGTGTGTGGGCAGTGAGTGCATGCATGATGGGAGGGCGCAGTGTGTGTTCCAGGGTACTTTGTGGCAATCGAAGTCCAACATTTTAGAATCATCTCTCTCCTTTCTGTACTTGGGTTGTGAGGATGACACTTGGTTTGCCATGCTTGTGTTGCAAACACCTCTACCCATTGATCCGTCCCAGTGGTTCAGTGGGTCATTTCCTTTTTTCGTTTTATTTTCTTTTTAGACAATGTGTGTGTGTACAGAGGGAGGGGCATGGGGATGCAGTACCTCTGGTGACCATAAGAGGGCGGATGATCCCCTGGAGCTGGCATTATGGATGACTGTGAGCCACTGGGAATGATCACTAGGAAACTTGGGTTCTCTCTTAGCCATTGAGCCGTTTCTCTAGTGCTTCAGTTTTTAATTTTAGTGAAATGAGACTTCTGTTCTGAAAAATCTTATAAAAACATTTTATAGTCTCAATAGAAAATGATACTGTAATTCAATCTTAACAAATGAAATCAAAGAAAATATAAAACTCTCACATTTAGAAGTTCAATCCTTAAAAAACTATCTAAAGATGCCAGAACTTTTTCTATAAATTAGTGTAACAGGAGCTCAAAATGATGACCTTTCTACCTTGACTTTGGCCGGGTCCCCAAAGGCTGTGAACTAGGCAGCAGCAGGTACCAGGTATTCATACATCTTGTAGTGAGATGTTAGTTCATCTGAGAAAGAGCATGAAAAACAGTTCTTGGGTCCTATGACGTCAACCCCACCCACCCCTAAATGTTCAAAAGGTGAAGACTGAGTAGTCTCAGAGGGGTTTCCTTGGAAAGGTTGGTAGTAAGTTATTCTCAGCCCCCAGAGACAGAAAAAATAAAATGATTTCTTCTATATTAACCCAAACAAAGGGGATTTCTTCTGAAGGGCTCATTAAGCATCCTAGGTGACACAGAGGACACATAAAGAGCCTGTTCTATGTTACATAGTTCCATCTTTGGAGAGAAAACCTAGGAAGCATGTAGTATGGGGGGCGGGGAATTTAATTTCAAAGATGTCACTAAATTCATTAAAATGACAATGCAGTGAATATTCCAATAAAAAACAAAACACTGTCAGGCACAGAATTCTTCTGGTACATTGAAAACAAAGTTTTGGAAAAATCAAAACTAAAATTATGGGATCAATTAGACCGTGTAAATTATTGCTTAAAAGATACAACTCAAGGATTGGAATTTATTTCATGCAAACTGGGATGATATAATACAATGACATGTGATTTTTAAAATCTACCTGTTGAATATGGCTTTGCAATATATAATACAATTATTGAATTAAAAAAAATAGGGGAAAGGTGAGTAAAACTTTAAAGCCAAAGAGAGTGTCGTATAACTGGCAGTAACTGATTGGACAAACAGACAGAGCAGGCTTAAGTCCTCAACTAGAGAGCAAAGACTGGTACTGGACCATCTGCCCCCCTAAACAAGTGTGGGTTTTTTGTTGTTGGTTTGTTTGTTGGTTTGTTTTATTTTGTTTTTTTTTTAATGAAAAAAAAAAATGTCCCACATAATCTCAAGCATTTGACAATTAGTCTGCAGTAGGTGGCGATGTTCAGGGAGGTTCAGGAGGAACAGCCTTTCTAGAGGAAGTGTCTCACTGGAAGCAGGCTTTTGTACTTGTGATTGACTTGTGAGCTCTCAGCTTCCTCTCCTGCTGCCATGCCTCCTGCTTGCTGCTATGCCTCCCCTTAATGGTGGATTTGTTCCTCTGGAACTAGAACTCCAAATAAATTCTTTCTTTCATTAGTCGCTTCTGATTACAGTGTTTTATCACAGAACAGGAAAGTAACTAGGAAAATGAGAATATAACCTTAATATGTTAAATGAACAGCAGAGCCAGGATCTATTTCCTCATCAAGCTTGCAATATACATGAGCATATTTCAAAATAAATCTAATACATGAACCATATCAATATTTTAAAATATTTGCACTTTAAGTTATTTACTGTAAACATCAATGGAAGTAATTTTATTTCACTTAAAAGAAACAATGTCCTGACAATAATCTCTCATGCATGGGGGCCAGAAATAGTATCTAAAGCCAAAAGAAAAAAAAATGCAACAGATAAAATAGTGTCCCAGAAAGAATTCTCAAAGAAACAGTTCTCTTAAGTTGGATGTATATTTACAGGAGGTCATGCATTATAGAAGAGGGGCTATATCTGATTTACTTTAAACACATTATTAGAATCTTCAAGTGAACATATAGGGTAACAGATACTTCCAAAGAGTGTTAAAAATAAAACCTTCCTGGTGGAACTGTGGCTCTTCCAGACCACTTTGGATACATGGATTAAAATTTATCAACATATCAGTTATCTCTCCAGTAGGAAATGTATGCTTTCTTATCCCTTGAAGCTAGTAATGAACTTGTGACTTGCTTTAAACAACGAGACTTGAAAAGAAATCATCGTGTTACCTTTGGGTGTTAAGATAGCTTGTCACTGATAGTCGGTTCTCATGCAACAGCTGTGTTCTCTCAGGTCTCCATGACAATTGAGTAGCACTATTAAATCACTGCTGCTGGGAGAAATATAGTCTTAGGTTCCTATGAGCTCTAGTCACATATTGTCATCAATTAACCAGTGCCACTAGGAACACTTGTTTTATGTGTGTTTAAAGACAGTTAACTGGTGTCTTCATACAGACATACAGCACAAACAATTATTTATATTTGGCTTTTGAATTTTTCTTATAAGACAAAGAAAGCCAACGATGATTTGACATGTCTTCGACTAGAACAATTTGTCTCTAAATTTCTTTGGTCTCTATCCTGACAACAGTGCTATCTACCTTTGCATATTGGCTATCATCTAGTGGATCTATAAATTTCATAGTTTTGCCACACTTTGTATATATTTAAAATCCACTAATATTGCCAAATACCCTCATCTTTTTTCCCCCTGGGAAAGTTATTGACTTTTTAACTTTGAACTCAAGGACATCGACCTCAATTCATGCCTGAACAAATTTACCTAACACACACATTTTTCCCCCTAAGGCACATGGCAGCCTCCTTGTGGTTAGCAATACTGCACAGCACTATGCTATGGGATATTTTAAACAGTGAATCCCCAGCAAAACTCATGCACAAGTGTGGAAAACTGACATTAAATGAGACTGGAAAGGGAACACTTGTTTACACATGAGAGATGAAAAAAGGTGGGGCTTCACATTTGATTTCAGCTATAAAGGTTCATCCTCTGTGCATGTCTGTAAATGGACTTGAAAGTACTGTGAGTATTGAGTTGGTACTTAGGAAATCAGTATGGAAGTCAATTCACACATGTACAGATTCTGAAATGAGTGGGGATAAACTTAGAGTATTAATCTTGACCAGCAATGTTACAGTTACTGGCTGTTTCATTAACCCAGGCAGTGCAGAGACCTCAGCCAACCATGGATGAACAAGCACCATGTGTCAACAGTAAACTTTGGGGGACTTAAGTCTCTCATATCTTTGAGTTTGGGTTACTGCAACAGAAACTTATTTTCCCTTACTTACAGACCTCTTGACAGAAAAGTTCAAATATAAAATGTAACGATTACATTTACAGATTTAGAGCAATAAATAAATAGAATGTTTATGAAAGAAAGCACAAGTGACAGAGCAGTTCATCATCAATGGTCAAGATAAGAGTAAAAAATGACAGTTTCCACTGAATATATTTTTAAATATTTCAAAGTGTATATTCTTTTAACTTAAAAAGATAATAAAATTACAAAGTATAAGATAACCAAATTTAAAGGGTATTAGCAATTTAATTTTCTGTTAAAATGGTGGTACATTAGTTCCTCCTACAGTGAAAATTTCACTAGAATTAGATCACTTACTTATTTACATATAGCATGAGTTTGAGATATTCTTCAACATTTAATCACTATGGATTATTACTTTGTAGTAAACAGCAATTGCATTCTTTTTAATAAACTCAAAAGAATTAAAAGAGGAACACAGCCATGGGAGGTTGACTGAGAGGACAGCAAAGCCCTGGTGAGTCCAGCTTGCTCATCTTTCTAGATCGCCAGGATATACTAAACAGTCTCAGCGGAAAGATGATTGACTTTCAAAATTAGTTGTTGGGGACCTGGAACTCAACAGTTGAGAGCACCGGCCGCTCTTCCGGAGGACCCAGGTTCAATTCCCTGCACCCACATGGTGGCTCACAACCATCTGTAACTCCCCAGTTCAAGGGGATCCAATGTCCTCTTCTGACCTCCTTGGGCACTAGACATAAACATACATAAGAGCAAAGCACTCATACACATAAACTAAGAGAACAATTTTAAAAATAATAATGATTTATATTTTATGTATGAGGAAAGGATTGTGTTTTTGAGAAAGCCACTCATCAAAAAAAATTAGAGTAAACTGTATATTATATATGAATATTTTCTCAGACATTCTGTGAATCCCTTTAAGTTAAGTTCCCTTTTAAGTGATAGGTGGAAACATAAAATGGCACATTGTGGTACCACATCATGTTTTGATACATGCATACACTGTGCAATTTTTAAACCATTTATGTTTATCTCCTTCATTTCTTTATGGTGAAAATTTCAAAATCCTCTCTTCTAAGTGTTTGAAAAGCATAAAACATCATGGTATTTTACAACCCCTGTGAGGTGCAAACGCATTATCAGAAAGTATACCTCTTTTCTAACTGGAATCCACTGCCACTAATCAACTTTGCCCTTCCAGCCCTTACTCCTACTGCCCCCAGCCTCTAGAACCAACACTCTACTCTCAGCTTCTACAAGACCAGCTTTTTTGGATTCAACCAATGAGTGACAGCAGGCAGTGTTTATTTTTTTGTTCCTGGCTTATATCATTTAACACGGTGTCCAGTTATGCCTGTGCTTCTTCAATGTTTTATGAGGCGATTTACTCTTTTTATTGCTGAAGATACTTCAATTCATATATGTCCTATATTTTCCTTTTCCACACATCAGCGGATAGATATTTGGGTTGTACTCACTTCTTAGCTACTGTGAATAGCATTGTCATTGTCATGAGAGCTGGTGCAACTGTGGTAACTGAAAACCGTAGGTGACCCTAGGATTACAGAAAACATTTTGAAAAAGAAAATCCCAGTATTTTTCTACCCTAACACTCACTCATCTAAAAAATTTCCTACCCAAAACATATGTATTATAATCTTGCTCTCTTGTCTACCAGTATGCAGAGTCATCAAGTACAACGTGAGTGCTCAGATATAATTGTCATTTTATATTTTAGCTTGCCCCCCCAAAAAAAACCACCAAATATTTTACTGATATATTTTCATCATAGCTTGATGTCACTCTTGTGAGTCTTTGCCTTGTTTTCAGATTGCATGTGTCAAAATTATATATATATTTAAGTGAGTGACAGTCATGTAATAGAAGTTTATATATTGGTATAAGTGGTAGCTAATCTTGGCTGTCAATTGGTTACAACTGAAATTGACTAAAACCAAAGCAACTGGGCATACCTATGATGGACTTTTCCTTGGTTGGCTTTGAGGTGGCAGGCCCACCCTAAATCTGGGGCACACCTTCTGTTGACGACCCACATAAAAGGACAAGGAGGAGGAAAGGTCCGCTTTGTGCCTGCTTGTCCTCACTTTCACTGGCAAGTTCCTCTCCTGCTGCTGAGGCGTTCCTCCACTGTGTTAGAACCTAGTTCTTCAGCTTCCAGCATGGACTGAAAGCCGGCAGGTCTCTAGGACCTCCCTGGAACTTTGGCACCAGATTGGGACTGCTCTCGATTCTGGTCTCATGGACTGAACAATTACCACATCCCTGGCCTTTCTGCCAAGAGCAACCCAGTAAGCAACACCCCCCCTCCCCCACGGATTCTGCATTAGCTCCTGTCTCCAGGGTTCCTGGATTGGATTGACTCAGTGGACTGTGTGATTCAGGATATGTAAGTCATGGTGTTCCACCACAGCAGTAATAAACCTAAGACAGTATATAAGATTATAGTTTAGAAAACAGTATGCGCATATGTCTGTATTTATAATATTTATTCATGGTTTCTATATATGGTAAAAAATAGTCGCTGAATATATTAAATTATTTTTACATTGTACAAGGGAAAAAATTAATTTAGCACTACACCTTAGAAATCTAAAGGAAATGGCTCCTATCTCCACACTGAAAAGCCAAGTTGAATTTGATTGTTTGGAAATGTGCATTATCATTCTTGAACTCACACCAACAGTTCTACCCCTTGGCTCTGGACAATTTTTCATACATACTGAATTATATACACCACACAATCAAGTAAAAAACTGTCTCATACCATATTCTAGCTAGAAAATTCCCCTCTCAATTTTTTACATTATTCCCCACTTTATATATAATCAATGAAGAGAAAGGTTTAATTGCTAATTAACAAATAAATAGGAAATCTCAGCTCAGTTTGTTGAAATACAAAAAGTGCCCAAAAGGAGTCTTCAAATGGCATTAGAACAAGGGTGAAATTCAGTCCCTACTTAGCTTGTACCGACTGAAGACAATAGGAAGCGAAGTATTTGGTACCACAGTGCCTGTAAGTTAAAGCTGCATTGCCTAGTAATGTTATAAAGTGACAAGCCTTGTGATGACTCTCCACTCAGTGATACAGTGTGGATTTTATCTAAGCAGGTTTACCTTTTTGTTACTAACTCACTAGCTGCAACCCAGATTCTCTACTCAATTTTAGATCCATAATATGGGGTGGAGGGTATAATTGTCCTGTTGTGACTACCACATAAAAATCACAGATTGCTTCTGGTTAAAGCAACAAGATTCCTGTCTAGTTGCTCATTATTCCATGCAGTCTAATAAAGGTGATCCCTTGATTAGGTGTTCACCTGCAGTTGAGTCTAACCACATCAGAGTTGAAAACAACAACAACAACAACAACAACAAAACCTCAAGTCTATAGAGGAAAGAAAAACACTAGGTAGATTAAAGGAGAGTAAATAGTAAATAGTAATGCATTTTTAGAATAAGAATTTCTGTACGGCAGATATGACAATGGTTAGCAGAGGCTGTCCATTTTGAAATGACTGTTTTCATCAGAGGGACTGATTCTTAATGGAGGAAATAATATAATTAAATAATATTGGTTATTATCCTTTGTATATGTCATGAATCATGGAAGGAGGATGTGTAGTAACCCCCATTCAGTCATTAATCCACTTGTTCAACCAATCATCCTTTATTTTAAGTTTATTTATGTATACTTAAAGAGCACCCAGTGATAACTTTACATATGTACAGTGTATCAAAGTCAGCTCTCTGTAGTTGCAAGGCCATTGGCATCCTCCAGAGCAAGTGACTCTAGAAGAGCAATATGGGTGCTGTGATGTGGCTCTGGAAATTGTATTCCATCAGCTCAACAATACTCTATTGGCTACAGCAGTCCGCACCATCCAGGGTGGAAGTGCGCTGTATGAAAACATGACCACAGCAATCTACAGACAGAATTAAAGGTTGGCTCCTGGAACTGGTAAGAACCGGTTGCACTGTTCAGAAGTAAGGGTTCTCGCTGGTATATAAAGTCAGATATTTTTAAGCAGCAGCTGTTATGTCTTATTTAGTATTTTAGGAGATTATTTACATTGCTATGTTAAAATGGAATGTTAACACAATGATGGAAACCAGGGACATCTGTTGTATTTTAGCTGAAATTTGAAGTTGCTGCAATAATTACTGAATGAAGAAATCTGTTTAGATTCAAGTCCTGGTGAGAAAGAGTAGCCATGGAATTTGCTCATTGGGTATTTGAAAGGAATATATACAGAACAAGGAAATCTCCACAGAGGTACATTTGGAAAACAGATACATATGGGACATGTTTACATAAGAAGAGACAAGGATACGGTGTGTGTGGGTGGGGGGAAGGATCTAAGTTTCCTTTTAAACATAAGGTGGACACTTTCATTCACTAGGTTCTCAAGTAGAATGCAGCCTAGGAACCTAAATATGTAAATGTACAATTCAGAGCAGGTAATTAAAGACAGAACTACCCAAGTTGTGGTTTTTTAGGGAGTCAATGACATTTGAAGTCACTTTCACCGTTAATATAATCGACTCCTTTACACAGAGCACAATTCAGTACATGAGAGAAGTCCTATATCTGCTTAAATAAAGTTTTGCCAATTCTGTGGGCTTATATTAGTCCTTCCTTTAGGAAAAGGAAAAGAAAAAAATGTGCTCTTTAAAAGAGGAGGAACATGATACAATATCCTCAGAAGACATTTACTCTATTAATCAAAGAAACAATGTTTGAACCTTCGGAACCATTAAACTGGAGAGTGGATTTTATTTTATTTTATTTTATTTTATTTTATTTTATTTTATTTTATTTTATTTTATTTTATTTTAAATGCCTTAATTGGGAACTCCATCAGTAGTGGTGTTTTAAATAATACGTTTTTCAGCAGGGGGGAAACTCACTTCTCAGAATTATGGAGTATTTAATGGAAGGTAGCTAAATAACAGGTTCAGAGGGAACTCTTCTCCCAGGATGCCTTTCTCATTAAGCAGTGGCTCTCTCCATTCTCTCTGCCTCACTAGAGGACACGAATGGAATTCTGGGTTGTGTCACATGACAGAAAATAGTTAAGAAGCATCTTCAAACACTGTTTGTCCAAGCTGTGTATTTTTATTACACTCATTTATTCAGAAATGTATGTGGCAGACCATATGGTCCCTGTTGAACACCATTCTCTTGTCTTCCTGACGGGATTCTTGCTTTCCTATAAACCAGCTGCGCCACCACTCTATCACAGTTATTAAAGTAGTTTAGTCTGCTGTATACCTTAAATTACCCAGTTTCATCAAAGGTTAATATTGGCGTCTTTGGTGCTCTTGCTATGAAAAGAAACTTAAGTATGAATAACTTTTCTGTGAAAGCAGAGCAACCGTCAACCAAAGATGCAGGATCAGCCATGACTGCCCCTTGAGAACAGTGAGACTTTTTTTTTTCCTATCTGACTTTCTCATTTTAGTTTTAAAACACAGAATCTAGGGTGAAAAGTTTTGCTTTTTTTTTTTTTTTTTCAAAAATCTTTCTCCATGGCTGGGGTTGTAGCTAAGTTGGTAGAGTGCTTTCACAACATGTATGAAGCCCTGAGTTTGATACCCTAACACTGAATAAGTAGGGCATAATGAGGCAAAACAAGTTTAAGGTCATCCTTAGATGCAAAGTGAGTTGGAAACCTCCCTGGGATACATGGGGACCTGTCTCAAAACAAAACAAAAATGTCCTCCATTCTTCAAGGACAAATCCTGGCATATTTCTATTTGATTCAATATATAATCATCACCATCACCACCACCACCACCACCACCACCACCACCACCACCACCACCACCACCACCACCATCATCATCTACCCTTTCTTCAGTTCAGCCTCAAAATGTGTAAGACCAAATTTCCCCTGATCAGCTTATCCTAACTGGATCTATTTATGTCATTGTTAGGCTTTAGTCTGCCAGTCTTGAAAGGTTGGAATCAGTTTTGATTTGCCTTTCCTGAAACTTAATAAATAGTCACATGTTATTTACACTAGGGCTGAAGAGGTGACTTAGCAATTAAGCACTTGTTGTTCTTGAAGAAGACCCTGGTTCAGTTCCCAGTAACCACCCATATCGGATGGCTCAGATAGGTTGTAACTGCAGTTCCAGGGGATACATCATTCTCTTCTGACCCACAAGAGTAAGACATTCATACACATATAATAGAATAAATAAATCATAATAGTTGCATATTGGTGAAATTAATAAGGCCACTCCACACAATTAAAAGGGAGGTTTATTTTGTAGAGTAACTTATAAGTGAAGGGATAGGTAACAGGGTCTGGGAAAGGTGTGGCTCAGTCCAGCGGTGTTCTCTGGAGAACTCTGCTTGGTCTATCTCTAGCATCCAGGGTCCAGGAACCAAGAGAGCCCCTGCATCTGGATCTTGGGTCTTCAGGGTCCTCTCTCGGCCCTGCTTTGTAGGCGTGACAGTTACCGAAGCCTCAATGGGGGTTGGAACTTCCAGATCAAAGCTGGAATGGCCACCCACTACAATTGCATTTTATATTAACAAATTATATTGCATCTATTGCATGCTGTGTACATAGGATATAAAGATGGCTAAGGTTCACACTTGGACTTTAAGAACTCAGATAATGTGGGTAGGATCCCTTCTAATCCCATTGCTGCTAAACTGGTCTCACTTAATAGCTTTCTTATCTCAAATTTTACACTTCCAATTTATCCTAAATTTCACTGCCATTTGATTTCAGAAAAAAAAATTGCTATTCACATGCTACATTCTTTCTAAAAATTATGTCTATGCTTTCTCTGCAAAATTATATTATGTATTTTTACTGAGTACTCAAGACACTTGACAATATGTTATTCATCTACTTTGAAAGCCTCTGTGCACTCCTCCAGGTCCTCTGTTCTTTCTAAGACTAGCCCACATGCTAGTCCCATGTGAGTCACATGTACCCTGTTATCCAGCCTCAGTTCACATTGTTTTCCTTGCTAGGAAGGAAAAGCCATTACACTAAAGATTTCTCAATGAAAGAACACACAACTTAATGATACACAGTACTTGAAGTATTATTATTTATCAAATAAAGCATATTGGTTTAGTTTTAAGTATGAATTCTATTATTAAGATACATGCAATCTAAAGAAATAGAATACATACTTCACAGTTAATAGTTTGTGTTTATCAGCTACCTTCCTCTGTGAATTATACGTGAAACTAGGACTTAAATACCTAATATGGGGTTGTTTAAAAATCTTATGTTCTGCACCATGTTATCATGAATGAAATAAACTATATAACTATATTGATCATTTTATTTCTGCTGATATAATAGAAGACTTCATACTCTCTAAGTTTGATTAACAGTTAAGTGTGAAATATCAACTGTTGTTACTAATTGCATTCCTTACTAACGTTCAACCACTATACTCAGAATTGCAGCAGATGGGGTTTCAAAGAGGCCTGGTAAATATTCGTAAAAAGAAATGGAGGTGCAGAGAATAGTGGAAAGGCACATGGATAAGAACTGAGAGTATGCCGTTTGGTCTTGGGTCCTGACTAGCCAGTGATAGTGCCACACCCTAGTAGGCACCAAATATATTAATGTGTGTATAGGGTAAGGAGAGAAATGAAGCAATATTATTCCCCACCACTACCCAGCTCTAGCTGAGACATGGGTAACAACAACCCATCTCTTTTAGTGGTGTAAGGACAAAGGTACTTGCTGCCATTCTAGATGACCTGAACTCAATCCCTAGAGCACACATGGTAGCGGTAAAGAACCCACTCCTGAGGTTGTCCTCGGACCTCTAAGTACATTTTATGACATATGTGAACCCACAAACATACATACACATGAACACACATAAAAATAAAATATAATAAAATCAAACTTTAAAAAAAATCATAAAATCCATACAAAGCAGATTCCGTTATCAAGTCCAGTATAGAGATGATACATGAGGATCTGAAAGTAGTGAACTTTCTCAAGGGTATGTGCTTCCTTTTAAGCACCATTTTTCTTCCTGAAAAATCTTGCCTGTTTCCCTCTCCAAAAGTGAACATCCCATGTCTGTAGGAGCTCCTGGTTCTTGTTTCTAATATGAAAAGCAAAGGAGAACAGTTTGCCTTCATTATTCCTTGAAAAGCCCATCAGTGTCAAAGGCCAAAAAAAACTTAATCATAATAGAAATTTTAGAAGCTAAACAAGATTCACACAAGCTCCATTTTAGAACACCCATAATCTCAGTAACACAAACATGCTCATGCTTTGTCTCAAATATCTGCCTATGAGAGGCACACTTCCTGTCTCCTTCCTTGTCCTTGATTCATCTGGGTTAGGGAGAGGAAGACAGAAGATCAGGAGCTCTGTGAAGATTCTAGAGATAGACTATCTCTCTTCTCTCTCTCTCTCTCTGTCTTTCTATTTCTCTCTGTGTTTCAGTCTTTCTCTGTCTCTCTGTGTGCATAGGTAGGGGTGTGTGTGTGTGTGTGTGTTTTTGTGTGTGTGTGTGTGTGTGTGTGTGTGTCCATTCTTCCCACCCCTGTTCCCTAATTTTCTCCCTGGGTTCCTGGTTTCTAGTGTCTGGTTCACAGTCCCTCACACTGCATTTTCCACTATGCAAAGATGCATCAGGTTTTAAGAAAACCATTAAATCTACCAAACATTCCTGTCTTTGTAATTTTTAATAAATGTGAATAGTGTTAATATCATGAAAAAAATAAAACTCCAACCAACAAAGTGTTTCTTTGTCACATGAAATTCTTGGGCAAGAAAGACAGAGTATGTAAATGAGTCAAACCAGGAATGACCACCCAACACCTTTAATTAAAAGAGAACAATATGATAAACAGATCAATAAGGGTAGGAGTAGAATAACATCCTAATAATCCTCAAGGCAAGCTTAAGCTTCTAAGGCTTGTGCATTATGTATGTTTCTGAGGAAATAGGAATTTCACTAAAATTGGCCAAGTTCTACTGTATTTCTGTATATCAGGTTCAATAACAAGAGCTTTGTACGGTCTGTTTGTAAGGCAGACATATGATTCCCTAAAGACTGTCTTGGGTTGTCTTTGTCCATCCACAGCCTCCTGCCCACTCTTTGCAAAATTCAGCCTTATCCACAACCTTATCTACCTAAGAAGTTACTGAAAAGGAAAGCTAAAGGTGTCATGGCAGTGACTGAGACAGTCTTTCGCTTCAATAATAAAATTAACTAATAATCTGGATGCTTACAATATGCAATAAACTGGACAAACACCTCTGATTTAAAAAAAAACATTCAATTTTCACAGTGGCCCCATAAAGTGATGGCTATTTAAACTGTATTTTCATCGGAAAGCATTACACAGAAGAAGACTCTACACATCCAGCTGTAGAATATTGAGGTGATATAGATATAATAGGATGAAAGGGTAGATTAAGGAACTTACTTCTAAAGAACAACAACTTGTTTAAAATGTTTTACATTGGTATAGACTTTAGTCTATTGATACAAACTTAGAGTTAATTTTGTTATACTGTGTGCATATTTCTACTCATGTTTAAGGTATTATGTTTGTACAGCTCATTTAAAATTATAATGGATAATTAAAAATAGATTAATAATTAGTCATCTATGATAATCATACTTGTAGCCATGTTAGTTAAGTCTTCTAGGTATACACAGAGATATTTCAGATAGATAGGTAATCTTCAAATACTTCAAAGACCTACAAAATATGACATTTAAAATATTTTTAAAATTTAGACTTTCTGGACAGTGAAACATGTCTGCTCCTGGCAGCACTGATTTATTTCAGAGAGGAGGATGGACATTAAAGACACTTCATATGGAATTTATCTTCACCTTGACAAAGATAGCCATTTGGGCAAGAAACTGTTCTTGCCTGGACTGCTTGATCACCTGGACATGCAGGACCCATAGAAAGGTGACCACTAAACTTTGCTTGACAAAATGGTCCTTCAGGTTCCTGCTTCACAGAGGAAACTGCCAGACATTCTACAAGACACTAAAAAAAATGAACAATAGACTCTAGCCCTGTGGGCTAAAGACAAATGCCCCAACTTTACAAAGAAACATTGGGTAACTGTCCAGGCTGCCAGCTGTCTCTGTCTACCCTACAAGACTCCCAAAATTTGCTTACATCCTTCTCCCAGTTCTCAAATAATATTATAACCTTCTAAAGTCTTTAATATGGTTAAAGACTAGATAGTTATAATTTTGCTCAGTTATGATACAAGATAAGTAAGATATAAAACCTTAAACTCACCAATATAAGATAAGATATCTTATTTAATAATATAACTATAATTCTTGCTTGATAATTGTTTTGTTATATGTAATTTTACTATGTAAAAGTTAAAACCTTCCTTAAAAAAAAAAAAAGAAAAGGGGAAGTGCTGTGGATATCGCTCTGTACAAATAAAATGCTGTTTGGCCAATGGCTAGGCAGGAAGTATAGGCTGGACAAGAGAGAAGAGGATTCTGGGAAGTAGAAGGCTGGAGAGAGACACCGCCTACCGCCACCAGGAAAAGCAACATGTAAAGACACTGGTAAGCCACAAGCCATGTGGCAAAGTATAGACTAACAGAAATGGGTTAATTTAAGATAAAAAAAAAAAAAGGTAGATAACAAGCAGCCTGCCACGGCCATACAGTCTGTAAGCAATATAAGTTTCTGTATGCTTTCTTGGTTGGGTCTGAGTGACTGTGGGACTGGCGGGTAAGAGAGATTTGTCCTGACTGGGCCAGGCAGGAAAACTCTAACTACATTGAGGCTCATATTCAAAGTGTTATCTTATTCTAGCCTATGCTATATTAACCTAGCTGCAGCCTCTGTTCTTGCTCCTAGCCTACAGCTCTAGGAAGTGAAGTGAAGCAATCTATTCTCAGCCTTTAACTGGGCTACTATATTGTACAAGCCTGCATATTCACTTCTGAATATTAGAGGTCTTCAACCTAGAAACCGGGAACCCAAGAAGGACCAGGGGATGAGAGGGAGGGAAGGGGAGGAAAGAGGAAGAAAGGGAGGGAGGGAGGGGGGGAGGCAGGGAGGCAGGGAGGGAGGAAAGGAAAGAAGAAGGGAAGGAGGGAGGGAGGAAAAGAAGGAAGAAGGGAAGGAGGGAGGGAGGGAGGGAGGGAGGGAGGGAGGGAGGGAGGGAGGAAAGGAAGGAGGGAGGGAGAAATGAAGAGAGATAGTTAGGTCTCCAAACTCTCCACACAGCACAAGATCTTGTGACTTCCTCTTCCTAAACCAATTTTGCCCAAACTGTTCTTCAGGTCCTCAATATTCTTCCAATAATTCAATGAATTGCTGACTTTATTATGCTTTGTCATTAGAAATAATTCACATAATTTAGTGGCATCATTTATAAAATAATCATTAGGATGCTTAATATAACAAATTATCACCATGTACAAGTAGATTATAAAAAGTACTATCTTAAGAAGAACATTATCTATAAGTAAAACCAAAATTACACCATGTGGTTGTTTTACCGTCTCTGGGTGAGCATGTGCAAGATTCACTAAAAACAACCAAATTGTTCATGACCTATTTTAGAAAGCCATGTACCAACTATCAGTGAATTTAGATGTCTGGTTTTGACAATAGTGTTCAAGTGAGAAGTAAAAACAAGAGAGTTGAATTAAAAAAATTGAGCCATAGTAGTCAAGGGCACTGGCTGCTCTTGTAGAGGACCTGGTTCTCAACACCCACATGGAAGATCACAACCATCTACAACTCCAGTTTCAGAGGATCTGATACTCTCTTCTGTCTTCCATGACACCAGGCACACAGGCATACAGGTGGTGCACAGGAAAATGTACAAGCCAAACACTTATGTACATAAAATAAAATAAATTAAAATTTTTAGATAAATGGTCATATTTTCTATCTTCCTTGTATAGAACATGAATTTAGCTTTTTATTGTGTAAAAGTGATGAATATTATAGTACAGTATAATGATTTGGCACAGGTCACAGTTTAAAATTACCATTTTTATACCGAGTACAAATTATATTTTACCCTATGCTCAGATTGGAATAAATTGTAACTAGTTATCTGAACCAAACAAGTATCCTAAAGACCCACCACACATGGCGCTTAGCCCGTTGCTATTGATGCCCCCAAACAAACAGCATCTGCCTATGGTCCATCAGTCAAGGGATACTCTAACCCTGTTGCCACCTTCTATGTTCTTACTCTGATCTAGTCACTATAAATCCCAACTGTTGCAACCTGTTCACAATCTGTCACTCTTCACTAACAGCCTGATTTGATCTGAATGCCAAGCATTGATGTCAGCTGTTGGCAGGCCTCCAAGACTGTCTTGAGGCCTCTCTGAACAATCTCTTTCTCCATCAGAGTTCCTTGCTTTCCATTTCTAAGCCCCACTCAATTGGTTCAGAGGATGAGGGAATCCAACAATCACCACAAAGATCCTCTGTCTATAGGAGCTACAATTTCCCATTTCTCCTCAGGTATTTTAGAGGAAAAAAAAATCATAGAAATAACTAAGAATTCAATACAGGATTCAGAAACATGGTTTTTATATCCAAAGGTTTAAAAGAAGATACAATCTCTGACCCAAAATATATAAACTATCATAATATATTGTGTATCTGAATATGCTTGTTAAAAAAATACCCTGCCTGTCCCACATACCAGTTATTATACACTGACATGGATGAATTGTCCTGGCTTTAATCATGGTGCTTGCTCTAAAGTTCTTTTACTACATGTTTATTTCAGGAATTTAGGCTTACAAAAGTGACTTCAAGCAAAGTTCTAAAAGTAGAAATATACTATAAGCCACATATGTAGCTTAAAATTTTCTAGTATGTTCATTTAATTTGTAATTATTTAGTAATATATTTTTATTTAACTCAATTTATCAAAATATTATTTCAATAAATAATATATAATTACAGAGATAATGTAACCTTTGAAACTAAGTCTCTGAAGTTTTTCTATTATGTACAGTTACCATACATCTCAGGAGGTGCAAGTTACACATGCCATGTGTACTCAGTAGCCACATAAGATGAGTTCATTTCCTGACAACACAACCATAGAGAAATGCATGATTTCATGAACTTCCAATGAGAATTATTTGTATAGTGAGGATACATTCTTACCTTAATTTTCAAAGAAATTATGTATTTGTGTGCCTGTGGGTTTGTGCACTTGAGTTGAGTGCCTACTGAGTTTGGAAGACAATGACAAGTCCCTTGGATCAGGAGCAGGTGCTGTGAGCTGCCTGCTGTGGGTGTTGAGAACCAAGGCTGGATATTCTGCAAGAGCAGTATGTGCTCTTAACCCTTGAGACATCTCTTCAGCACCTCCTTATCTTAATTTAAAATATTTAGTATTATTGTATTTATGTCTGTGTGTCAAGGTCATCCATATGTGTGGGTGTAGGCACATGTGTGTCATGTCATACATGCAGAGGTCAGTAGAACTTTCAAGCATCATTTGTTTCTTTCTATTGTGGGTTACAGGGTTTGAATTCAGGTCCTCAGACTTATGAGGGCTTTTTACCTATTGACCCACCTAACTGGCCAACAATATATTCTTAAAAGGAAATAAGACCCAATCTAGAGGATAACCTCAAATGGTAAAGTGCTTGAAGACCAAGAGGACTTGCATTTAGAACTCCAGTGCCCATGTAAAAGATGGATGTGGGGGTACACATCTGTATCCCTAGTTCTGTGGGTGGGGGTAGGAAGGGACAAGAGGAGCTTAGTGTCAGCTACTGATGGATGATGGTGCTCTGCATGCTGTGAATGTGTTGCTCTGATTGGTTAATAACTAAAGTGCTGATTGGCCAGTAGCCAGTTAGGAAGTATAGGTGGGAGGGACAAAGAGAGAGGAGAATTCTGGGAAGTGGAAGGCTGACTCAGGAGATGCTGCCAGCTACCACCAGGAGAAGCAACATGTAAAGATACCGGTAAGCCACGAGCCGGGTGGCAAGGTATAGATTAATAGAAATTGGTTAATTTAAGATATAAGAACTAGATAGCAAGAAACCTGCCATGGCCATACAGTTTATACGTAATATAAGTCTCTGTGTATTTATTTGGGTCTGAGTGGCTGCAGGCCTGGAAGGGACTGGAGATAACTCCAACTACAAGCTACATTAGCCAAATAAATAAATTCCAGGTTAAGTGAAAGGCCCTGTTTCAATAATTAATTAATTAATTAATTAATTAATTAATTAAAAAAAGAAAATAAATACGGTGGAGAGAAAGAAAAGCAGAAACCTGATGCTCACCTATGTTCTCCACAAGCATTCATACTTATATGCACCCACATACATACATATACACACATGTACATGCATACAAACATACATACACACACAAAGACACAAAGCTCATGCTAGTTAATATCCTCAATCAAGTAAAACGATATAGTTCATATTAAAACTACTCATACAGTCTATGTTAACTAATATCAATATGCAAACACAACCAACACATTTGCATTATTATTGATGCTAGATAACAACTTGAGAAGTTCTCATTCAAGGCATCCATCCGGCTACATAATGCTGTCCCAGCTTTCACTATGGAAATACATCCCTGAAATGAGAGATGGCAGTTTAATGGAACAGTGTATATGCAATGAGAAGAACATACAACAAGTCATTAGAAAGAGTGCATTTTCAATTCCGTTTGCAATTTCAGGGATGACAAAACATTTCCACAAATTCTTGTTTCCTTAATTAACTTTTTATGCTCTCCCTCCTTCCTTTATCTCTAAGCAACTCCAAATTTAATGAGAATTGATCCCATCACAAGAGTTTTCCAAGTTGAAAACCCAGTTTTTAAAGGTCATTTTAGAAAATGCTTTAAATATATAAGAAAAAAGTTCTAACATTTATTTTTAAAAGCCCAAAGCATAATTTCATGTGACTTACAAACCACCACCAACAATTATGTATACATTTATTCATTTGTTCTTGCAATTGGCATTAAATAGGAAATATGTGTCATATGATGTACACAGAAGAAAAAATATAAAAACATGGATTCTATCAGAAGAGCTCTAGCTGTGCACACTATATATTCAGAAGCAATAAGGGTACTTGAAGAAGTAGCTATAGAAGACCATCAAGAAAACACCTAAGCCTCCTTGAGTTGTATGGTGAGCTCCAAAGATACAGAGCTGAGCCTGAAAGGCTAACTAGAAATTTCAGAGGCAGAGTAAGGGAGATGGGCAAACTGGCAATGGTATTTGAAAGAACTCAACTCTCAAAACAGGTCTACTTACAGAGCATTGGCGAATTGATAGAGAAAATAAAGGAAAAAAAGTAAAACAAAGTTGTAGAGTTAATCAGAAAAAGATTGTGAAGGGTCTGCCACATACACTGGGTGTGGCAGCAGAATTTAGGCATAAAGGTGGATTAATATGCTATGTATGCATGGCATTTGCTTATATTCTGTTACTCAATCAAAGCACCTGAGACTAAGCACTGTATAAGGAGAAGGATTTACTTACCTCATAGTTTGGAGGCTGAAACTTCAAATAGCATGGTTCTGGCTTTTGTAAGTGGCCTACATTTGTATTATATTATAAAGGATGGCAACACAGCAACAATGCATACAAGATAGGGAGATCACATGGAAACTGCAACCCAGGAAATGAGAAAGAGACCAAGGGAAGGGAAAGATTCAGCTTTCATGAAAACCTTCTCAGGATAATTAGCCAGGGACCAAAGAAACTACATCAAGTCTTCCTGAGTAAAGTAACCCCAGGGACCAAACTGTATGAGATCCACCTCTCACAGATTCTGTTACCCCCTAATGTACTGTCATGATAAGAACCAAGCTCTCACTACAGGAGCCCATGAGAGACAAACTCTTCCATGCCACAGTATGTGTCATCAAAATTACTCTCCTTAGTCTGGGGCTACCACACTCCAGAGTGATGCTAGAGTAAAGAAAACTCAACATCTTGGCACACTTTAGTAACTGGTGATGGACAGTTACTGATCACAGAGAAATGAAAGGATAATTTTGTAATACAGCAGGTTTTTTGATGGAGAAAAGAAAATAGATGTCAGTACCATACATCAATATGGAAAGTTATAAGAACATATGCCAAATTTTAGACATTCTCTATGTCAGGTGCTGTACTTATTATCAGAATCAAGAAATTTAACCTTCAGGAGAACCATATGAAGTCACTTCTATGAAAATCCTAATTTGAGTTCTGTAGAAACAGAAAGACAGAGGTTAGAGCATGAGGTATAGATGAAAATGTGTACCAGCCAGATCCAAACAGGAATCCTATTGCATTATTTTTTTCATTTGTTTCTAGGATGACCAAATGCCAACAGCAGTGCATGGCTCATCAATTGCATAGATTGATGACCAGGCTGTGCTAGGTCCTTCCACATGCTCCTGATCTACCTCACTGCACACAATGTGCCAGCCAAAGGCCAGAGACATTTGTAACTGAAGATGAACAACTTGGATTTTTAGACAGTAGATGACTATATGAAAGAAAACCTCAAGGGAATAGAATTAGAAATATTCGTGATAAAACATTCATTTTATTGCACAGTGATAGTACCAGGAGAATAATAAGTTTCATCAGCCAATGGCCTAGCAACTGAGTATCTTCAAACCATTGTCCATGTCAGGCAGAATAATACACTCCATATCACTTAGTATCAAAGATGTACAGCTAATGAATAATCTATTCATTGCACAAATATTTGTTTAGCATAATTCCATGCATCACATTGACTTAGGGCATTTAAAAAGATGAACCAGTGAAGAGAACTGTGAAAAATAATGTTTTCTCAATATTGCAGCCCTTAGTCAGGGCCATTTTCTGTGGAAGAAGAGATACTAGGTGACTTTTGAAATTAGTTTATTAAAGTGATATCTCACATACACACTCTCTCTCTCATCACTTGAGAGAGTTAATATATCATTTAAATAATAATACTTTTGAAACTCTCCAATGGACTTAATAATCCTAATGAAAGTCTCAGCAGCATTTTTGTATTGATTGTTACATTTGAAAATTATATGGAAAGGCAAAAGAAGTAAAAGAGATGAAATACAGAGAAGACCATCAAAAGAGGTTGGTTTTCCTCAAATGATTTCAAAAGTCATTGGAAAGTCACAACAACCAGGACACTGTGGCGTGAGGAAAAATGAATAGAAATATGAGTGTGTGAGATGCATCTACACTCCAGAAATAGATCCTGTCACACATTGCCTACTGACTTTTGACAAATGTGGAGTTCAAGAAAAGATAAGCTTTTCCATAAATGACATTTTCAATAAATGACATGGTACCATTGGACATTTACAAAGAAACAATGGAGGGACTGTGGGAATGCAGCTCAGCTGTAGAGTGCTTTCCTAGCATGTGCAAAAAAAAGAAAGAAAGGGGGGATGGGAAGAAGGGGAGGGAGGGAGGGAGGGAGGGAGAGGAAGAAGGAAAGTAAAGAGAGGTGAAAAGGGAGAGAAGAAGGAGAAGAAAGAGAGAGAGAAGAAGGAAGAGAGACAAAAGTAAGGGAGCAGTGATTGAGGAAAGGAAAGAGGGGGAGGGAGGGAAAGAGGGAGAGAAGGGGGAGGGGAATAAAGGGATGGAGGGGAATAGAGGGACGGAGGGGAAGTGCAGGAGGACAAGAAGAAAAAGGTCTTTAGCACGTGCCATCTACAAAAACTAGCTTAAAATTGACATGAACAATAGAGAAGTAAAGAATCTAAAAACATGTAAATATATTCCCTAGACCTAACCTCTAGATGAAATATTAGGAGGAAGTCTTTGAGGCTTCAAGTTAAGCAAATTATTCTTAAACAACACACCAAAAGCAAAGCCATAAAATTTAGAAAGAATATAGCTGCTTTACTAGCTGCTGTGCATGTTTATTGTTTAAATGGTAAATAGCGATTTCTTAGCCTCTAGCTGGATACCTCTGTCAATACAATTATTCCTTAGCAAAGACTTACTACTATTTCTCTGTTATTAGCACTTAATATACACAGAACACCCTCAGGAAAAAGTCTCAACACATTCAAATCCATCATTTGAGGACTTTTTCTTTCCTCTTCTGTCTCACAGTCCATGATTTGGGATTTTGTTCTGTGTGTATTGGTGCACATCTGGTGTTTCTGGAAAATACCGCATACAATGGCGTTGTCTATAGTATCACCTGTCCGCAATACCAGAGTGCATCCATTGTGTTTGTATCTCCAGTAATGACAGCATGGCTAGACTAACATTGGATATAAGATGTTCTTTGAAAGGAGTGAAGTGGCTAATAAATGAGAACTTTATTTCCTTCCATGACAAAATAGTTCCTTCAAGCCAGTACCAAGAGCAGAACCCAGACAAAATCTTTAATGATATGAGCAGCAATGTGGATGCATGTGGACAATTTTCTTGAAAAGTAAAATGAACTATAACTTGGAGAAGATAACAGGAATTCTGATAAGTCCTCAATCTGTTAAAGAAAATGAGTGTTATACAAATAGAACAAATTTAGAAGTCTGGTGATCTGTCTAACACGTCTAGAGGAAACAGTATTATTACTACTAAGAACTGTAATGCTAACCGTGGTGCTGCTATGTTGAAGGGAATACTTCTGGATTTTAAATAACAGCTTAGCCACATATTAGCTATTGCAAGCAAAAACAAGTAAAAAGAGAGAGAGGGAGGGAGGAAAGGAGGGAGGGCGTGGTGGGGGAAAAGGTTGAGGAGAAGTATAAATTGCTATTCTCCCTCCACACAAAGAGGAAATACTAAACACGAGACATTAGCAATGGCTAAGAAGCACATTGTGGTTATTTAAAGTACGTTCCAAGATTATAGATTTAATGGCCAAAATTGAAATACTGTGTAAACTGAGGGAAAAGTCATTTCCATAGTTGAAACATTGACGAAATTCAACACCTTTTCAAGAAAAAGAAACAAAATCTCAGTAAACTAGGAACAGGAGATACTTTTCTGTCCTGACTTAAAAAAAAAAGTGCTTATAATTAACAACATCCCAGATGGTGAAGCACAGAGTCTCTTTTCCTAGTACTGTCTCCTGTGTGGGTGTGTACGCATTTGTGCTAGCAGGTGCTCATATGTGTGCATGCATGTGAAAGCTAGAGTCAACCCTGATTATTACACCCTGGAACCGTTCTCTTTGCTTTTTGAAACAGGGTGTCTCGTTTTCTTAGGGCTCACCTATTTGGCTAGCCTGGATGTCAGACAAAGCCTGAAGCTTTCTCTGTCCCTGCAGAGACAGCAATAGGATGACGGATGCATCATGCCCAGCTTTCTTCTGTGAGTCCCGGGGACTGAACTCGGGTGATCAGGACTGGGCAGAAATCACATTCCTGATGATTTACCTTCCCAGGGTCCCATTCTCACTATTTTTATTTAAGTAGAAGTCCTTCTCCGTAAACTACAGCAAGAAAAATGAACCCGTGACCCAAACATTAGGTAGAAAAATGTGAGGCAACTCTTATTTGCAGGTGACTTGTCTATATAATAATCATAAATAATCTATAAAATAATATTCAAAAGCATATTCAGGAGAGTTTCAGAAGCAAGTCAAGTTTCATTTACAAAACTCAGCTGGATTGTCTCCAGTAGCACAAACAACTGAACAATAAATACACACACACACACACACACACACACACACACACACAGGCAAACACACGCACATGCACACGCGCATGCACAGTGCATGCAAAAGATGGTTTATTGCTGAAGAACACACACTTCTCTTACAGAGGATGTCAGTTCTTCCCAGAATTCATATCGGGCAGCCTACAACTCCCTGTAACTGAAGCTGTAGGGGATCAGATTCCCTCCTCTGGTCTCTGAGGGTACTTGCACTCACATGAACATGAAGTGCACATACACACACACACACACACACACACACACACACACACACACTTAAAAATAATAGAAATGAATCTTTTTAAACTGCATATAAATATATCATAAAATACACAGAAATATAGTCAATCAGAGATACAATGCTTTGCCAACAGGGCTGAAAGAAATTTTAAACACACACATTTGAGTAGACAGGTATATCATGTACTTGAACTGGAAAACTCAATGTTGCTACAATGTAAGTCCCCTACATTTATCCAGGTATGCAACACAGTGCCAATCACTATGTATAGAACTTTTTCATACAGTTTCATCCAGCTTATCTTAAAATTTATATAAAAATGAAAGACAATACTCATAGTCCTTAAAATCAAGAAGGCTGAAGGACTCATATTAATTGTGCCAAACCTTATAATAGACCAATGTAGTGTGGTACTTCCATGAAGATACAAACTGGCTAATGAACAGCA
This sequence comes from Onychomys torridus, assembly GCF_903995425.1. Lineage (NCBI taxonomy): Eukaryota > Metazoa > Chordata > Mammalia > Rodentia > Cricetidae > Onychomys > Onychomys torridus. Next base: position 40,786,008 of record NC_050455.1, read on the forward strand.
TAGAAAACATAAAATTTAAATTTTTAACTGATTTTTCGTAAAGTCAAACCAATCTTACAAAGAAGTAAATGTTTTTAATTAAAAATTTTGGAATAATAAAGTATTCATATGAAAAACATTAATTTTGAGCCCTATGTTGTCCCATATCCCTAAATTAATTAAAAGTATGTCTTTAAAGTTTTAATGTAAAAGTTACAGCCATAAAGCTCTTAGGACACAATATGAGAAAATATCCACACAAATCACAAATGGTATTTAGAACTATTTCTCATGAAAGACCATAATATAAATTGAAAGCTCCTATTATTAATTCAGAAGAGACCATTGAGAAAATAAGTAGGTAATCACAGGCTGAGAGAAAATGTGCCCAAAATATATCTGTCAAAATCAAGCATCCAGATCAAGTCATTTCTTCTACTCATTGATAAAAGGATCAAAAAGTTAATAAATAAAGGGTAAGATACTTGAAGAGCTGGAAAGATTCATGAGTAATTGATGAGCACATGCAGGCTTGTTCAGCATTAGTCCTCTAGTGTGGGACTCAGTAGCAACACTGAATATGGGCAAGGAAGTTCAGAAGTTGGAACTTCTACCCACTGTTGATGGAGTGCACACAGCAACACTGAGGAAATGTGTGACAATATTTATACCTAAACACACCCACGTGTTAGCTCTGTGAGTGTGGAAGAGTATGTGGAGACTTTTCTGTGCTGATGACAGTTGCCTTATGTTCACAGAGGTCTGTACTCCATAAGTGTGCTCTTTCCCTAGTGTTCAACAGACAGGACACTTACATCTCACATTTTCCTAGATACAAACTTAACTGAAGTCAGAAAGAGCAAATTAACATCTAAATGGAGTTCTTGATCTGTATGGTGGAATGTGACAAAGTCAAGTGTTTTGATGCTTGAAATTTACATGGAAATGTATGATAAAGGCTTAATGTTCAGGACATAGAGTGATTGGCAAGCATCAAGAACTCACAGAATTTGCCTACCATAAACTGAATAACTTTACAGGAAATTGGGCCAGAGTCATAAGCATGCAATGCACAAAGAGAGGAACACAAATATTAGTAAACACATATAAAACCATCAGTCTCACTATGTAGGAAAGTGAAAATTGAAACGACGGAATGCCATATGAATGAAATAATAGGCTAGGAAAGCATAACTGCAGCCAAGTTTGGAACTACGAGAAGGGGGGAAAAAGGCCCAATCCCTACAGAGGTCATTGGAGGTGATGAAACCTGTGTGGAAAACAAGATCTAACAAGTTCAAATAGATGCATGCCCATGGTTTTACATGTGCCTTAGAGAAACTCTTGGTTTTGTTCCCAGGATGGCAATTATAGGAGGTATATTAGTACAGCCATCAATAGGACAATCGATAACTGTATACTATACAACAGGAAAAGTGGGTGAACTAACTCTGAGTCAAAATGAGTAATTTTTTAAAAATATGATATTGAAACAAGCTAAGTTGTGAAACAAAACATACTGTGTGCTTCCATTAATGGGGAATTTTTAAATATAGAATAATATTTGTTTAATAGATAGATGTTTTATATGTATCACAGAAGTAAAGTGACAATGTCATGACAGAAGTCCCTCCAATGGACCAAAAGAATTCACTTCTGTAAAAATCAGTAGGCTCTGCAATGTTCTTCCAATTTGAAGGGCAGCTCTTCCATCTTTCAAGTCACTATAAAAATTTTCAGATGTCAATAAAAAACATCTGAGTAGCATGAAGTCACCATTAGATGTGTAAGAAGTCTCTTAATGATTCATCAGAGTTTTTATAAACTTTTGCATTCTTATAGCCTTTTCTAAAAAAAAAATCCGGTAACACCATTCTGCCTATGTGGCAAATAACCCCAGTTGGTATTCAAAGACTACCTTGAGGTTACTGTAAGTTAATTGCACAGATATGTTATCCTATTGGCTGCAGAGTGCAGGTTCCTTGAAGCACATTTGTGAACACACACATGTAGTAAGAGTGAGAAAATAGCAAACACGAAATTTATAAACATCAAGCCCAGGGTAGTGGTTAGGATAAGGAAGGAAGATTTGTGAGCTATGAATATTCATTCCATAGGGTGCAATTTAATTCCCTTTCAAAATGAGAGGGAAAAAGACATCATAGGAATATGAAGATCGGGCAATGATGGTCTATCTGTCTCTAGATGTCCACAAATGAAAGTTTAAAATAACAAGTTATAAAACTTAAAAGTAGCAAAAAGAGCATTTTTAATGAAGACAGGAGACACACTATTCAAGCACATCCCTACATTCAAGAGAAATCAGACAAATTGCCAGCATCTCTGGGCACTTTAGAACACAGAATTCATGGAGAAAAAAAAGACTAAGAAGCAGCAGGACAGCTATCCAGTTATGAGTTATAGGTATTGGCGTGGAGGCATCTTGAGTGCTGCATCTGAATGCTGAGCAATTTATTTACCTACTGAGTGTACTGCTGTAAGAGACTCACTGGAAAACTGAAAAGAGCTGCAGCTGTCCACCCACAGAACACCTCAAAACTGATCAGAGAGGCTCATTTCAAAAAGGGATCCACCCTGCACAGACAGTGCCAGGATGAAGGCAAACTACAGCCAGACTTCCCACACAGATCTTCATGTTTTGGTGGGTTGGAGTTGTGTAGTAGCACCTCCACAGACCCAAAAAAACAACTAAGCCAAGAGAACTTACAGATTTCAGTGTCCAAAAAGGACTTCTATGAAGCTGTAAGAAGCATTTTTACATCATTTCAGAAATGGTTTCCTCAAACACATTCACCAATATTCTCATGAAGTTCGCAGTCAAATATTGATGCTGAAAGACCTTTGTTTTTTCTTTGCCATTTCTCTTCTTTAAAAGAAAATTTAAAGTTATAATGGTATAAGCCACTTATTTTTTTGATGGCGTCAAACTTTTCCCTAAATGAATATGCTTACAGCCATAGACAAATGCTACTCTTCCCCTTAATTAAACTTGCCTTTGCAACGTCTAAGGGTGAATACAAAGATACATGGCTGCTCAAGCTACTGAGTATAAGAATCAGTTTAGTGATCAAGCCTAAACTATTGCATGTTGTAAGGGTCAGAGAACATCAAAGAAGAGAGGGTGATAAGAATGTAAAAGCCAGAAAATGGGGAGAAAGGCTGTGGAATTCTGTCTTCAGGTCATAATGGAACTACTGTAATCATGATCTCACAGCATCCCCAGCCACGTACATGGGGCCTGCATTGTCCTGGGCCTGTAAGGATGAATGTCCATTGAAGAAAGGGAATACAGGCTCTTATCCAATTAATAGATTCTGGGGGAAGGGCAGACATTATCACTATTTACATGGCAACTGTTGAGCCTACCAAACTCCAAAGGATAGCTCCAAATCCACGGTCATACAAATGGCTCTGGTTAAACTCAGAGATCCACAAAATAAAACAAAAAGATACAAAAGGAGAAAAATAGAAAGAGGCATAAAAAGGGGTGTTCGGAGTGGAAAGTGACAATAATCAGAATGTGCTGTATACTTAAGTGAAACTGTCCAAGAACAGATAAAATAAAAAAAGGTTGTTTTTTTTTGTTGTTTTTTTGTTTGTTTGTTTGTTTGTTTGTTTCCAATGAATTCCAGTCCTTAGCCTTTACACCAGCCCTGATAGTAACAACTGTCTGCACTCCGGTTTCAGTGGATCTAATGACCTCTTCTAGCCCATGTGGGAAATGCATGCATGTAGAGCACAGGCATACACGCAAGGCGAAATGTAGCTATAGTTTTCCTGTGTCCTGCCTGGCCCGCGGTCAAGACAACTCTCTCTCACCTGCTGGTCCTACAGCCACTCAGACCCAAGTGAACACACAGAAGCTTATATTGTTTACGACTGTAAGGCCATTAGCTCAAGCTTATTACTGACTAGCTCTTACATTTAAATTAACCCGTAATTCTTATCTATGTTTAGCCTTGTGTCTTGTACCTTTTTTCAGTTCTGCCTTCACATCTTGCTTCCTCTGTGTCTGGCTGGTGACTCCTGAGTCAGCCTTCCTGTTCCCAGAATTCTCCTTGTCTGTTTATCCCACCTATAATTCCTGCCTGGCTACTGGCCAATCAGCATTTTATTTCTCAACCAATCAGAGGAACACACATTCCCAAAAAACAGAATGAAGTTCCACAGCAGTAAAGTGCCCATACACATGAAATTAAAGGAGAAATATGTTCTTGGGTTTGGTCTCCAAAACAAGAAAAAATGAAATAACCAGTAAGCATAGAGTGAAAGGGGAGAGAGGGGGAGACAAAAGGAAGGAGAGAGAGATAGAAGGAGAGATAGAGGGATAAAGGGAGAGAAAACAAGACCCCAAAATGGAAACAAACAAAAAAGCAAAATATTCTTTTCCTGCAAAATACAGAATAAAGTGTGATCAGCAATGGACTTAAACAACACTCAATGTGAAAAATCAAGGATTTTAGTCATAACAACCTGTTTTCTGGAATATGCAAATGTCTGATTAAACTGACAAAAGGTTAACAGTTCTGAGTGACAGCAGCATGCAGTTGAGTAATGATTGTTACTTTTTGTGTATAGACATGAAGAGGCTAGGGGATGCTCAGATAATTAGTTGAAGTGTTAACCACCAATCACTGAGGGACTGGGTAAGATGAAGAGTCAGAGGAACCGCCAATTGAGTTACTCTCATCCCCCACATCCTGAAGCTAAGATATTCATCTTCTGTCTCTGAACTTTGAAAATCCCAGACCTCAGCTCAAACAGACAGAATCATCTCATCCCACCAGTTTCCACTGGCTTTAATCACATAAGCCAACCCTCTTTGTTAGACTCTCATACTATATTATTTGTAATATAGATTGAGGATATACATAACATATATTTAAGATATATATCCTAAAAGACATATTTCACTGGAGAGTCTTGACTAGATTTAAGAAAAGGGTATAAGATTTTTATTAGTATATAAATTCAGATTTCTCCATAAGCATTTCCCAGTTTCTTGTATATGCTGTGTCACAGTGTTCACAGTTGTGCTCAGTATGAACCTGTCTTGTAAAATATATCCGTTGGATCATATCAGTCCTTACATCAAATCTTCTATCTAGCCACACTGCCATTTGTGCTAGTGGAAATTTGAATATCTGAGTGTGCTAGACTAGTTGTTTCAGAAAGTGGGCACAGGAAATGACGTAAGGAGCAGACCAAGTCCTGATTGAGTGAAGGCCCAAGTGCCTGTGCTGTTGACCTGAGCATGGCCACAACAAGGATGCAAGAGCCTCAGACCCAAGGAGGCAGGGCAAAGCCTTCCCACTAGGGTTAGGCTAAGAAGGAAAAGCCTTCCTCAGCAGACCCAGTACAAATACTAACCGTGTGTGCAGAAAATGTCTACCATAGCTTTCTCTCCATAATGTTTATGGCTTGAAGATTTCTCCCCTATAGGGAATGTTACTATGGAAATTAACTAAGTCCCCTCAATCCAGCTATACATCATAAACCCTGCCTCTTTGATTATCTGTATGTGATAACCCTGCCTCTATGTCCAGGAGTATGCAATAATCCACCTCTTTGTTCAACTGTATATAGTAAACACACTGATCTTCCAGTTATGGCCATTCTTACCAAAAGCCCAGTCCATGCAACTCCCAGCTCTGTCTGTGTGTGTGTGTGTCTGTCTGTCTGTCTCTCTGTCTCTCTGTCTGTCTGTCTGTTCTTCATTCAGTGGCCACCCCTAGTCAGGTCCAAGTCTCAGGAGTCCTGTAAGGATGTGGCAAAGCTGGAAGTATGAAGGAAGAGTGCCTGTTAGCTCAGTTGAGGACACATCACTGACCAGGCCAGGAGGACATATAGCTACTCATTTGCTGCTGGAGATGCACTCCTTTGAGGGAATGAGGCTGCTGCTGCTTTCAAAGTCAAGTGGACATAACTTCCAATTTTAAATCATCACTGCTTATTCTCACACACAGTAGGCACTAAATAAGGAGTATACTTTCAGAATAAAAGTCCATGTAATAGTTTTTATACTAGAACAAAGGTTTTAGCCATATTCACTATACAGCAAATATTTATAACAGAGAGATTTCAAATCATATATTTTTATTAATCATATAGTATATAAACAAAACAAAAGGATCAAGGTTTTCATTGGTTTGTGGTTTTTTTCCCCTTTGGGTGTGTAAAATCAGTTTGGGGAACTGAATTCCATATTCTTCTACTTTAATACTGTGCCTACATGGAGATTTTAAGGGGTCCATTGATATGTTTGAATGGTGAGTAAGTGCACCTGCCTAGGATGTGCGAGATCTTCACAACACCACGAAAAAAATAGTAGACTGACTTCTAGTGTTTTCCTATGTAAATATTTTATATAGTGATGCTATGTTTTTCTTTGTTTGTTTCTGTTTTTGTTTTTGTTTTTTTATTATTGTTATTAAAAGGTTTTCTATTCATTTTACATACCAACCACAGATTCCCCTCTCCTCCCTCCTCCTGCCCCCATGCCTTCCCCCCAACCCACCCCCCTTCCCATCTCCTCCTTTAATTTAACGTTTTAGCATTGCAGCTTATTCATCTGGAAATTGTCATTTTCATGGCTTAAAATTTCATTAAGAAAATATCAAATGTAATGTAATTATATTTCATTTATTGTCTTTTGAAAGAAATCTGTGTCTTCAGAATATAATTTCAGGTATTTAAAATATATGTGGTTATAAATTCTTTTCTACAGCACAGTGTTCATATTTGGCATCTACTATAGAATACAAAGCAGCTGGAATTTAAGGTAATTAAGTGGGCACTGGGTCATATTGTCCTGTGCCCACTCAATAAAGCTTGATCATCTGTTTTCTTTGTGAAAATCCATTTCTCAGATGGAAGCTTGGGAACATTTCTCCCTGCCTTCTTCAAATTGATGATGGGGAAATGGTAGATTATTCATTCTAGTCTATACACACACACACACACACACACACACACACACACACACACACGGGTATTATGGGTTGGCATTGATTTTGATTAGAATTGTCATAAACTCCTTTGAGTTACCAAATAAGAACTTTGTGTTTTCTTAATTCCTATTGCACTCCTTGAAATAGTCCTTCTAACGACAGTTTACTTGTCATGAAAGTGTTCCAGTTGACTTTTAATCTCAGGTTTCTCTGTCCTTTCAACTCTCTACTTGGGATTACCTGTAGGTATGTAGTCACCTCGGACAGAAAATAAAAAGCTAGGCTCTATTTGATAGTAAAGACACACCAGCTTCAAAGTCTTTACACACTGATATGAGAATAAAATTATTATAGTTAATCCTTGCTCAAGTTTATCATAAGCTATCCACAGTGGAATGTATTTAGTTTAATCATTGCCAAATTCTTGTGAGATGGACACTATTGTTAATTCATTCAAGAGAAGAGAAAATAGAGTTTTTAGGCTTATAAAGAGCTAACTCAGCATCACATCCTGTGTAAATATTAGGGCTGAAGAAAAGATTAGTGTTTAATTCTGTTGGAACGAGGAATCAACAATGGAAAGGCAAGAATTAAAGACCAGCTTTGCTTAAAGAAGATAAGAAAAACAAGAACTTTTAATTATATAGACATAGGCAAAGCAATGCATTCACCAAACACACTTCTGTGAAACATACACTGTTTCTCGGTCCCCACTCAGACATGAGAGAGAGGAAGGCCTGCAGAGATACAGCATTCCTGGAAGAGGCTTCTGGAGCTCCCTTCCTGTGTGCAGAGCAACCACCACCAGGAGCCAATTGGAGCAGGCAACACAGGTAAATTCTATTGTCATCCCTCAATCCAGACCCAGAACCACTAACGTGACACTTCAGAAAACTATTTGTAGTCAGTTCATTGATACAAAGAAGAAACATTATCATCTACGTCACATAATTAGAGGAAGAAAGAAATGCATGGGCCCAAAGAAATTCCCAAGTAAGATTCACATTACTGTAGTCAGACACTTTCCAACAAACATGGCATTCATCAGTGAGCAAACAAACAATAGTTCATCCAACACCAACACCTTCAATAAGCCTTAAGGCAAACAAAGAGTAGTCTTCCTCTTCAATAAGCAATTTACTCATTCATTCACATTTTAAATTATTTAATTATCTACTGTGCACCTATTACCACTGGTATTTACTTAAAGAATATAAAAAATACAAATGGTGCCTTCAAAGTATATCAGTTTTTAGCAAGGGAGATAATGGAGCTGAATGGACAGAATTCTGAAGTACAAACAACAGATACTCTTAAGAAAATGAACCTTAACCTAAACCATAAATAGGTGCTGTCTTAATTCACTTTAAAAAAAAATCCTAATGCACATGAGTACTATTTTTAAAGGCCAGAAGCACATCATTTTTTATAGTTTTAACAAATATTTGACTTCATTATATGCTTGCCTTTTTTAAAGTGAAAGAAATCATTGAGTCCACACTGCACATCTACTTACCACTCATATTTTGCATATATTTTGTATATATTTATGTGCAAAATATGTGTCATATAGCTGTCACTTGTCAATCTACATTCTCTGAAGGAACATAGTAATTCAGAAGAGGTGCCAGTAATGCCTCACAGGTTTAATTTAATTAGTACAGTTCTGACCTTTTATAGTATTAACATATAATCTCTTGTCTCTGAGGACTGGCTTGCTCATTATGTTTTCTGCCTGAAGCCTAGAGCACATTGATTTCCAATTACCAGTTTATAAAACTGCCTAGACATTCCTATCAACTGACTGCTTTCACCCATGTAGCTTAAAAATCATACAAGCCAAGTAAGTTAAAAACCTGAATAACTATTTTAAATTTTTTTAGATATGAAGAGGGACCCAGAAGACATAAAATCATTGTGACAGTTTGCAAAGGAGGGCATTAGAATGAAGACACTAGAAAGCCACAACTCTTTCCACACCTGTCACTCACTGGAATATTCTGCTTAGGGTCTGTAGACCAGGGCATTTTGAATAAATTGATAATATGTACACGACTTTATTCCATGAAAAATATTATTTTAGTGAGTACATGAGGCATTATGGAAACATTAAAGGCCAGGTATAAGAATCCAAACATTTATACTATACATTGTTATATATAAATCTGTGTCTACTAGTAGTAATTACAATCACCTAAAAGTAATAAAGATATAGCTATTGATACAAAAAGTAATAGAGATAGAGAGATCTAAAATAACATTGGTTAAAGCAAATTGGAATTTTGTTTCTTAATAGTCCAGGGGTAGATAATAGCTATATTCTGACTGTAAAATAGCAATGATCCTTTCCAGTTTTCAGCTTCACTGTTTGTAGGGTGTAGTCTCCCTCTTTATGGTTCAAATGAGTTATAAGTCCAATGAACAGAACTTTATCCCATACAAGCAGGAGGGGAAGATCTGAAAAGGAAGCAAATGTCAGCTCTTAGGAACTGAGATACCCAGACATGGGCCTGGGGATATGGCTTAGCTAATAAATGCTGAACAAGTGTGAGGATTGAAATTCAGTCCCCAGCACCTACATAACAGGACAGGGACCATGGCCACTCCTATCTGTGTGTAATTCCAGTGTGTGGGAGATCAAGTAGAGGACCATTGGAACAAGGTGGCTGGCTAGACTATCTGAATCAATGAGCTCTGGGTTCAAGTGGGGAATCCTAATTCAATATATGAAGCAGAAAATGATCAAGGAAGATACTCAGTGTCAACCTCTGCTCTACACACACATACAAACATATGCACATCTCTCCACATATGGTTGGTCCCAGACAAACACAAGCATGCATACAGACAACGCACATCATATATAATGTAAACCACCCCAAAAAAGAGAAGAGAAAAATTCCCTAAAGTTATCACATTAAATTCATTTGGCCAGATACGGCCACATGGTCACCCCTGTCTGCAAACTGCTTCTGTTGAAACATTGGTATCTTATGGCTGGGGAACAAGGGAAAAATAGACATCAGGCAATATCCCATGAATCTCTTCCACAGGGCTTAACTGAAGTAAGATTTTAAAGTACTTAGTGACTGTGAAAGTAAATAACAATGCATCATTTACAGACATCTGAGACAACTGCAAAATGATCCAATTGAAAAAGAGCAAAATAAGGAATTTAGATCAATCATTCTAACATTTGATCAGGATAATGTAATAGCTATTAAATATGAAAATATAGGATGATGTTATGTTTGATCAGTATGGTGAAGAGCCTTTTAAGCAGGTAAGGAAACTCAACCCAATTAGAAATAGAAGCATAAACAGAAAATGGTAGAGGCAAAATTCCTGGTGTTGAAACAAACATGTGAACAGATGACCAAGGCAAGATTTAATTTTAAAATCAATTTCATATTTAAAAATATTATTTTGGGATCAATTAATGCTACAATGAGAACAATGATAAAAGATTTTAATTATATAAACTTATAATATCTAATATATGTTAAAATTCATGCACAATTACAATAAAATTCTGTGTAGGACTTTTCAACATTATGTAGGAGAAATACTTCTATTCAATGATGCTGATAGCTCTATAATGAATATGCAAAGAGTGGAAATTTCATGAATGATACATGAATCAGTGCTGGGTTTGTAGAAAAATAACAATATCAATTTGTTGGGCAATATGGAGAAAAAATATGGGTTGGGCATTGTGCAATATCTGATAGGTATGGGTTATAAAAGATACATTTATGTAAGAAATATTAAGCAATATCACTACCTGCTTTTTAAAATTTTATTATTTAAAAATTTTACACAAGCATACAATGTGTTTGGATTTTGTTAAACCCTGTTTCTCCCTCTAACTCTTCCCAAATTCATCCCTTCCTCCAATCCTTCCAAACTTTGTGTCTTTTCAAAAGCAAACAAACAAAAAAGAAACTCACCTAGTTCAATTTGTGCTAGCCATATACTCATGAGTGTGGGGTCATCCACTGGAGTGAGGTCAACTTAACAGGCACCATGCCTTTAAAAAAAACCTGCCTTTTCCCATCCCAGAATCCAGCACCTGTCATTAGCTCTTCAGGTAGGGATGGAGACTCTGGAACCCCTTCCTGACCCATGCTGGCATAGCGCTTTGCTTGATCATGTATAGACCTTGTGCAGGCAACCATAGCAGCAGCAGGCCCATGAATATAATGGATCTGTCATGTTTAGAAGATGCTGTTGGCCCTGCCAACCTCTGGCTCTTAAATCTTTCCCATCCTCTTTTCTGTTATGGTCCCTGGACTACAGGGGGAAAGGGGGTGGTACAGATGACTCATTACTGGCTGAGCATGCCATGGACACTTATTCTCTGCACTGTGATCTGTTGTTTCTGTGTTAACCAGTGACCACTGAACAATGAAATTTCTCTGATGAGATCTGAGAGTTTCACTAATAAATGGGTAAAGAGAAATGAAATTAGAGGGCAATTTGATATAGGGCCATTTAGCAAAATAATACTGTAGGTTCACATCTGGGCATTATGAGTTCCACAACCACGGGTTCTAGGCCAAGTTTGTAGTACTGGGTTTTTCTCTCAGTCTATAAGAAATTCCTCCTTGGGATTATGCAGGCAGGGGATGACAAGATCATGATGGAAAGATGTGCAGAGATGACTGGCCACACTAGTGGAAGCCCATGAACTGTAGACTAGTGGCCGTGAAGCCCCCATGGGACTGGACTAGGCCATCTGGATATGGAAGATGGTTGTTTGGTTCAAATTGTTTGGGGGGCACCCAGGCAGGGGGATCAGGATCCATCCCTGGTGCATGGGCAGGCTTTTGGGAGCCTGGTGCCTGTGGCATGATGCCTTGCACAGCCTTGGTGCAGTGGGGAGGGGCTTGGACCTTCATAGGCTCAGAGTGCCGAACTCTGCTGACTCCCCATGGGAGACCTTGATTTGGGGGATGTGGGGATGTGGGGTGGATTGGGAAAGAGGGCTGGGGGGGGGAGAAAGGAGGAGGGGGTATCTGTGGATGGTATGTAGAATGAGTAGAAAATTTCTTAATAAAGAAAAAGAAAAAGAAATTCCTCCTTAATGGCATGTTGGCTTAAGAGAACTCACCACCTCAGATGTAGCTGTGTGGCTGACACAGAAGAATGCCTATCATACACAAAATGACTTAGAATTTAAAATTCATATGGACATGTTCTTAGCTTTAAGACATTAAGAAAGAAGAAAAATGGAACAAAACTTACTCAGGTGATCATAGGAAAACTCTAGTCTACTGATTTGCTCTGAGAGAATGACATATTGAATGGCCAGCTAACAGCTTGATTACCAGCTGACAGACTCAATCCCTAAATGAGCTGAACATTTTTCTTCATAGAAAATGATAATAAAGTAAGCAATAGAATCTGCTTGGTTGGATGGAGAAGATTAAATAAGAAAATCCATACAAGATACATTAGCATAATGTCAAGTACTTAATAAATACCCAATAATCAACTGATTTTATTGTATGGATGCCCACTTTAAAATATGGCCTGATTTAAACAAAACTTTTCACAGACTTAATAGAAAAACACAATCTGTGTTACAGTTGAGAAAGCTGAATCTCAGTGGAGTCAAAACATTCCCTAGATCCAGTGATATTAGGAGGGTTTGGAGGAGGCAGAAGCTGGCTTTCCACTCCTGGCCACATTCCCCAACACTGAAGTTTGAAGCCCTTTACATAAGGTATTTCTCTCAGACACAGATTCTTCTCTGCCAAATTGTATCTGTCGTGCAAGAGAAACATTGATGAGTCTCAGACTGTGATTTCTCAATTCTGTCTAGAAAATAAAGTGATGTATTTTTCTCTGGTGGTTTATGGTCTGAAAACACAACTAGACAATAATGAAAGTCTTTCATATTTTCAAAATTTTGCATGTTCTACTGGGACCGAAAACTTGATTACCTCTTGGATGAAAATTCAAGTAAGAACAAGGATCCCTCGAGGAAGTAGAAATAATCATTTGACATAATTATCAATATTGCCAGATTGATTAGGATCCCTCTCTTCCAATACCAACAATCTAAAGTGTTATCCAAGGATGCTACTTTATTTGTTTTTAAGAATTTCTAATGAATACGTGCGCGCGCGCGCGCACACACACACACACACACACACACACACACACACACACACGGAAACAAATTCATTTGTACAAGTCACAGAGAATTGTAAATAGACATATAGCATCAAATTTATTAAAACAATTGTTTTTGTTTTTGTTTTTTTACCAGCTCTTCCCCATGTTAGGAGAAGTCCTGGTAATGTTTTATCTTTTGTTTTTACATAAAGAAACAAACATAAAGCAAGGCTATCCAAGCAATGAAACATAATTCCCAAATTTCTACCATTCAATTTTTATATTATATATTCTAGGCCAAGAGTTGGCAAATTTGGCCTACTGGTCAATCTGATATGCCATCTGCTTTGGTAAATAAAATAGTCTTTGAACACCATCCTAGATTTCCGTTTATGTGTTGATTGTGACTGCTTTTGCATTAAAATGGGAAAATTGAGTAGCAACCGAAATTTTATAGCCTACAAAGCCAAAACTAGTTTCTGCTTGGTCCCTTACTAGACATGTGTTAACTTGGTAGGTCTGTGCTGTTCAAATCCTGCACGTTCCAAAGACAGTTCTGGCCCCTACCCCACTCCTGAGATCAGCATCTAAACCTGCCTGGTAAGAGAACATTTATTTATCTGTACCATTGAGCCCTCCCAGGTCTTTTTGCTCACAGTGTGATTTATTGTGGGGTCCTTCGGTCTAAGAGTTTGTTTCACCTGTAGAGAGCCCAGAGCATGGCTTGCAATAACATCTCCGAACACCAAGGCTTGGATGAGGATCGCTGCTTCTTGGTACTTTGTTCATGTTGTCAAACACTGCTACAAGTACCCAATTCCATCCTTTGCCATACCTCTGGAAGAGGACCTGTAGAAGGTTAGGCTTGGTGTCTCTGGACTCTTTCAATGTGTATTCTTTCTCTGTTAAAAATAAATTAAATCTACGCATGAGAATAATAGATTTTTCTTGCCAGTAAACTTGAATATGTTCTTCCTGACCACTAATCTTACCAGCTCATTATGTAAAAAAATCTAAATGAAGCCTGAGCCATTTTTAAAATTAAAGTCAGCAAAATGGTCACACTTAAGCTACTGAAATATATTTAAAGGCTATTAGTCAGTGTTGATAGGTTGTTTTTTTTTTTTATTTCTTAACTTTTTAAGGATTTTTTAAGCCCTGAAAAGAATACCATTTGTGCTCCATCTGTAGTTAGCATCAAGCTAATCTATTTCTTTAGCCCTAAAAGTAAAAGTACTGTTATGAATATTCTTATCATGTTTGTTTATAACAATCATTAACAGTAGTTGTATATGTTCTAAACACACATACATCCTTTTCAGTGGAAGGCCATTGACCTATATTCTAACCCAGATAGTAGGCTAGGTAATGTCTGGGTGTTTGTGAAGATAAAATCTGGACACATAGTGCATTACTGTATTTACAGTGAGTAAAGAAGGGGGAAAATAGAGGATGATATTATGATACTTTTTGTTTTATTTATTTTTTTTTTTTTGAGACAGGGTTTCTCTGTGTAGTTTTGGTGCCTATCCTGGATCTCATTCTGTAGACCAGGCTGGCCTTAAACTCATAGAGATCTGCCTGGCTCTGCCTCCCTAGTGCTGGGATTAAAGGCATGTGCCCCCACTGCCTGGCGATATTATGATACTTTTAAAACAATATAATACTGCTACAAAATTTTTGTGCTGAGGCCTTGATCCTCAATGCTGCAGAATATAAAAATTTTGAAATAGAGTCTTTAAGACATAACTAGATTAAAATGAGATCTTTATTGTAGGCTTTCCTCTCACATGACTAGTATCCCCATAAGAGAACAATAGACAGAAGAAATATTATGTAAAAGCCCAAAGTATGGTGGTTGTCCACAGAACCAGGAGAGACATCAGAGGAAATCAACTCTACCAGCACCTTAGTCTTTCACTTTCAGAACCCAAAATTGTAAAAACATAAATCTCTGTTGTTATGACATCCAGCTAGTGGTACTTTATAACAGCCCTAGAGGGGGTGATTCTGGATAGGTGTGACATGAATTATTACAGAAGAAAACAGAGATCAGTCTGGAAAGATGACATTTCAATCTGAACAAGGAATATGAACACGCAGGAAGCAGAGGGGACTGTGGTACATAAAACCTATGGAGCACACATGAGGCTAATATGGCTCAGAGACAGAGGAGGGGGCAGTCCCTAGGAGGCCACAGTGATGCCAGTAAGTAGTGACCAAGACAGGCAGCAAGTGTGAGTGGAACCTCTAGAAATAATAAACTTAAATTGGAATCCTTGATTTTGCAAAACAAAAAAACACAGGAAAATTATGCCTGGAGATCATGTTGCTACTTTCTTCTTTGGAATCTACAAAGACAAACGTGAGGTGCTGTCAAAGTCAGAAATGAGACAAAACTTAGCTGAGAACTGAAAGCCTACACTTATTTTCAAAATGGAGTATTAATAAAACACACTGGGACTATAACAGACTTTCTTGCCCTAATAGTGTGTCTGTTGTCCATTGCAACTTGATTACCTTTCAAGAAAACAGAAAACAAGAGTACCTACCATATGGAAGAAGGTCAGAATAAAAATTGACTCAGGGAAATACAGGAACAGTCGTATAAACACTAAATTGGGTAATTTCTGCTGAGAGGCATGTTTCCAATATTGTGTTCATGATCTCAAATATAATAAAGAACTTAATGCTTAGAAAAGGGGATGAAAAAGAAACACACGATGCTAAAAAAGGACACGCCAAGTTCAGTTGTGCAGCTTAGTGGGAATCTGTCTCAGGTTTTGGAAAAAGACAGGTGATGAAGCCGAGTGCTAGGAATGCTTGCTGAGCATGCCCAGGCCCTGGGTTCAATATCCACTACTGTGGGAGGGAGCAGGAGGGGCGAGCCTTCCCATCACCTCAACCTCAGGATCAGACTTACCGTGCAAACCCAACTCAATGCCAACTTTCAGCTTTAAAATATTTCTCAGAAGTGACATAGCAAACTTCTTAAAGTTATCAAAAGAAACCAAATTTATGCTGAAAATATCAATAAGTTACATAAATAATAAAAACTAAAGGCAGGTATATCTTCTCTGCTTTCCTGGTATCAAAAGCTCATGATTAACACCACCAACCAACCACTCCCAACCCTCTGATAGCCTATTGGATTGTCTTAGTGGAGGGTGTCCTCTTCCATTATAAGGAAAACAGTGCAATTTGAATTATTTAAGTGTATCTTTCTCATTTATACTGTCCATGTGACTTTCTAAGGCTGACTAAATGAGGGTCAGAGAGGACTCTGGGTGTCATAGAAGAACATGGAAAGAAAAGAAGAGATAGCTCTCTGCAGTAGACCATAGGTTTGAAGGTGGAGCACTGTGAGAAGAAAACAATGTCTAATCTTAGCTGCCATTTTGGAATCAGGATGACTCCCTAATGGCTTCCATACAGGAATTTTATTTTAGGGAGACATTAGTCAAATAGGAAGCTGAAAGTGGTGAGGTTTCAGTTCAGACAGAAATAAATACCCAAACACATGCCTTCATAATCTTTTCTCATTGTCCAAATTCTAAAAAAGGAAGTTGTGCTACTATGCTTGAAGGAAATTGGAGACTCTAGAAATACAGTATCCCCAAGCAAGCTACACCAGTATAACCTGAGTGATGCCAGGCATGCTAGGCAGTACTTGGGAAACAGGCAGGAGGATTTCAGTTCAAGACTCATGTGGGTTTCATAGGGAGACCTTATCTCAAAAAACAAAAGCACTTGGTATTAGATAACAAAACCAAGTAGACAGCCTTAAAACATGTACATGTACTTGTAAGCAACACTGAATGAGTCAGCAGTTTGTACATATACAAGGGTGTGTGTGTGTGTGTGTGTGTGTGTGTGTGTGTGTGTGTGTGTGTGTATGTGTGCATTCAAAGAAAAAATGGCCATGGGGAGACATCATGGAGGAAATGATGTAAATACAGTATACATGTTTAAAGTTTAATTAATAACTAGACAAATATTAAAAATATTAGCTTGAGTGAAATAAACTGAGATAAAGACAAAGCCATTTTGTTATCTGTGTGGCCTAGGGTACAGAAACCTAAAGGTTGCCGTGTATCTCATGAATACACGGAAGACAGCCTATAGAACTTTCCTGTAGATTTCTGAGGTGAAAGAAGAAAGTCCAGGGGCAAAACCAGGAGACTAACAGACTAAAGACTTGGTTGTCACATTAGGAGTCTAAGGCATTTGGAAAATACCTTTCCACTACATATGATGAAACCATCAACAGGCAGATGGAACACAATGTAGCCACACCCAACTGAGATCAGAAATACTCCAGAAGATGCTGCATGAATCTGACACCGTCCTGCTCCTTCCACATCCTAGCCACTCCTGGGTGTTCAATTTGAAAGGTTCATTCATGATTATATTAGACTGAATGACCAGTGAGACAGAAGAGAGCAGCTCATGTCTGCATCTAGGGCAGAGGTTGAACATCGTTAAATCAGCATTGAATGCTGTTTAAGAAGGACTCTCAAAGACAGTGATGAGTTTTGACTGCAAGCCCACTTGGTGATGCTCTTTTTTCTTCCTGTAAGCAGGGAGGAGAATGGAGTGCCTTGATTCCCTGTCAGCAGTGAGACTCACCTTATCTGACTAAATGAAAGGGCTGCCAGCCAAGCAGCCAGCCTCAGTGCCTCTGAACCAGCAGTGGCCTTTCTGAACACTCTATGGATGTCTTGACAAAGCTGCATGGCAACCACAAGTGCTTCCTCATGCTTTTGAAGGTGCAACCACAGCCATGGATTTTACAGGTTGTGCCAGACTTTCCCTAAAACCGCTTCTATTAGGTACAGAGCAGGGAGGTGTCCTGTCCCGAATGGTCTGGCAGAGGGACTATGGTGAATAAGGCAGAAGGGAAATCTCAATGATCAGAATAATCAGGAAATCTTAATTTGTACAAAGGCCTACTAGAACATAAAAGCAAATTTTCTGACTTTATGGAGCTGAGTATTTAGCTCATATTGTGAGCCCGCTGATAGGTACTCTCTTCGGTCACCATCCCCACCACATTGCCGCAGAGTAAGCCCAAAGACAAGTGAAGACTTGTTTTAATTCTTTCCATGCCTGCATTTAGCAGAGTGAGCTCAGCTAATCACACCAAGAAAGTGGCAGAAATGGAGACATCAGGGTGGTTGTGGCAGTTACAGAAGAGGTGCAAACTCAGGAACCAGAGGTGACCAGAGCTGAAGCTGGGGCAAGGGCTACAGAGCACTGGAGAAGTGTAAGAGCAGAAACCAAAAACACAGCTGCAGTGGAGATAGAGACGGGATGGCTGTCACCTCATTAATAACAGAGCAGAGCCCTAGCCCTAGCTAGCAGCTGTGGTGTTGCCGCTGTGGGTTGGGGAATTGCATCTTGCTCCACCTAGACGACTCTAACACTTGTAGCTCTCACTGTAGGGCTAAGAGTTAGGCCCAAAGCCTAGGCCTTTGTGAGAGCCATACCTCCCCTCTCACAGGCACCATCCGCTGCAGCTCACACACTCAGGAGCCAGGCTCGCTGGTGCCAGGAGCAGAAGGCTACTACAGTGGCCAGGTGCTAGCACTGGGCACACTTTTCCCTGACTACTCAAAGTCTCTATACCAAGGGAGCAAAAGTGCCTCAAGCAGATGATGGGGAACACCACCTTGAGTCAAATATTTTGTTGTCTTCTCTATGTATGTTTCAGTCCGTGATAGGATTTCAAGAGCAAAATCCAATAGCATTTTTAAAGACTGTCTTCCTCTGCCCCTCTCAGTATAAATAAATTCGTGTAGCTATTAGGCAATACGTTTAAAATATTCAAGCGTGTAGAGGAAGTCATATTATGGACCATGTTAATGTGGGTGCTGAATCCGTTTGTCTGTTGATGCTTTTTTGTAGGTACAGTTAGCAAACGTTTTAAGCTACCTGCTTCTTTTTCTCTTAGAGATAGTACACTCCCAATACCTATGATGTTAACCTTTTCATTAGACCAGTCCACTTCTTTTGTCTCAACAGGTGTCTTCAGTGCCTGTCGATGAAAAGGGGGAAAAGCAAAAGCTGCAGCAAAGGCCCTGTGTGAGGTAAACTTTCACACAGTCAGTTATATTCACCTATAAACGGATCAAAGTACAGCTTTGTCAACAATTAGTAACATATACATGACATTATTTGTGGGCTAACTAATGTGTTGTAACAGTGTCCACTCACTCTCTCTCCCTCCCTCGTGTGTGTGTGTGTGTGTGTGTGTGTGTGTGTGTTATGGGATGGAGTAGAAGTTGTATTCCTCCCTCTGTCACGGACACATCTGTCTTTTCTCAGCATTCTTCTGACCGGACTTCCCATTTTGATTTTGTAAACCTGAGAATTCTCCCGTGAGTCTCGAGAGCTCACGCTGACTCCCATTTCTTTCATCTTTGCTTCCAAAAGAAGTTATTCATCATAAGAAAAAGCCCTCATTCCCTTTTATGTGAAGCTGTTTATTCATGGAATTCTGAAAGTGCATACCAGAATTTAATACTACAAAAACTTACATGTGGGCTTCAGATATTTATTGTTTCTCTGCGCAATGACCTTCTGGGAAATGTGTTTCATGTTGGTAGTCTTTGAAGGCTAGTGATAGGATGTCATGGGAGCAAAAGCAAAACCTAAACATGTTTTCATATCCTTAAAGCAATGGTGTCATCTGAAGTCATATTGTAAATGCATGAATTGATTAAAAAAAAAAATTCAAGATGAAAAATGACAATGAGGTGTCTTTGAGAGCTTACTTTAATTTATTCCCCATGTTAGAGAGGTGCTGTGTTGTAACTTCATTTATTACTGCCTATACATAACTTTCATTTTTATATTCAAATATTGCAAAAAGTTATTGATAATAAAACACAAGATTTAATTTAATGATCATAGTAATTTTTAAAAATATTAAGGGTTCTAGGATTCAGTTAGTAAAGTGCTTGCTGTCCAAGCATGAAGTCTTGAGTTTAGATCCCCAGTACCTGTGTAAAACACTGAGCATGGCTTCATACACCTGTAATCCCAGTTCTGGAGAGGGAGAGAGAGAAATGAGTCCCGAGACTATCTGGCCATCCAGGCTAGAAGAATCAGTGCTCTCCAGAGTCAATGAGAGACCTGAGTCACCAACAAAATGGAGAGTGGTTAAGTAAGACACCTTCTCTCTCCTCTCTCTCTCTCTCTCTCTCTCTCTCTCTCTCTCTCTCTCTCTAATTTTGAGAAAAAAAGACAATGGCAAAAGGCCACAATCCTGGGTTGTTAATCAATTACTAAATCACTATTGGGTGGTTGTTTAATCACCCAATCAAATTAACAAATTGACATGATCACCTGCATCTTTCCATGTCATCAAGCCTGTAGCTGATTACATATCAAATGCTGTAAAGGCCAAATTATAAAGAAAGTTCCACAAAACAAAACAGTTATTTTTCTCATTGTGCTCTTAGATTTAAAGCCATACTTCTAAAGACGAAAGAAAGAACAAACGAAAGAAAGAAAGAAAGAAAGAAAGAAAGAAAGAAAGAAAGAAAGAAAGAAAAGAAAAGAAAGAGAGGGGGAGGGGGGGAGGAAAGGAAAGAGGGGAAGAAGGGAAGGAGGGAGGGAGGAAGGGGGGAGGGAGGGAGGGAGGAAAAAATAACTAGTGTCATAGATGTATGGCCTCATATCTGGAATTGTGAGTGTTATCTCATTTAGATAAGGGCCTTCTACACATAAACAAATGATTTTTTATGGATCTTGAGGAGGAGTTTGCCCTGAATTATCTAGGAGTCCTAAATGTCATCACAGAGAAGTCCCAGAGGCATTTCATTACACAGAGAACTGAGGAAGAGTCAATACACCCACACAGGCAGAAACAGAGTTCACCCAGAAGTTCTGATCGCTGAACTGAACTCCTAGGCCATCAAAAAATGGAAGGAGCAAATAATACTTCCTCCGAAGACTCTGCAGAGTGTGAGGCTATCCCAGCTCACACCTTGGTTCAAACCCTGGCCCTCGCTTCGGCAGCACATATACTAAAATTGGAACGATACAAAGAAGATTAGCATGGCCCCTGCACAAATTTTAAAAGAATAAGTTACTAACTAGTTTCTAGAAATTCCATACAGTAGCATCAAAAAAATAATACTGCTTGCCTGAGATTTGTGTACTGGCAGGGCAGACAGTAATAAAGAAATTCCCTGTTTGAACTCTCATTTCCCCTGGAACAGGATCAATCTGTGGAGCCAGGGTTAGAGTCCAAACAGCTGCTGTGGCAGAGTGTTCTAGTTCCTGTCATTTTGATTTTGCTTGTTTGTTAATATTTCCTCTATGCTTGTGCTCATTTCTGTTATACAGTCTTTGTTTTTGTCCCAAATAGAAAAATGTCACTTTATCATCTGGTATTTGAAAATGAAAACAGAAACGTCCCTTAATTATCATAGAGAAATTTTTCAGAAAATTCGTAGTTTAGCATTTTTTAATATGGTACACTTCATATCTCATGAACCTTGAGAAAGCAAATAGAGTATTCCCCAAGATTCTTCTCAAAGGTGATTTACAAATGTTACTTCTGGAGGTCTTCAGCTAACTGATCTGTTTACACTCAAAACTGCCTTTGTCTTTTAATCTCCACCCATACCCCCTTTGACTGGATAACTCTAGTATTTAATTCTAAATAACAATAACAACATGTGTATGCACATACAGATAGGTAGATGGATACACACATACATACACACATACATACATACATATGTACATACATACATCCCAATTGGTTTACTCAGCAGTTGGGTCTTTTAGCTGTTTGAATGTTGATGACATTCTTTGTTTCTCTTTAATAGGGATATAAATCATATAAATAATATGCATGGACATAGAAAGCAAGACTTTGTTAGGTGTGCCAAGAAGGAACCACATAAATTAATTTAGGTAAAAACATGAACCCCTTGTCCAGTGGCAAGAACCACACAAAAAAGAACATCAAAATGGAAGGACCAGGGGAAACCTGTTTTGAGAAAGAACCCAAAACCATGCAGATTGCTCATTTTCTAGAAACTGTTGAATGTAAGATTTTCCACTAATAAACCCAACAATTCCTGTTTGGAGAGCTATACCCATGTGCTCTGTCATGAAGTAGTTTTCTGAAGTGTGTCCAATGTCATATACATCTTGAAAGAACTATAAATTCACTTTCTCCCCAGAATTTAAAACAACAACAAATGCCTTTGGAACACATAAAATACATTTTTCAATTAGTTTGTTTATGGTTGATTTGGAGGGGGAAGGACAGAGCAATTTCCACCAAAATAATATCATTAATCTCCAAGTTTTCTATCTGAAAAAGAAATGATACATGGCAAAACTGTCTGTTTTCTCTTCAGTGGATCCTTGTGTCATTCTCCTTGCTGTTTAATGAAGTTTCTCGAAGTCTTCAGAGCAGTTGAAGAGTTATTTCATTAAGCACTAGGTTTGCAAAAGCACACATCATTGCCGTAGTCTATCTGGGGAACTGTCCCTTCTGATTCATTGCCACCTTATTCCACTGTACTAAGGGGGTTGACATAAAGCACATTCATCCTTTGCCCTCTGCTAGTCCTGTGTTGACAACATGTGCTGGAAATCAGCAAAGCATTTACATTCCTTAGAGGATTTTAAAACTGAGTGTTTCCAGATTTATAGTTTTTTCCTTAATACAGAGCCTCATACTTTGATAATACTCACCAGTCTTTATTGGAGTAACTTACACAGGTCTGAGGCTTTTCACAAAGTGTATATGTTCAGCCTGCCAATATTCAAATCACAATGCAGATCATTGCCCTTGTGCCTTCTGTACCCCTTTCGAACCACGATCTCTAACCTTATCCCATTCTAACTGCCATCAGCAGAGATTCATTCATTATATTTTTGTGAATAGAATAAACAACAAATGCATTTTTCTGCCTGAGAGTTTTTCATTGAACATGATATTTATCAGATTCTCCATGCTGTTGTACATTACTAGACATCACTCAATCTC
This sequence comes from Onychomys torridus, assembly GCF_903995425.1. NCBI lineage: Eukaryota > Metazoa > Chordata > Mammalia > Rodentia > Cricetidae > Onychomys > Onychomys torridus. The sequence continues at coordinate 40,809,099 of NC_050455.1, forward strand.
AAGCTATACAAGAGTATACTACTATACAAGTACACCATAGTTTATTGTTCATTGTACCAGTGACCACTTCGGTAGTTTCATACTTTGTAGCCCTATATACCATGCTTTGGTGAACATTTCTGTGTATCTTTTCATGAAAAAGAAGGATTATTTCCATTGTACATTTGCAGACAAGTGAAATTCTGGGTCATGGTGCATATATGTCATTTTATAGCATGAGTCTTACAAAGTAGTCCAACTAGTTTTCACTATTAACAAGATTTGAATGGTTAGTATTTCATGTTTATCAACCTAGTATTGATGTATATGATTAATCATCATAAATAAAGTTTTACAATTTGTCCTGAGACTAAGTCCATCTTTACAATAACATAAAACATGCACATCTGCCTAGGTTGCAGAGGAGGTGCCTAGGGCTCCTTACTGGTCTCTTCAACGAGTACATCTTTGGGCATTCTCTCTCCATCTGTTCAAATTTCCTCTTCTTTTTTGATGTACGAATATTTCTTTCTTTTAACAATTAGAATCAGAAGCCTTTACCTGGTCCCTACCAGTGTGTACTAAACTACACACTGGCTATGTACCATAAGAATGCTCTCACATAATGTTGTTTCTAATATATACCTGAACATACATCAAAAGAAATTTTTTCCTAGATTTACATATTTACCAATTATTAATACATCAAAGAGGTTAAGAGCTTCTTTGAGACGCTGATAAAAGTAGCTTTTACTCTCCTTAAAATGTATATGTATACAAAAATACAACTCTCTACGGACAGTGGCTTATATATACTATTATACATTTCATGAATTTTTAGGCTACTAGAGACCATAGGTTTAGAATTTATATTTTAGAATCACTCAAAAATTAATCATTCTCTATTCTGAGAATGATTTATTCTTGAGTGTCTTTGATAGTTAAGCATCCCAGTGGATACAATGTGTTTCAGCATTGAAGAAAATTAAGGCTGCTCTTATGGCTTAGTAAATTATAAACATACACTTAATTGTCTATATTAGGCATCCATTTGGATTTGTGGTTGTTCATTTGAGACAGGGTCTATCTCATAGACCAAACTGTCCTCAAACTCATGATTATCCTTGTTGGCCTTCTGAGTGCTAGGATTCAAGTTATGCAATACCAGGTCTTACTTAGCTATCTACTTCCAATTCTATAACAATTTATTATTCTTCATTTTCAGGCTTATAAATTTATAAAAATAAGTCTTTGTAAAGAAAGGACACTGGGTATAGACATTTTTTCAACTATATGATGAATTCCTGAGCAGTTGCTCCAGTATTCTATTTCTCGGGCATTTGTTAGAAGAAACACAGACTGACCATGTTTTTTTAATGCATGAAAGAACAACATATAATAGTTTTGAATATTTATAAAAGAACACAGCAGTTAGTCTTTTCCTTAAAATGTCAAAAGTTTTTAGTCAATTTGTGTTACAAAATTTATCAACATGACAGAAAACCCATCAGCTCCATATGGAGAGTTTGTGGTACCATATTGAGCCCAAATACACACAGAGCCCCCACATCTGAACACAATGCCTGCATGTGGTGTTACAAACACAGCTCTGTGTTGCACTTTCAGGCCCTCATCCTCAAACATACAAACCCCCTTGTCTTTATTTTTTTTCTTACTTCTCTACAAATGCAGCACTCTTACTCCTGAGTTTTTATGTAGTAGAAGAGCCATTGTTCATCAAAAGACAATGCTCCAGGAATAACACAGTTATATATATCATGTCATAAACTGTGGATCAAAATCTTGGAGCTGGAAGTGTCTTCCACATGCTCAATTTGTCTTCATGAACTGAGATAAAAAGAAATTAAATTTATTTTTCACTCTGAAAATTTTACATCTAGTTCCTGAAATAGTTTAGTCTCTGGAAGCATATATAGTATTTGTATATACACTACTGAATAAGGCAATCCTTGTGTCCCAAATAACCTTTAAAGTAATGCTTTAAAATGCCAAGACTCCTGGAAAACATGCCATTGAGCTTACTTTTTGGCACTTCTACCTGCTACTCAGACTAGAAACTACTCTTTTCAGAGGACCTAATACAGAAGCAAAATGGAAGTCATAAAGACTGTTATGCACTGGGGAAACACAGATTATACTGAGACAAGACTTAAGAGCAGAAAAGTACTTAAAAATTGACAGAGTCAAATAAAAAGTATCAGTAAACCCTAATTCGAATGCATTTCATATTACTTTCTGACCTCTCTTTTCATTTTATTATGTTGGTGGCTCCCCATACCAGTTATACATTAGAGTGGTTAAGTTATATATCTGATTTTTTTGTGGTTATTGTTAAACAATTGAATGTCCATTTGACACAAAAAATACATTGGTGTACCATTTTAAAATATTTAGCAAAACAATGCTTAAAAGAAGTTGGTTCTGCAATCAGTACAAAATAAAAACTTAAAAATACAATCTAGTAATATAATATGTCAGGCTCAAATTCTATGAATATGACATATTCCATACATTAAAAACCAAATTCACTATTAGTATTAAAACAACTTTAAATGAGCTTGCAAAAATTGCAATTTCCATTTTTTCTTTAAACTTTGCATGGTTTTAAGTTTTGACTAGGCAGATACTTGCATGAATGGCTTTTCTGTGGGTCTCTCTGTCGGTTCTGAAATTATTTGGGGAGAAAAATAGCCTTCTGACTTATTTGAGCCACTGTATTTTTGGACCTATCTGTCATACCAGTTTGTGATGGGAAGCGGGGGGGGGGGGCAGTGAGGAGGAGAGGGCGGTAAGAGAGAACACAATGAGGTGGAAAGGTTAAGAGAGGGATTTAGAGTACCTTAAGGCATAAATGACGTCTTGACAATTTGAAATGGCAGACTCTGTGAGGGCACCAGGCAATCAGGAGGAGCCAAGATCTCATACTCAACAGACCTCCCCACTGTTCGTTCATCAACCAGTATAAAGATAAAACAATACAGAGAGGGGATTGGGGAAGCTTAAGCCTAAAGTAGAAAGTGTCTGAAGTTGCCACTGGTCCTGTCTGCTTTGGACTGTGCATTTCCATCAAGTAGGTTTCTATGCTCTTTTTCCTCTCACACTCATTCTTAACTTCCTACCTTGAGATTTCTAAGTCACTGGGACAAACTTCAGTTTGACAAGACTGATTTCTCTGAATGCTCTGACCATGTTCCTGTAAAGATAAATATGTCCAGCACAAAAGCATCTAACCATGCTGGCTTTAACTCAAGAATAACAGATCTGATATAAGCCCTCAACTCAACACTGCCCTGCCATCAGCCTGTACTTCCTTGGTTTTGTAGACTCTCTCTAAGCCAATAATCTCTTACCTTTTTCTATCTCTACAGCTACCAAATCCTTTCTCTAACCAAATGGCCGTGATCAATATTTCAGTGGAAGAAAATGGAGTCAATTTGAAGAGAACTTTTGCATCCTTCCAGCTCAACAATTTGCAGTTCATCAGAAACTGCACTTAAGGCTTGGCCCTCACCGTCACAGTGGTTGAGAGGCAAGGCCCCCATGTGAGCGAGGGTAACCACCCAATCTCTTCAGGCACTTGAGTTTTGCATTGACCTCGCCTCTCCATATGATTATTTACAGAATATGAATGTTGGACTAGTTCGTAAATTACATAAATTCTTGAATCTTCATTCTCTAGCAGCTCATTCGTTCCTCTTCCTTCCCCTGCAGTCAGTGTATTTATCCTGGGGATTAATATTTTGTACTTTCCACCTTTTTGTCCAAAGCAGGTCTTCCTCATCACCTCTTCCCTGAAATCACTGACTCTCGTGATGTGCAACTGACCATTTCATATGTGCCCTTCATCTTCCTCCATGTTGTGTATGCAATCATTCCCTGAGACAATGGCCTTAGCCAGAACACTCCACTGACCCCCCCCTTCCTTCCTTAGCTGTAGTTCTTTATTCCTTTGTGGCAAAGTTACCCCTTCTAGGATGTATCTCCTAGTCTTCGCTGCTCCTCTCTTCTCTTATATACACTTCTTCCCTTTGTGGATCCGTTCGTCTCTCTTATTTACAATCAACACACCGGTAATTTTGTGTCTTTTAAATCTCTAGCCCAAGCTTCTCCTTCAAGTTCTATCTTTGTTCAAAAATCTAATTCAGTCAGCAGCCTTGGAAGTCCCACGGGCATGGCAAGCTTAACACAGAAAATCTGATTCTTGATTTGCTTTCGAATCTTGTGTTCCTCACATTTTTCCCATGTCAGAAATGGACACGAATGTTCACCCAGGTGTTCAAGTCAAATGCCATGATTCCTCTTTGACTTTTCTTTCTTAACCACAATCTAATGACAAATCTTGTCAACTCTCACCTGGGATCTAATAGAGTCACATCTCTGCTAACATTATCCGACTCCTGACAGTTCTTACATAGACATCTGCACAAACGCCACTTTCTTTCGACCTACACCTCAGACAGAATCAGAATTATTTAAAACTTCAGTGAGACCATGACTGCATATAAAAACTTTCAGCAGCTTCCTTTCTCATTTAAAATCCAAACTCTTTGTTTTTGGTTAACTTTCTCAGGGATGGGTTTTATTATGACATTCTCTCTCCCTCTCTCTCTCTCTCTCTCTCTCTCTCTCTCTCTCTCTCTCTCTCTCTCTCCCCCGCGCTCTCGCTCTCTCTCTTGTTAAGCAATTTTTATTATTAAGAGATTTTCTATTCATTTTACATACCAACCACAGATCCCCCTCTCCTCCCTCCTCCCACCCACCCCCAGTCTTCTTCCCCCAACCAACCTACCCCCCAATTCCCACCTCTTCCAAGGCAAGGTCTCCCATGAGGAGTCAGCAGAGCCTGGTACATTCAGTTGATGCCGGTCCAAGCCCCTCCTCCCTGCACCAAAACTGCACTGGGCTGTAAAAAGGACACTCATGCACCAGAGATGGATCCCAACCCCACTGCCTGGAGGCCCCCTAAACAGTTCAAGCTAAACAATTGTCTCACTTATCCAGAGGGCCTAGTACAGTCTTATGGGGGCTCCTCAGCTATTGGTCCACAGTTCATGCATTTCCACTAGTTTGGCTGGCCGTCTTTGTAGGTTTTCCCATCACCATCTCAATTTTCATACTAGTGCTTTGTATTGATTTGTTCACTTCTCCCACGGCCCTCCTTCGTGTCCGATGCCTCCTGGATGATTCTCTTCCGCCACCTTTCTGTTTTCTCATCACATATATCTCATTACCCTCTCTTTTCCCTGAAGATTGCTTCCTCCCAGCCAATAGTCCTCTTTCTACTTCCATGATGCACACACACACACACACACACACACACACACACACGCACACACACACACACACACACACGCACACACACACACACACACACACACGCACGCACACACACACACACACACACAGGCGCACGCACACACATGTGCACACAAACACACACACACACAAGCACACACACACACTTTACAATTTTAACTCTAATTGTATACTTTGCAGTAGCATCTGAGGGGTGTGTTACACATCCTTCATTATTCATAACTGTCCCATGGAACTCTCATTAGCAGATACATTGTCACTAGCCATGACACCTGCGTCCTTGCTTCCTCTGGAAAACGAAGACTGAGCAGATTCCACGTGAATATGGATATGAGCAGATAATTCCCTGACAAGGCTTAAAATGAAGAAAATGCTGGACTTGGCCCTCTGTGAGTCCCTCCACTTCCAGAATCCAGATCATTGCTGCCTGCTGTGACAAAAGGCTACTGCCCAACAGCAAAGTAACTTGGAACATCTAGAATCTATACTTTAAAAATTGTTAATGAAATTGAGCATTAACAATGTACTTCTCTTCTTGGGGAATCATTCCCAAGTACCAATTTTATAACCCATACAACACTTGAAATATCTTTATTTCTAAATATTTTTATTGAAGACGCTATTTTTCTTCCTATAGTGAGTTCTCAGTAAATTTCCATTCTTGTGGCAATAATTTAATTCCATTCCAGAAGCTCCTAGAAATATAGACTTCACTTCCACACTTTGATCAAGATTTCATCTCTCTAATAAAATGGTGCCAAAAGCAGAATCTTGCCAGGATGATCTTGTGACACAGCAGGGAATGTGCTCATCAGCTCAAGAACTGAAGATGTTTCATCTGTGGCAAATAATTTGCTGCACTTAAAAAAAAATTTCCGTTCTTCCAAATCACCTTTATTTAAATTAAGAAGATAATCTATTCAATTAATCACCTAAAGACAATTTAACATACACAGTCTTTTCATGTGTAGAAAAGTTACATCAATTCAGACAGGCTTCTATATAGAAAACACATGAAAAGCATACTCATGTCTGTTTTTATTTTTTGAAAGTAGTAGTCGCAGGCACAGCTAGTGAGGGCTTACAAAGTAATGAGAAAGAGGATGTTCAAATTACCTAACTCTGTTCGCCTATCTGTACTGAGAATGCCTGTCCTTTCCATAATCCAGATAGGAAATAGCTTCAAGCAGCGTTTGTTTGGGGAAAAGGTGAAGAAATAGAAAGCCTGTGGAAGATACTGAAATGACTATCTAAATGGTGTAAGCACTAGAAAGCTTAGGGTAATGAAATACAGCACTGCCTACCACAAGATTAACAAAAAGGCAAACTTTAATACTTAGAATCATTATGTCAAAATTTTTCTAGGCTGAATTGAAGTCTCTTATTTAAAAAAATCTTTTATTTCTTAATTCAGCAATTAGCACTGTATTTAAATGATCATAGCTCATGGTGATGTCTTACTGTTCTTTGCTTTCATTTTACTCAAATTTACTACAAATGATAAATGAAGAAATCCAGAGCACTCTGTCAGTAGAGATAACTTTGGTTAGCAATTTAAAATGGCAATTCTTAGCTCATAATACAAGGGGAACTGACATCTTTAATACAAGTAATCAATCTACTTCCACATTTTGTATAGAGGAATGCTTCTATTATATGTGGGAAATTTATTAAGGGCAACTGTAATAGAAACAGAATTCACAAATACTACAGGGTGAATAAGAACAGTAAGAATGATAAAATTGTACGTAAATAATTTATTTCTTCAATGGTAAAGGATATTCCTTGGGATTTATCATGGGTTACTTTAAGTTCAAACCTCTTCTCTCATATTTAAAACAATAATCATGCTAATAAATAAATATAGACTTCTAAAATCTTATAGCATTGTGTCCCTAGGGTTGTTCTATTAATGTTTTGTGATATGTTAATAGGTATCCCAGAGAAGGTGTAAATCTTGTCTCTAAAAAAGATTAACAGCTTTTCTTTAATTCAGGATTTTTCAAAATAGGCAATGTACTCAAGCATTTAGTGTATTTAACATCAATGATCTGTACAGTGTTTCTGTGGTAATATTATGTTCTCCAAAATATTGTGCACCCTACTAAATTTATCTGGAATCAGAGAACAGAACAGCCACTAGACAGACATAGAGGCCAGAAAATGGTGGCACTCAAACCTTTAATCCTAGCATTCCAGAGTCAGAAATCCCTCTGGATCTCTGTGAGTTCAAGGCCACATTGGAAACAGCCAGGTATGGTGACACACACCTTTAATCCCAGGGAGTGATGGCAGAAAGCAGAAAGATATATAAGGCATGAAGAACAGAAACTAACAGCATTTGGCTGGTTAAGATTTCCGGCTTGAGAGCAGCAATTCAGCTGAGATTCATGTGGATAAGTACTCAGAGCCTTCCAGTCTGAGGAAACAGAGTCAGCCGAGGAACTGGTGAGGTGAGGTAGCTGTGGTTTGTTCTGCTTCTCTGCTCTTCCAGCATTCACCCCAATACCTGGCTCAGGTTTGATTTCATTAATAAGACCTGTTAAGATTCCTGCTACATGTTTCCATTTTGATTTGATCAGAAAAACACTGTACTGAGAATGCATCCTGTGAAATTGGTGTTGCACAGAACATGCTTTGGCAAATGTTACTATAAATATAAAATAGGAAAATACTCAGTCAAGTTGTGTAACTTTTGGGGGGTGTTGTATGTTGAAGACAGGAAGCAAAGTAGTTAGTGTCTCTAACACATTGCAGAAAATAGTGGGACTGCTCTCTCTACTTGTGCAAATGTAATGTGCTCTTCAAACAAACATGTGGGAAATTCTTTTCTCTAAGACATATTTTGTTCAGTTTTTCTAAAGCGTTTCTAAAGATTGATGTGGAAACTACTCATGCCTGGAACCTACATTCGGGGTGGGGAGAAACCAGGACTAGTAGAGAAATATGTTAGGTCCTGAGGTTATATTTTGTTCATTGTTGCTTACATTTGGGGAAAATATAAACCAACATTATGTAGATGTAACAGTCTTGTTAAATAAGAAACACAGAGCCAATTGCAGAGTTAAAAGCCACTAGGTCAGAGCAAGAGCTGAGAGCTGAAAATCTTACCCTTTACTGCTGCTCTGTCTTTCCTCTCCGCAAGAGCCCTACTTCTGTGTGTTTTTTTTTCTTTTTTATAGACCTTCTGTTCTGCTTTCTCATTGGTTGTAAACCCAACCATGTGACTTCCTCATCACTGCCTGTCTGTACAGACCTCCAGGTCTTCTATGGTTGGTATTGAGATTAAAGGTGTGTGTTGCCATGCTGGCTGTATCCTTGAGCACACAGAGATCCACCTAGCTCTGTCTCCCAAGTGCTGGGATTAAAGGCATGTACCACCACTGCCCAGCTTCTGCTATGGCTTGCTCTGATCCCAAGGCAACTTTATTAATATACAAATAAAATCACATTTCAGTACAAATAAAATATCACTATAACATTATATTATTGATTATTACAATTCAAAATTCACAAAATGAGAACCAGATATTAATTAAGTCCAACACCATGTTTGGTAAATAAAACTTAGTTAACACTGAGGTTTTTCAGTAGGCTTTCACTCTACATTTGGAGTTTAAGTTCGTGCTTCCTTAAATAGTATTACAGAATAGTTTACTGTTCAGGTATCACTGTGAACTTTTTACTGGGTGTCTACCTAAGACACAAAGGCATTTCTCCATTCGAGTCTACATTAAGTCAAACTGGAAAATAATGATAATCCCATACAAATACATTAATTTACTGTGAGAATTAACTACATAAGGCATTTAATCCAATTCATTGCATGAAGTAGCCATTCAGTGTGCTTCAGGTACTATTGTAATCTTTCATGTGTATTGTGTACTGTTCTAGTAACTGAGGATTCACACAACAGTGCACCATGCAGGCAAGCTCCCTGGACACAGGAAGCAGCTGTTGTGGTGGAAGAGTCGTGAATAAAATAAATAAAGCAAATGCAAACATAAATGCTGTGTTATAGTGTATTCTATTATTGAGAATAAATGTTTTACTGTATTTAGGTTGTTGAAGAGTGAAAGACATCTCAGATAAAACTAAAGAAGCAAATGGAGGCTAACCACATGAAGAATGTAGGAAAGCTCATTCTAGATAAAGATTGGGATGTGAAAGTGCTGTGAAACCAGAGAATGTAAAGAGAGTAGTGATATCAGCAGAAGTAAATGAATGTTCCCATCAGGTCAATTTCCAGAGATTAATAGAGGAACCATTTGCACAATTATGTACAGGTAACATTATAAGTACAGTCATAATTAAGTTATTACCACCTGCCAGCCAAAATGATAGCATTGGACAGTGATTTCCAGAACTCAGAAGAGTTGTCTACCTGAGAGCACCTTTAAAGGTTTCCATCAACCAATGTACTGAGTCAGCCAGAGATGACCACATGGGAGGACATCAGGAAGGAAACAGCCCCTCTGTCAGGTCTCCTGATAGGGCCTCCTGTCTATCAATCCAAGTAGCCATAAGAGGAAATTTTTATTTGGTTCACAAAGGTCTCCTGGTGCAGAAAACAAGTTAGAAAAAGGAGAAAGAAAAAATAAGCAATAATAAACAATAGCAAGAACTAAGAATTAAAGTAACTGAAAGAAATACAACATGGCTTAAAGATGATTACTTTGAAGCACAAAGAGAAATCTTCGCCTTCAGTGGGGTGAGAGTATTGGTATTATGAAGGTGGAGAGGAAAGGCAAGGCATCCAAGTCTGCACTGTGGTGGAAGACCATTTGTGGAAAAGGAATGTTCACTGAGTGGTGGGATCATAGTAGACAGCCTTGGGAAGGTGCCCCAGAGATATCTCATTAGCTGTGAACCTGAGGAATGGAGTTGATGTGTTAGATAAGATGATGCTGTGAGGATGTCTGACCTCTGGAACAGTCACACAAAGTAGTAGTTACTCTCTCACATTCTTTCTTCTCTCAGAACAAGAAGGGAAGGTTGGGTGTCTCACAATGTCTGTGTTCGCCACTCTCGCATACATGGTTCTGAAAACAGGATCAGGGTTTAAAGCCTCCTTTGAACTTGCTAATCACTCCACATTGAATGTACTTCACCTAAACCACCATAATCAAACCTCTGTTCAAATGTCCTAGTTTTCAATGAGCCTTTCCTTCACTGACCAAAATGAAAGGGCCACTCTCCCCATCACATGACTCCTTTCTGAGGAGAGAATAATAGTTAGGCTCTCAATGACATGAATGACAGAAGGGCTGATAATCATTCACAGTTTTTGCCACAGCATGCTGTGGATATCACTCTGCATGCTGTGAATGTGTTGCTTGGATTGATTAATAAATAAAATGCTGATTGCCCAGTAGCCAGGCAGGAAGTATAGGCAGGACAAGCAAAGAGGAGAATTCTGGGAACAGGAAGGCTGAAGCAGGAGATGCTGCCAGCTGCTGCCATAAGAAGCAAGATGTAAAGTACCAGTAAGCCACAAGTCATGTGGCAAAGTATAGATTTATAGAAATGGATTAATTTAAGATGTAAGATCTAGCTAACAAGAAGCCTGAGCCATTAGACCATAGAGTTTTAATTAATATAAGCCTCTGTGTGTTTATTTGGGTCTGAGTGGCTGCAGGCCCAGGAGGGACTGGAGAAAACCCCAGCTACAATAGCATCATGACCAGAGGAGTGGTTATCAGATAATAATTTGCATATCATAAAATACAAATCAATTAAGGATGTATTTTCCCACCCCACAGTAGCATGAATACACAATTCTATCTTACACATCCTTGTTCCTTACTATTGTTTTATATATATATGGCACAGACATTTCTTGTCCTTGTTTATACAAAACAAATGACAACAAAAACCTTATATCCACTATTTTCCTAATTTTGTACCTTCTTTTGAATCTTTCTCCTTCACCTACTGAAAGTGAACACTGTGAACTGGAAATTTTAATTATCCAAATCTAACACATTATCCAGCTTGTCTTGAGACTATTGATACATCACACATTCCATCCCCATGTGAGACCTTGCCTTGGGATGATACTGATGGCAGCTCAATTCTTTGGGGACACCAAGTCAAAGCCTCTTGATAACAGCATGTCTCCCTTTTCTTTATATCTTCTTTCCCTATAATGCCTACTCTTTCTGTGTCACTGACAGCTCCTTTCTACAGGCTTTATCACATTAATTCATACTCTTTTTTTTTTTCACTTTTGAATTTTGACTCATAGCAAGACAAACAAACAAATGAAAATCTGCCAAGGCCATGCAGTTGTCATGAAGAGAATAAAATTCAGATAATATGTAGAATTCCATACATGAACAAGACCATAACAGAACCAAGTATAATTCCCAAAGTTCCTAAGAATGAAAACAGAAAAAAGTGGGTGAGGGAGGGAGGGAAAAATGATTTGTGCTGGCTGAATAAATCAATATTCATATTAGAAAGCTATCTCTGATGTAACTAGACAGAGATGTTGAAAAAATGGACTAGAATGTGAAAATTAGAGGGTGGGAAGTGGCCATTCAGTCATAGGAGGGAATACATTGAATCAGGGACATGGAGCTTGTTTCCAAACAAAACACAGGGAGCAGCAGGTTGATCTGGGGACCCTAAAAATACTAATGTTTAGTAGAGTTATTATAGAATCTTTGTTATTAAAAAATCATCTTTATTAATAATAATAATAGCATGATTTCTGAAGAAGTGAAGGATTAAACAAAGCTGGTTTGCAATGCTAACTATTGCTGCACATTGTCTCTAAGTGCATTTCTGTGTGACAACAAAACTGTTGGAGGGGGATAGTGCCCTTTTTAAAAAGCCATTAGTAGGGGTTGGGGATTTAGCCCAGTGGTAGAGCACTTGCCTAGCAAGCCCAAGGCCCTGGAAAAAAAGAAAGAAAGAAAGAAAGAAAGAAAGAAAGAAAGAAAGAAAGAAAGAAAGAAAGAAAGAAAGAAAGAAAGAAAGAAAGAAAGAAAGAAAGCAAGCCTCATAGTTGGCCGGACAGTGGTGGTACATGCCTTTAATCCCAGCACTCAGGAGGCAGAGATAGGCGGATGCAGAGACAGGCAGATCTCTATGAGTTTGAGGCCAGCCTGGGCTACAGAGTGAGTTCCAGGAAAGGCACCAAAACTACACAGGGAAACTCTGTCTCGGAAAAAAAAAAGAAAAAAAAAAAAAAAGAAAAGCCATTAGTAGAATAAATGACCCAAGGCAAGGTGTGCCTTAGTCACATTCTTATTGTATTAGGGTCTGTCGGTTCTGGCTATTTTTATTTTTTCTGTATTCTTTCTGGATAATTTCTAAATTCACCAACCCTAGTCCTGAATAAAATGTCTTTAAAAATGCAGTTTTCAACTTTTGATTAAAACTCTTTTTAATTTGTGATGTGTTGCAATATCCTTTTGTACTTTCAAGGTTTTGTTTCTAATATTATAATATATCTTAATCTTGAAACAATTGAAGATGTGGGTTCCTGAATATACAAAAAAAAAAAAAAATGGGATTAATCAGTAATAGAACTAACACCTAGGCAATGACACTTTAAAAAGAAATTACTGAAATGCTTTTAAATCACTATTTAGCTTACAATTATAGAACAAAGTTAATATTCTTACTAGTAATATATTTTCATTAAAATCTCCAAATAGTTCATGGGTGCTATGATTTTTTTACTTATATTACTCTAGAAAAATGAATAAGCATGTAAATCAATTTTTTACTATGAAGTCTAGTACCTGAGACACCCACCCAAACATGCAGTTATTTGCCTAGGGAACAAATAGTTTCTAAACTATAAATATAGCCTAACCCTCAACCATAGTGCCTGTAACTGGCCAATCTCTAAGTGGGACTCATGGGTATAGTCATAGGAAATTTTCTATGGATTTTAATAGTTCACAGAAATCTTTATGATAGAAACCTGTGTGCTTGTTTCTAGTTATTAGTTATTTAGTAGTTATATATTTATGTAACTATGTCTGGCATTGTGCACATGGACAGTGTATACTAGCTTACACTGATACAAATTTGTTCTTCTAGTTAATTAGTTAACAAATTTCATTGTAGTGCTTTGAGGATTTTCCTGGCTCTTCCAGTTCAATAATCTTGGAGCTGTCTATTATTAACATATTCATAGCAAAACCTGTGAGGTGGGAATCAGAAAGATGGAAACTCACAAATGATGGAGAGAGGATAACCCAATCTTGGGCAGAAGGAAAGCTTGTTAAAACTGCATTTCAAAGTATGCTTCTCAGAGAACACATCTGGGACAGTTGGCAAGGAAAGTGCTACCTGAAGCAAAGGCTCTAAAATGCCCAATTAGGTGTGGGGGACAGATATCCCGTCTGTGGCTGAGCATTCCATGAAGCTTAGTCTTTGTCCTCTTACCACTTGTGACTTTCTGAGTTGTCCACTGTCCACTGTACAGAGAAACATCTCTGGAGTGTTCTGAGAGCTGTACTGAGCTATAAATGTAAAGATACTAATGTAAAGAGCAGGTTGATACTATTTCCCTTGAATGAAATCAAAGCAGCAGATTCACCTGTAGATCTGATGGACTTCCCCACCATGTGTCCTTGGCCAGATTTACAGTCCTAGGCATGCATTTTCTCCTGTGTATTGGGCCTTAAAACCAATCAGAAAGTGGTTGGTTATCCCAAAAATATCCATGCCACTATTGTACCCATCAGCATATCTTGGCATTTGCATCATCACTGTAGCTCACAGGTTCACAGGGGAGTAAGACTGTTTGTCAGCCCCTCAAGCAACACAAGTGGCCAGACCCCTCCCACAAGGACCTCTAACTGCCTGGATCTACTCATAGAATACTCTAACTGCCCTAATTCCTGGACCCTGTCCGCAACCTACAAAGTAAAAAGCCCCATCTATGGACATGAAATTTCATCAGCCTCTACCCTGAAAAGTTCCACCCACTTCCCAAGAAGCTCTATATAAGCCCTGTATCCTGTTCAATTTGCTGCTGTTTCTTGCCCAAGCAGAGGTAGCCGCCCTCCTAGGTTTTTCCCTCCCAATAAATCTCTTATGTGAGGTTTGTTGTGCAGTCTGACTTTGTGGTATTCCTTGGCTCCCAGCTGCCAGGATACCTTTCCATCTGAGCTGTAATGCTTACATTGTTCATGACCTTTCTCCCCTGCAACTGTTAAAGCACTTTCATTACTACGAAATATACCCAGCATGGAAGAAGATTCCTGGTCAATATCATTTTGATTTCTTCATGTTCTATTGACCAGAATACATGGTGACCTCATCAACAGTCTTACCACTGAGTTCTTGGAGGTTTTAGATGGAGGGTATGAAAGACAAATTATATCATTATATTGTAATCTCAAAAAAGAAATAATTTAAAAATTATCAGTGATGGCTGTGACCAGGCACCCACAGGCACAGAGTTGTAGTGGGTAGCCATCCCAGCCTTGGCCTGGAAGTTCCAACCCCCATTGAGGCTTCCGTAATGGTCACGCACACAAGACGGGGCTGAGGAAGGAAGCTGAAGACCCAGGATTGAAAGAAGAGGCCTCTCTTGGTTCTGGAACCCTGGACGCTGGAGGTAGACCGAGCAGAGTTCTCCAGAGAACACCGCCGGACTGCACCATACCTTTCCCAGACCGTGCAACCCATCCCTTTATTTGTAAGTTACCCCACATAATAAACCTCCCTTTTAACTATGTGGAGTGGCCTTAATAATTTCACCAATACAGAGTTCTCATTAAAAGACATCAAAGGAACCACCACAAAGATATATTCACAAAAAAAACAAAATTTAAACTTCATTGAACCATTCCCTAAGTAGAAGACAATGTGAAAGTAAGTTTAAATCTAATACAAATGTAATATTGCATGCACTTCCATAAAAATGTTATATTAAAATAAAACTGGGATAAAGGCAATAAGGATCATCGATTGCTGCTATCCAACATAGCACAACAGTCCCTGGCCTAAGAGATAACTGAAATGTAAAATCTCTCACCAGCAGTAAACTGGGATCAAGGGCAAATAAAGAAAGTATATTGGTTACACACTGTGTCAAGCATCTGGGAAATAAAGAGAAAACAGAGTTGTAAGAACAATACATTTAGATGCATATGACTATGGAAAACAGATTCTAAAAAAACAGCAAACAAAGCTGACAGTCTTTGATCACTCACTAACAGTTACACCTGAGTGCCCGGGTACCTGGTAGCTTGGAAAATATCTCTCATTGATGAGGCAAGATGACTCAAAGCATCAAATCACTTGCTGTGCAAGTCTGGTGGCCTGAGTTCACTTCCTGAAAACCATAGTGGGAGGTGAGAACTAACTCCTGAAAAGTTTTCACCTGACATCCACAAGGATGTCCATGCCTACATTCACAAATGCATGCAAGGTACACATATGATAATAATAAAATAAAATTAATCAGTGTCTCCAATCCACTGCATAGGGAGAAAAGGTCTGAGTCTTGACCTACTACAAAAATAATTAATTAATTAATTAATGTAAAACCCTCAATGAAGCCCTCTATGCTGTGAAGATAGGAGTGCTCTTGGTGAAACAATGAGATCTCAGATATTTTCTTGAACTCAGTCAGAACAAGAAGGCTTCAACTTTACCCTCACCAGAAATTAATTTGCTTGGATAAATGACTAGACATTGTGTTAGAAGAGGTTTTGAAAGGTGAGAAAATATGCTACAGGCAGCAGACAGAAAACTGCAATGGGAGAATCATAAAGCAGAGAGACTGCCAAATCTTGCGTAATGTTGTGGCACATGTGGTTGAAAGGGGAGGCGTAGAAACCTAGTTCACTGGTCACTTCCTGAAATGCATGAAAGCAATCCTAATGAAGTTTCCAAATCATGAGGGAGACAGAGTCCCAACAGGCCATCACTTCTCAAGAAATAAAACTTCCGGTACCGGGACTGAGAGCTGTGGGTCAACGGAGTCCTATGGAAATCCTCAAACAATCCAGGCTGTTGCCAAGAGAGTAGGTTGCTCTCCACAAACTGACAGCAAGACATCATTGGTGAAGACCACACCCACACAACTCATTGAACATTAAGAGGTGGAGCTTGTGCCTACACAGAACCGTCCCTCAGACATTCTAGTGTCTTTGGTACAGGAAGGTACTCTTCAGACTACCCAAAGAAAAACATAATCACCAACACAGCCACAAAACCTTTTACGTACAATCTGTCCCAAAAATATCCTAGGGCAATAGTGGCACAGAGTTTATAGGTACAAACAACCAATATCTGATTTGACTTAAGGCTCACTCCACAAAATGGAACCCATACCTGATACTACTTGAGTGACCAAGAATCAGAGACTAGACAGTCTATAGAGTGATGATAAAACCAAATACTACTGGTTAAAAAAATAATAATAACGGTAAGAATGACTCCTAATGATGTTCTGTTATACTCACAGATCAGTGCCTTATTCAGCCATCAGAGAACCTTCCTCCTACAGCAGATGGTAACAAATACAAAAATCCACAGGCATTGCACACCCAGAGAGAGAGAGAGAGAGACCTTAGAACATAGATCTCTAAATGGACTCTATCAAAGTCCACCCCTCAGAGCTCAGAGAACCCTCTGGAAGAGAAAGCAGAAAGAATGTAAAAGCCAGAGAAGATGCAAGACCCTAGAAGAACAAGTCCCTCTAAATCAACTGAGCAAACCTCATATGAACTCACAGAGACTGGTGCAGCATGCACAGGGCAGACACTGGTCTGTACCAGGTCCTCTGCATATATATTATACCTTTTAATTTAGAATTTTTATAGGACTCCCAAGTGTAAGTGAATGGTTCTTTGTCAGGACACAGTCCAATTATGGAGTTTTTTGAAAATTTTGAGTGCTTATAAGAAAACTCCAAGAAAATAAGATAAGATTATTGTTACCTCAGTTCAAAAAAACACAGAATTTTTCTTGAAAGTTGTTTTCATGCTCTTCTCAGGTGTAGCTCCTTTCATGTAGAGCAGATAGGAGTGAGTTTACTTCAGCTGTTGTTATTCACAGGCCTCTATAGAAAAACATGGTTTTTTCCACATACAGCCTATCCTGTGGTTAGACACATTATTCAGGTGACTCTTCTTAACCCTCAAAATATAAATTGCCTGATGCTCTGAATAAAGTTGGCTATTGCATGAGACTTTAGTCTGCCTCAGTTTTAGGCCCTTCCATCCCAGGTTTATACCACCAATTAGAACAGTAAACAGGTCTCTGGTTTTTGTGCTCTTTCCTGGGTCTCTTTATTTTTGTTGACTTGCCTTCTGCAACTTTGATGTGACAGTTTTTGTTTTAACTTACTATATTTTATTTTGTTATGTTTTATTGTTGCCTCTGAAAAGCCTGTTCTTTTCTAAAGAGAGAGAAAGGGAATGGATCCAGATAGGAAGGTAGATATGGAGGAATTAGGAGGAGGAGGAGGAGAGGGAAGGGAAACTGTAATCAGAATATATTGTATGAGAAAAGAATCTATTTTTAATAAAAGGGAAATTGTTTATTTTCCTTTTTTGTTTTATTTTGTTTTGTTTTGTTTTGTTTTTTGAGACAGGGTTTCTCTGTAGCTTTGAAGCCTGTCCTGGACTAGCTCTGTAGACCAGGCTGGCCTCAAACTCACAGAGATCCACCTGCCTCTGCCTCCTGAGTGCTGGGATTACAGGCATGTGCCACCACCGCCCGGCTGGGAATTGTTTTTTAAAGACAAATAAAGCACTACAAACCTACACCTGATTTGGTAGTAAGACAAAAATGTTGTCCATGGATGCTAAGTGATCATAAAGTCATATCCATTAAGGGTTGATTATTTTCAAGTCAACAGTCATATTTTGGATCATAGATGAGCCAACAAGTTTCTCCTGAGGAGATGGCAAATCCAGGCACAAAGAAGCACACACTGTAAACCATGTATGCAGCCCAGATCTTCATGTCATTATGGGTGTACCAGAACTCTTCCTCAACTAATTCCTTGGTCCAATGACAATTTCTTACAAGCTGATCAAGCAGAAAATGCCTAAGCTTGGTTTAGAAACAAGTTGGCTTAGCATTTAGAAGCAAATTCAATACTGGATAGATGATGTGCTAGCCTCATAGGGGGTAGTTTTCAGCACAATAGTGATTGACAAATTCTCCACTGTGCAATTTTTGCAATGAATTTAATCATGCTTTAAAAAAAATGCTGCCTGAGAAAACATGTCTATCAGGCTTCCCCTGCCAGGAACAGTAAGATTATACTATGAAAAATCATGCTTTGGTTGTAACTGAATTTTCCCATTGGATTTTTTTCACTAAAGCTCATTTTCTAATTCTAGCTCCCTATTTAGAGTTGGTATTAAGCAGGATATCTTGCTGTACCTCTCAGAGGTGCCTGCTTAAAATAAACTAGATGATCACTAGATAACAGATTGATTTGGAACAATTTCTATGTAATTTTAAACATCCCAAACATGATACTTACCCTTGGAACCATGATTACTGGGAAACAGCTCCTTGGCATTCTAGATTCAACACAGCCCCCTTCCCTCTGTCCCACTTGCTTGCCTTTGATTTGCACATCCACCTATCTTTAGGCTTTAAGCCATAAAATTATGGGTTTGGCTGTTGCTCAGCAAAGATGCTGGTCAATAACTCCTCAAGGAATTGGCTTTTCCATGACCATTTATATTTTAGTAGAAGTCTATTCATGTCAAATAGTTTTAGGACTCAAAGGGATAATTTTCAGCTGACTGGATTTAACACATGCAGAACATAAGAACACCTTATCTTACTTTGTGTTTTTTTCTCTATTTGGATCACAAGAATTATACCATTTATTCATATCTCAGAATTTCTAGGTATAGATAAAATTATTGACAAGTTTTTATTATTAAGCCTGCGAAGACAGAGCAAGGAGACAAGGGTTTCTTAGTTGCATGATCTCATTTCCCTCTGAATTTTTATATACTGTTAAACAATATTTGGGGGGGAAAAAGTAACTCTCTAAGCCACAATGTAACGACAACATCTTTTACTTATTGCAAATTGCATTTATACCTTTTTCATAATACAAAATACACAGCAGGGCTGCTGTCTCCATTGCAAACAAGTCTATAATGTTTCCTAATGTAACTTTTAGAGCATATCTCCGTGGGTTTCTATATGGTTTTTGCAGCTACTCACTTTAATACGTGAATATTTTTCCCTTAATTTGATGTAGCATAATTTACCCTATCATTCTTTTTGTCATTGTAATGATGGCTTTCCTATGGCTTTTTTTTTTTCTCATTGCTATTTTATATTCTGCAATGAGCATTTGGCTCAGCTTTATTCTGTTGTGGAATTATTTTTGCAGAGTTAAATGTCGGTAATAGAATGTTTAAGTCAAACATATGAACATTTCTGGTTCTTTATTATAGTTATTATCTCTCTATATTTGCTCTCTGGAATTCTTGTAAACTGTGCCACTTAACATGACATCAGATCATTAAGAAGTCGCTTTCCTAAAACATGGAGCTTCGTGGGTCACAGAGCAGATGTGTTGCTGACAGTAACTCACTGAACACCAAGTTAACATCCAAGGGACAAGAAATGAGGAGCTGAGCTTTGCACAGAGGAATAGCACACTCTCTCTTGATCCCAAGGATAGCACAGGCTTCACTTCAAGCTGTTCTCTACACACAAAACCTTTTTTTCCCCTTAAGTTCTTCCTTAGACATTTTTATTCTTCAAAAAACTCAAAATTTATCCATCAAGAAATAGCCCCCCCCCACACTCCTTGGTTCTATTAGATACTGTCATCATTCCAAATTTACTTCTTGCCACTTCTGGTACAGCTATGATTGAATCATTAATACTTCATGACTTTCCTATAGGAACAGGAGACAGTTCCTGTCTCTCCTGTTTCTACGTTTAGGATGGCTTGATAGTGTTTTGATTTGCTTTGCTTTGCTATGAATCCCAGGTTAGTCTCAAACTTGAGATCCTCCTGCCCGAGACTCTGGAGCACTGAGAACACAAATGTATGCTAGCACTGGATTTCTTCATTTTTTAAACTCCAAATTCAATGCTTTATGTGTAAAGTGGAAAAAAAAAACATTCACTATTGGTTGAAAGAATTACCAGTGAATAGGTAATAGATGGCCAAATTGATACATTACATAAGCAGTTCAGAGTCACTCTTACAAAAAGTATTATCTCTTTCATTAAAAACAAATAAAGATTTAAAGTTTTAGGTAGAAACTTAAAGCATATTTGTTATATTCAAAATTTAATGAAAAAACAAAAAAGTTAAAATCCAAATGTAAGACGTAGCAACTTTGAAAACCTATTTTCAATTTGGGCACATAGTTAGAGATGTGTTCTATTATTTACAACTTTACTGTCTTGTGATATAAAAATAAGGGGTTTTTTTTGCTGTTGCTGTTTTGTTTTGTTTTGTTTTGTTGTTGTTTTGTTTTGTTTTGTTTTTTGCTTTTCAGTGACATTGTTTTCAGTCCAAATGGCAAACACTTTCTAGTATAATTCTCTATAAAGTACCATCATGGGCTAGGTGGGGGCATACACAGGTATTCTATCACTAGCCCTGTAGTTTGTACAGTTTGTAGATGATGGTTTCCCAATGGCCCATTCATATGCTCTATTCCTAACAGCTCTAAGCTCAACACCTTTCAGGTCATTGCAGACTAAACAAGTCCAGCCTCTGCCTCAGCTTTTCCCAGTTGCTTTCTGTTAAGTTTTTTCCGAGTCTGCTTTTGCATTTTCACACCTAGACTGCCCTCTAGTAGTGTTAATGTTAAAAATAGAATAGTTCTTAGAAAATATCATCCTGAGTGAGGTAACCCAGACTCAGAAAGACAAACATAAGTGGATAACAGATGTAAAGCAAAGGATAACCAGACTGCAACCCACAGCTCCAGAGAAGCTAGCTAACAAGGACGCTAAGAGGTATACACGGATCACCCTGGGAAAGGGACATAGATGAGATCTTCCGAATAAACTGGGGGTGAGGGGAGCAATAGAGGGGAGATGGTGGGGATAATAACATGGGGGAACCAGATGGTCGAGTTGGGGGAGGGATGGAGTGGAGAGCAATGAAAGAGATATCTTGATAGAGGGAGACATTATGGGGTTAGGGAGAAATCCAGTGCTAGGGAAATTCCCAGGAATCCACAAGGATGACCCCAGATTAGACTACTAGCAATAGTGGAGAGGGTGCCTGAACTGGCCTACCCCGGTAATCAGATTGGCGAATACCCTAACTGTCATCATAGAGCCTTCATCCAGTAAATGATGGAAGCAGATGCAGAGATCCACAGCCAAGCACCAGGTAGAGTTCCAGGAGTCCAGTCGGAGAGAGGGAAGAGGGATTATATGAGCAAGGGGAGTCAAGATCATGATGGGGAAATCTACAGCTGACCCAAGCTCATAGGAACTCACGAACTTTAGGCCGACAGTGGTGGAACCTGCAAGGGCCTGGACTAGAACCTCTGCTTGTGGACAGAGTTGTGTAGCTGGGTCTGTTTGAGGGGCCCCAGGCAGTGGGATCAGGATCTATCCCCGGTGCATGAGCTGGTTTTCTGGAGCCCATTACCTATGGTAGGACAACTTGCTTAGCCTTTAGGCAGGTGAAAGAAGATTAGTCCTTCCTCAGCTGAATGTACCAGGCTTTTCTGACTCCCCATGGGAAGTCTTACACTTTAGGAGGAGGGGATGGGGGGGGGGCGGTCAGGAGGGGAAGGCTGTGGGGAGCGGAAGGAGAGATGAGAGGGGAATCTGCAGTTGGTATGTAAAATAAATAAAAAGTTTTCTTAAATAAAAGAATTAAATGAAAAAATAGAATAGTTCTAAAATGAAATTAAGCAAAAAATTTTTACTATAAAATACCTAACCATTTTCTTGCCTTTTTAAAAATAAAATAGAGTCATTTCATTTATAATTTCCCAGAGATAAAAACATTAACACCCATTTGTATTAGTTGGCTACACTGTGGTAATCACTCATGCATCAATAGCTTACAACACCAAATGTTTATTTCCCACTGATGTCTCATGTTGGTACCTCTGTTCTTTACCCCATGTGTCTTTTCATTCAAGCACCCAGGACACAGAAAAAGCATTCACTGGAGAAATACAATTTCCACAACAGTGTATAAAAATAACAACAACAACAAAAAAAAAGTTCACTGAAATAGCCACAATGGCGATTAAAGATTTCTGCTTTGACTTTTGTATCTGAATTAGATCACATGTACTTGGACAAAGCCCAGAGTTGATGGAACAGAAATATCTACCCTACATAATAAGTGCAGCAAGTTACAAAACAAATGAAGGAAATTATGAGTCCCTTTCAGAAGGAGGTAAAATTAACATGGCTTCATACAGTCTTTCATAATTTCTTTTTTTTTGTCTTATATCAAACATCCACAAGCATATGTTGTGAGACAGTCTAAGACTTGTGCAAATTGATCAAGTATTCCACAAAGAAACAAGATTATCCCTGCCAAACACATGGGTCGATGAATTAAATAATGAAATATTCTGTTTTTGTTAGACTTATGCCACTTTAAATTACCAGCTTGAATTCAGTGACAAAATGAAAGCCCTATGATGATTATTTCTATATAGAACATCTAAAGAACAATAAAAATAAACATTTGAGATATATTGGTTAATTGCAAGACTAAACTAAGAGCAAATTTAATATCAGATGAATTTTGAATATTGATTTCTCATAGGTTTTGTTTAACATTAATGGGCATTTTGCCTATACTGTATGTCTGTACACCATGTGCATGCCAGGTCCCCAAAGAGAACAGAAGAGGGCATTGAATTTCCTGGGACTGGAGATACAGACAGTTGTGAGCCACCTTGTGTGTGTGCTGGGCTCAAATTCAGGTCTTCTGCAAAAGCAGCCAGTGCTCTTAACCTCTGAACCATTTATCCAGCCCCTATATTGAACCCTCAAATACTGTTTAAGTCAGGATCTACTAAACCTTTCATGTCATGTCTATTGCTGTTAGCACTAGGAAATTATGAGCCACAACATTATACACATACAACTCCCCCCCAAAATACATACATACATATATATATGTATGTATCTATAAAATTGTTCTTAAAGATTTTCCCTTCATTAATATGTAGTTGTTTTCTTCAATGTTTTCTGACTAATATTATTTTGAATTCAGCATTATGAGATCTCAGAATAGCTTTAAGAGTTTGGTCATGGCTGGCAGTGGTGGCACACATCTTTAATCCCAGTACTCAAGAGGCAGAGGCAGGAGGATCTCTGAGTTTGAGGCCAGCCTGGTCTACAGAGTGAGTTCCAGGACAGCCAGGTCTGTTACACAGAGAAACCCTGTCTCAAAAAAATAAAAAACAAAAACAAAAACAAAAACAAACAAACAAACAAACAAAAAGAGTTTGAACTTGATCTTGGCTTCTATTTGCCTGGTAATTTCCTTTCTATTTTGACTCTCCATCTGTATGTCTTTGCCAGTATAGTTTCTTGGGACAACGGTTGATTCTTGTTTTTCTAGCCATTCAGATATTCTGCAACTCCTTATGGGTGAGTTGAGTCTCACAATAGGTAGGATTATTACTGAGAGGTGTCGACTAGTATCTGTAGTTTTGTTGCTCACTTTTTCTGATTGGTTGGATTGTCTGTTTCGTTTTCCCCCCACATAGTGTTAAGGGTTTGTTTATGTGTTAACTAATGGTGGATTCATCCTCAGCTCTCCCCAGCCTGTTTATTCCTGTCCTGGAATGTGTTCTCTTCTCTGCTCTTGTGATTATGATATTTTCTTTCTCCTTTCTCTGTAGTATCCATTTCAGGATCTTCAGCAGTTCTGGTTTAGTGGTCACAAACTGCCTCAGCTTTATCATTTTTTTTAATGTCCTCTTTTCACCATCAGTTTTAAAAGATAAAATTACTGCTCCTAGCATCTTGAGTCACATTTACTTACTTCCAAGTCTTGAAACAGATAATTCCATGCTTTGCTCTTATCTGCTGATAAGAAACCAGACATTTTTTGCTGTGTTTGTCTTTATAGATGAGTTAACATTTTTCACCTATAGTTTTTAATATGGTCTTATAGCTATGTTTTAGACACCTTGGTTGTAATTTATCACAGAGGAGTTTTACTCTGATATTCTATACTTGGGTGTATAAGCTCCTATTCTGTTTTGATCTGTATCTGTTTCTATATGAACAAACTTTTCTGTGATAACTTGATTCATAATGTCCTCTCTGATTTTCATTTTTATCTCAGCATTTTCTTCTATCCTTTGGATTCTTAGATTTGTTCTTTCTACTTTTATTTTTTATTAAGTCTTTGAGACTTTTGTACAATGTGTTCTGATTATGTTCACCCCCCCTCTCTCCCTAGACCCACCTCTATACCCTAGACATACAAATGTGTTCTTTTCTTTAAAAAATAATTCAAGAATAAATTGGTTGCCCAAATATTCCTAGAAGTGTGGCTTCCACAGGATAGTGGTCAATTTACCAGGTACTACACTCTTTTTTTAAAGATTTATTTATTTATTATTTATATAGTGTTCTACCTGCATGTGTGCCTGCTTGCCTGAAGAGAGCATCAGATCTTATTATTACAGATGGTTATGAGCCACCATGTGGGTGATGGGAATTGAACTCAGGACCTCTGAAAGAGCAGCAGTGCCCTTAACCTCTGAGCCATCTCTCCAGCCCCAAGTACTGCACTCTTAAAGAGGAAACCTTCTCCCAGCAGCCAATCATCATCAGTAATTCCATGACTAGAGATGGGGCTGTTGTCTAATTCCTCCTTACCCTCCTGCTGGGATTTCATCTAGTTTATGCTTGCACAGGTTCTGTCCATACTGTCACAACCACTGAGTTCATATGTGCAGCTTGCTCTCCTGTGTCCAGAAGACAATGTTTCCTTCAGCTCCTCTTCTGCCATGATTCCTGATCCTTGGCAGAGCTGGGGGTTAGTGATATAAACTCTCTTCAGCACTGAGCATTCTTCAATATCTTATCTGCACCTTGTCCCATTGTGCATCTCTCTGTTTATTACCATCAACTGCAAATAGAATTTTCTCAGATGAGGAGTTGAGAAATACATTGCTCTATTGGTATAACTCATCAGGAGTCAGTTTAATAGTATATCTATTTAGTAGCATAATAATAGGTCCTCCACTGAGGACTATGACCTGTCTGTCTATAGATTCTTGGACAAATAATTTTGCCAGTCATGGGTTTTATCTTGTGGAGTAGGTGTTATATTTATTCAGAAACTATCTGGTAAGTTTGTCTTCTTAATTGTATTCAAGAGCTCTGAGACATTGGAGTCATTCTTGTTTACTTTCTTCCTTTTTTAAATGCTTTATTTCTTTGATCTTATCCCCCATTTCTGTCACTCTTTCGCTTGGTCAAATCTATCCCAGAAGCTTTTTGCTGCTGTCTCATGTTTAATGTGATTTATTAATGTTGCATTCCCAATAGTTCTTTTGTACTGTGTTGTTTATTTCAAGCTCAGTTTCTCATGTGCTTCTCCATCCCTATTAATGATTTTCTTATCCATTTTGGTGACTTTCTCTACATCTACTGGCATTCTGTTCTAGTTTTTGGATTGATTCATCTACACATCTGTTTCCTCTCTCAGAACATTGATCATTGTTACTAGAAAACTTTACTAGAATCTTTTGTTATTATTTCACCTATCTAATTATCTTTAAATTCCATACTTGAGGAGGTAGTCTCTTTTGAAGGAGTTATCATGCCTTGCTCTTTGTCTCTGTACTTGTGGGGCTTCTGATAACCTCCCTTTAATTTGGAGTCTGTGGTTTAGGCAGGTTCTTTCCACCTCACAAGGCTTCTTAAAATTCTTACTCTTTAGAATGATCCATGTTCAGTCTCAAAGGTGTCTCCAAAGGATGTTTGGAGAAAGAGACGTAACCTACCACTGAGGAACACAGAAGTGGAAATCCTGACTTCCTACTTTCTAACCCCTATCACCATCTGGTATTGATCACTCTGCAGCAAGGAAGTATCCCCAGAGGTCAAATATCTGGGTTTGCTTGGGAGTTCTTGGACTTGACTGCAGTGAACTGCAAGCAATAGTCAGTTCCCAATCTATCTGCTGATTTCAGGCTCAGGTATATATGATTCCAGGATTATTCTCAGTTAGTGAGGTCTGCACACCAAGAATGGTACTACCTTTTTGAACTTCACTGCTTAAGTAAGTTTTCTTTCCCCTGTGCCTATGGTTTTGGACTTTTCACTGTCCAGTTCTCCCAATCCCCATAGATAACCCCTAAAGCCATTCCTCACCCTGAGGCTACTGTGGTATGAATTCAACCTCCATTACTGGCCATTATTCTATTCTCAGGCCCCGAGATCAGTATTACATAATAGGTTCCAGCAGAAATCCTCGCCACTTTGAGTCATATAGAGTTACATAATGGATCTCTCTCCACCAGTGAACATCCGCTTGAAAAATCACTCTCCCACCACAATCTGTAACACATTTTAGATCATTTTTCTTAAAAAAAAAAAAAATTCATACAATATATTTTGATGTATTTGATCATGTTTTCCCCTCCACAGATCCTCCTGACCTCCCTTTCTACTCAGCTTCGTATTGCAGTTTTGAAGCTTTTGGGTTTTCTGGGCTTGCTGGGAATGTATGACTGCCAGTGCCTGTCCGCTAGGGCTCCCTGACTTAAATTTGGGATAAGGCTTATGCTTCTACTACCCTAGTAGAGAACTGCACCGCTGGACCTATGTCCAGTTTCACTTACTCCTTTTGGATGCATTTCCATCTTTTTCTTCATACTTTTCTGCTGCCCTATTGTTATGATACATACGTATTCCAAAGCTTTCACTTTTTCTCTCTTTGGAGCATAAGCTGAAGGATTCTCTGAGTTCTAGGGGGAGGGATTTGATGGAGACCTCCCATTTAGACTAGTATTCCTTCTTACCAGAAAGCCCCAACTCTGAATTTTTAATCTTTCTGCTCAGTGCTCCTCCATTTCTGACGACAGACCAAAAACTTGTCCACACTCATTTGAAAGGTTGAACCATAAATAATATGATACAAAGAACTGCTCACGTGAGAACTGTGGGTAGATATGTTTACCATATGTTTATTTTGTCATCAATGAAAATCTGAGCCACAGTATCTAATACCAGTATAAGTAATACTTTAGACAAGGTGAGGATATCCCTGGGAAATGTGACATTGGAGGAGAGTAGAGGACTATTGTTAACATTGAAAAGCCCCCATTACTTGAAACTGACAGAAGATTCATGTAAAGGTAAGAGTTAACCACCCAGAAATGTGCTCAAGCCATCTCCTTCACTCAAACTGGTTGTGTAGTCTGATTCTCTTTGTCCCTGTTCCCTTCTTCTGCTCTTTTGCTTTTCCCTTGTCCTCCTTCCTGACTTCAGTTGGCCATTTACAAACATCCACCCTCCACATAAGTTAGTGTAGTTGCTTGCCTACAGCATCAAAACAAAATCCTTTAAAATTCAGTGATGAAACCAAGATTAGAAAAACTGAATATGCAGCTAATCATTAGCACAATGAAACAGATTTACATGCAACATGGTCATAATCATTCTCAGAAAAGCTGAATATTAAAAAGGAAGAGTATGAAAAGCACATCTAATAAAATCCAGCACTGAAAAGTGTGTTTAATTTATAATTACAAGTAAGGACTGGGCAAAGGGCAAATATTGCTTATCCCTCTGGAAATTGAAATTGCATACAGGAATAGATCATTCACAGACTATACAGAGGAAACAAAATTATATACAACAAAAATTAATAAATGATGTCAATTCTATAACAATGGACTACTTTTCTGTTTCTACCAAAAAAGAAAAGAAAAGAAAGAAAGAAAAAAGAAGAAAAGAAAAGAAACTTCCTAAATTAAGACACTATGGTGATAGTTTATTTGTGCTGAAATGTGGTTTTATTTGTATGTTAATAAAGTTGCCAGGGGATCAGAGCTAAGAACAAGCCACCAGAGCTAAGAGCAAGCCATTAAGCAGAAGTCTGGCAATGGTAGCATACACCCTTAATACAATCACATGGTAGGCAGAGTCTATGTGTTCAAGGACACAGCCAGCTTGGTGACATATGCCTTTAATCTCAGTACCAACCATAGAGACCTAGAGGTCTGTATAGACAGGCAGTGACAAGGAAGTCATGTGGTTGGGTTTACAGCCAATAAGAAGGCAGAAAAGAAAGGCAATTTTAAAAAAGGTGGAACACAGGAAGAAGGTCTCTTTCTCAGGGGAAGGACAACATCGACAACGAAGGGTAGAAGGTGGTCTTAGCTCTTGGCTGCTGCTCAATCTCTGGGGTTTTAACTCTGCATTTGGCTCTGTGTTTCTCATTTAATAAGACCGTTTAGAATTACATCTACAAGACACTGTGTGTCAATGTTTCCTCTAAAGGTTTGCCTCCATGTACTTGCCACACCATTTGAAAGAACATTAAAAAAATAAAAACTATTCATGATTTCCTTAATTCTTGTTTAACCTCAAAAGATACCTAATTTTGGAAATATCTTTAACTTGCTACAGGTTCAGAACAAAATGAAATTGAATTATATGTTCTCAATTGTATTGCAAAAAGAGTTGAGGTGATGATTTTTCTTTTCTATGGTGCTAGTAATAATTGCAGTGGAGGCAGGGGAAAAATCAGGGGCAGTTAAGAGAGCAATTCCTAAGACATGAATTCTCACTCTCTGTGAAGAGAGAAGTGGTGATTAGAAATACTCAGAACATCAGCCCAGCCCATCAGGTCAGAGGGCACTGATTATTCAGTTCACAGAAACACAGTGTAAGCATTCATTTGAGAAGTGCATGACCCAGCCCAGACAGAATATTGTACCTATTTATTCTCCCTGATATCATCAGCTTTTTCTTTATTAAAAAAAGAAATATAAAAAACACGATTTCAGAATATCTTTCCCAAGAAAATACTGTGTATTGTAGCAACTTTTATATTGAAAACATACTTGTCTCTAAAATATATATATATTTAAAATATACTTTTCTCTAAAATATATAATTAACCCTAGGATCAACTCATATGCCACTAAGTAATAAACCAGTCTATTCCATTTGTAACCATCCTGAGAAAAAAGAAGATACTCTAAAAAGACATTTGTGACTCTTCATTTGACCATCAGATGATCTCCTTAGAACTGGAATCACCTGTTCACACACACACACACACACACACACACACACACACACACACACCCCAAAACTCTCAGGCTGAGAGAAAGAAGAGGCAAGAAAA
Organism: Onychomys torridus; assembly: GCF_903995425.1. Lineage (NCBI taxonomy): Eukaryota > Metazoa > Chordata > Mammalia > Rodentia > Cricetidae > Onychomys > Onychomys torridus. The sequence continues at coordinate 40,838,710 of NC_050455.1, forward strand.
GGAGCTTGCTGGTCAGAAAAGGAGCTTGTCTCTTAGGAAGAGATTTCACAATATTCTAACAATTCTTCAGACCACCATTTGAGATAAACAGGACTGAACTGATGAGGAGTCCATATTGTGCAGGAACACACCTTGGCCATGCACCTTAACATGTGCACATCTCTTACCTTTTCTCCAAACCTAAGGTCATGTCAGTACTCTGAAAATGGCTGTGGGACATCCGAGAACTTTTTACTTGGTTCTTGTCTCACTGTGGACAAATGGAACAAATATTTCTCTGTTTTGTTTTTGTTTTTCATTATTCCTTTCTCTCTTTAGTTGGCCTGTTAAGGATGGACAGCTGAGCCTAATTTCTTAGAGCTACCAGGATCCAGGTCCTGACCCAACATCTCCAGTCACAAAGGCACAAATGTTAAAATATTTCAAACAATTCACTGTATCCTTCCAACTAGGCTTCTGATGGTCAAAATATCATTAAAAATGGTTTAAAGATGATGAAAGACCACAAAGAAATCAAATTGCCTTTTACTAAAACATTGAATGAAGCAGTGAGTAGATGGCATGGTGAGAGAGAAAAAGTATCAATGTGTGGACCACCATTTAATGGCTAATGATTATGTTATATTATCCAATTTTTAGAGTTAAAAATAGAAATCCAAATACCATTATTGGTTATAATACTTAAGATTTGCAAATACAAAGTTATTATTTTTCACTAACCTTTCTTCAGTGACTTATGTAGCTAAAAATTCACCTGTGTACCTAAACTTTTTTCTCTGGAAAATGAATAAATAAATAATATATCCCAAATGAAGTAGCTACAAAAATTAAATGAAATAAAACAGGTAAAGCAGTTCCAGAGACACCTCACAAATATTTGAATAAGAGTGCATATCATTACCACAATAGTAAAAATATCAACTGCACCCTCATATTCTGGGTATATTCTACTATTTTTTAGACAAGGTCTAACTATGTATATCTTGGCCAGCATGGAACTCCCCATGTAGATAAGGCAGGCTTCAAATTCCCTTTGTGTACCAGGCTAGCTCTGAAAGATCCACTGCCTCTGCCTCCTGAGTCCTATAATTGAAAGTATGCACCACCATACTCAGCTCACATTCTACTATTTTTTATACACTGTCACTAGTACTCTAGTGACTCTAAGTGTTTGTATTATGACCATTACTGTGTGTAGATGGCAGCTGAGGCACAAGTTCAATAGCTTACAGAACAAGTAAGTAAAGAAATCAGGATTGCGATGCGTATTTGAGTGACTCCACCACACACTTTTCTTCACCCACGACCTGTGACAGTGATTCTCACATTTTATCATGGTACAACTTTTTTGTAAGAAATTTTCTGGTTTGTAAGAAAGTTTCTGGTATCTAGTGTCAGAGATTCTGGTTAAGGTTGGGGTGATGATCATGAAGCTGAGTTTGTACCAGACATATGGATGACAGTAACATTTCTCCTAGAAAGATCTCATGTTGAACCAAACCCCTCAGTGCTTTAGAAAATGGAATAAAACAGTAGTGATCACTCTGCTGTTGAGAGAAACTATATGAACTCTACTGACCAAATTATAAAATGACTAGGCAATACAAATATATTCAATTTTAGATCCAGAAATGGTGTTGTATTTCTTCATGACTTATGGGTTTTGAATTTGAATTTGAATTGGCTGTCTCCTACCACACACACACACACACACACACACACACACACACAATCATCCTTAAGTCAATCTTAATTCCCTAAGCTGTCTAGTGAACCAAACAAAATATCCATACAGAAAAAGAAACCCACACAGGATATGTTATGAACTCTGTATTTAAAATTAAATAAATCATAAAGTATTCAAATACTGATTCATCACTATGGTGTTGGCTCATTATGGTAAGAAGGGGGAAAACACAAGCAGAAATATACAAAAAAAAATTAATAAAAAGATATATAGTACCTTCAACACCCATAATAACTTCAAATGTATCTTGGGCAGCTTCTCACTCAGTGTTGATTTGGTTTTGTGCAAGTAGCTTTAACTAGAGTAAGCATTTATCCCAATCTTAAATTTTTCAAGGGAAGTATTCAAGAACACTCATGATCCTTATTAGCAATTACATTTTCTGATATATTTGAATACAATCTTTAATGACAATGCAATAAAATGGGGAGGTTGATGGAAAGGAAGCTAACCAACTGATAAATTATTCTTTATGCAAAATCAAATATAGGTGATCTCATAATCACTAAAGTCTTCTAGAATTCTCTCTGTGACAGATTAATCAATCTGTCTGTTTCGTTATTCACCAGTTCCTACTGATTAGATAGTTTTCTCTTCTGTATCAATGATCTTTAATCATGGACAACCCCCGCTCCACACACGCAAAAAAGAGTTCTTCTGTGCAGTTGAGGCATTAAGCAGATATAAAACAATACAGACAATAGTTCAAGAACATTGCTCAAAACAATGCAAGAACTACTTATTTCTGAGGGAGCAGCCATCCTATACATGATCATGTTTTTCCACTGTCATTGAGAATTTATAATCTAAAAGTGACATGTTTTGCTATAAGCCTTTCTATTGATTTGAAAGCTGTAATCCTGTGATCCCAAACTGACTTTTACTCTTTCACAGACTTAAATATATTTAGTCAACCCTGTATTTCCTGTTTGTCTTGCTTTCTATGAATAATACATACCAAAGTAATAATACAACGAAAGTCCAATATGGTGAATCAATTAATTTACTGGGGCTACTTACAAGAATATAGATAAGGGGATACTCATAAGAACAAGAACAACTCAAATGCAGTTACATCACCAAAACTGGACCCCTAGAGCTCACTGACTCAGAGGCCACTCACAGGTTGGAAAGTGTCTCTTCTTAGCAACTAAGCTGGTGTCCATCTTTTCATCAGTCTCCATTCCTTGTATACCCTTGGGTAGGGAGGAGCCTTGTACATCTGGTCAGTTTCGGGGACTTCCTGACACTTTCAAGTTGTTTATTTCCCGAGTCTTAAGCACTTCTTGAGTTTTGGTAAGATTCTTTTAAAACTTCCTGAGTTCTAAAGTGCTTTAGAGAAAATTGTTACTAAACAATACAAGTATTACACATGACAACACACACACACACACACACACACACACACACACACACACACACACACACCAAAAAGGGTTGGGGATAAAAGTGAGAGGACCAAGCAAATGCCATAACAGGCTGCTCAGTTTTCCCTCAGAGATCAGGCCTCAATTTCAGTTTCCTGAGACTGAGCAAGCAGTTTCTGAAAGGGCCGTGAACAAAATTCAATTAATCACTGATGCCCCTGTCAGCAGGGACAGGGAGATAGGACTCACCAAGCCTGGGCCACTGAGCCAGTCCCCAAAGTGAGTACGGGCTAGGCCAGCCAGACTCCACAGCAGCTCAAGGACAAAGACTAGGACTTCTCCAGGCCTGCCCCAAAATAGATAACTGTAACCCCCAACTAACCCTACCAATTAAAAGTTACTGACATGATTGCTGCTCACATAAACCAATTCTGAGTCTGTTCCTATGTAGTCTGTAGACCCCAAGACACCTCCTTGCTTTACCCGCCTATAAAAACCCTGCCCCATTGCTACTCAGGGTTTCTCCTGCTCTGCTACTGTGTCAGACAGATGAAGAGGTTGGAGTTAACTCACAATAAAAAGACTCTTTGCTTTTGCACTGGATTTGGTCTCTTGATGGTCTTTGGGGAACTCTGGGTACAACAAAAGAAGAAAAGAAGCTGTAGTATTCTGGTATTATCTAAAGACATTTAAAAAGTTGTTCTGCCATGAAAGAAGGAAAAAACAGAAACTGGAAAATATGAATTTCCTGATGCCTGAATCTTATTGAGACTTAAATATCTAAAATCTAAATGTCGCCAATAAAATGTTTGAGATCACAGTGAAACAAAATTACCTAGTCGTTCCTTCACATACAGTTTTCATAGCTCTATCATCTTAGACTCAAAGGAAAACAAAACATAATTTTAATGGAGATAAATGAAGAATAGCATAAAACTAAATGATGACAGGTCAAGATGAACATTTTGGCCAATGCCTGATACTTTTGGCTTTTGCAGTATCTATAATGATATTAATAATGATTTTCTTAGAATTCATTTGTTTACTGAGTTCTCACAATATAGCAGGTGCTGTGTTTAGTGCTTCAAGTGCATTACATCACTAACTCCTCATGGCTACCACCAGACCAGGTGTTGCCAAATTGCATCTTGAGGACCAATTTTAATCAGCCATCTATCTTCATGAATAAAATACTATTGAAATATACCTATAATCACGCATAACAAATTGTCCACAGCTACTTTGAACAGCAGAGTTTAACAGTTGTAATGGACCATGTATCATAAAAAGTCTAAAGCCTTTGCTTATCCAGAAAAGAAAAAAAAAAATCCACCTTGAGATATAAACTTTTCTTCAATTGAGAAGACGGTTAGAGTTTATTGTAGTAAATGATACTCTACAGTTATCCTAAAACTGAAAATCTCATGGGATTATAAAGTACATGCACATGACATCATTCTTAATGAGAAATAAACTGTGAGTCTGTTCTGCTAAGACTCATAAACAAGTTGCAATACAAATTTCAGAAACATGAAATAAATTATACATAAAATATACATTTTCAAATGTATCATTGGAAACTGATAAACAGGAAAAATGGACTAGAAATATAACTAAGATGGTAAGATGCTTATCTAGTTCACACAACACATTGAGTTTGTTGCCAACACCACATAAACCAGATATGGTGAAGCATATCTATAATATCAGGGAGATAAAAGACAGAAGATCAAAAGTCAAGGTTATCTTCAGCTTCATAAGGAGATCAGGACAGCCTAAGCTACATGAGACCTTATCTCAAAAAAATAAAAATAGGAAACAGATTAAAATAATCATCTTATTTGTGTGTAGGGAACAAAAGTGTAAATAGTCCTTAAAAAAAACACTTATGAAAACCATTTACTCATTCAGTAAGTGTCCCAAAAACAATTACAGTATTCAAGAAAAATATTTCATTCGATTATACAGATAAAAATTAAAGAAAAGACACTGAATCTTACTAAAGGACATTACTATAGTAAATAGTAGGTAAAATAATTAAGAAATAATTGAGTTATGAAAGCCTGGAGTTATTAAATTGAACCTGAATATAAACTATGTCCATAAATAAACATAATTAAATAAGTAAAATAAACATGTGAAATTATATTTTCAATGTAATTTTCCACGTGTACATTTTTTTCTTTTAATTAAGGCTTGTTTCAAAGGGTACTTTATTGACATTCAACAAGTAGACCTGTATCTTGACTTAAATAAACAAATAAAATAGAATATGCAAGTTATAAACAATATAGGTTCACTGTCATGATATTGATTGTCTCTGTGGACTGTGTGTGTGCATGAGTTTGTGTGTAGGGGTGTGGGTGGGTATGTGGGTATTGCATGCACATGAGTGTGTGCTCACACACACTTGTGCATGCACTTGTGGAGACCAGAGCAGGACATGTCATTCCCTGTAACTGTGTACCTTGTTGCCTTGAGACAGAGCCTCTCACTATGCCAGAAGCTCATTGTCTGAACAAATTCTGAATAGAAGACCATCTTTCTAATATAAAGCAGAATACAGTTCAATGGCCATCTTAAGCAAGCTTATAATTTCAGAACTTTGATTGCCTAGCAAGAATAAACTTCCATTAAAAGTTATAGTAGGAAATTATTAAGGCCACTCCACGTAGTTAAAAGGGAGGTTTATTTTGTGGGGTAACTTACAAATGAAGGGGTAGGTTGCAGGGTCTGACAAAGGTATAGCACAGTCCGGCAGTGTTCTCTGGAGAACTCTGCTCAGTCTACCTCCAGCGTCCAGGGTCCCAGAACCAAGAGAGAGACCTCCTCTCAATCCTTGGTCTTCTGCTTCCTCCTCAGCCCTGCCTTGTGGGCATGACCATTACCAAAGCCTCAATGGGGGTTGGAACTTCCAGGCCAATGCTGGGATGGCTATCCACTACAAAAAGTAGCCAAAATGGAAGTATTGGGAAAGAATAAAATGACTCAAATAATTATAAAATTTTATAAAATAAAGAAAATGCCATTAGTAGTTGTCTCTGAATTCAGAAGGATGCTGGCTTATTTTCAGAAGCTATTAAATTAGCTTTGGCCATAATAGAAAGACATACATGCAAGTTTGACCTAGAAAAGTAATAATAAATTATATTTTCAGGTACAATTTCATATATTTTTGTGTTCTACTATTAACAGAGTGGTAAGACTAGAGTCTATCCTTTCAGACTAAATGGACAACAATTTCTGAGCATCTGTGTACCTTTTATTGCCAGAGGCTTGTGAGGTATCTTTCCTTTCAGAAATCCTCAGTCTCTTGAGAAACAAAAGTTATAAAGGCTGTTTTTGTCTCTAATGATGATAAAAATGCAGATGTATCTCAGAGTGCTAAGAAAGAGAGATGTTGATAAACACACGGGAATAAAGAAGCCCACCCACATGGTAGCAAGCAATCTATTTAGCAGAGACTCCTGCAGAAAATAAGCCAGCCATTACAGTCTATGCTTAGAGCAGTGCTTTAAAGGCAGAAATAACAATGGTAATGCTAGATGGGAGGAAACGGTATGTCCTGACTAGGGGCTGTTGGGGGCATGCAAAGCTGTGGGCAGTCAACTAAAGCAAAATCCCCATGTGACTGCCTCCCTTTTCCCAAGTGATCCTAAGTTGGAAGTGGAGTTTAAACACCAGGAAAGCAGTTGGTGTTTAGAGTCAAGTACTTGGACTGAATTTCTCAAGGGCTACTTGTGATTTCTTGAATTGGTAACTATAAATAATAGAGTAGGATTGTATTTTTGTGTATGATCTGGTCACTGTTCATTTGCATATGCAGTTTCTCAAATATAGGTGGATAATAATTAAGAGTTTAGTTAAAAAGTTAAGTTCTAACTTAATGTCTATTTTTCTCTTCACACTTGTCTTTCTTTTGGAAAGTGAACCTGACTTAATTTCTAAAAACTAACTTCACAAAGTACCTGCCCCAGGCCCGTGGCCCCGGGCGCATGGTCAGAAAACATGCAAGAGACTGCCCCAGAAAACATGCAAGAGCGTGCCCCAGGCCGGGTGACAGGTGCCAACAGATGAATGGGTATGTGATGGAGAAATGGGAATATAGAGTATGTGGTGGAAAAATGAGAGGAAAAACAAAGTGGAGAGGTTCATGCACTGAGGAAAGAGGAACCAGCAGATATGAGGAACCAGTAGATATGAGGAGACTGAATAACCACCTGAAGCCATGGTGATGTCCTAATCCAGGCTGCTACTGAGGGCCATGTCTGGGTCCATGATCCTGCTGCAGCCCAGGTTTGTGTTGATGTTCATGACCCAAGTTAACACCAAAGGCCATGCAAATGTCCATGGTCTGTACTGACATCTGACACCAGGTGGATGTCTGAAGGCTGTGCTACCGTTGGGAGTCATACTTATCAGAATGGCTGGCTGTGCTGCCACCAGAGGCCATGGTGACACCCAGGCCCATCCTGCCACTAGGCCATGGTTTTATCTCAGCTGAGGTCTGTATTGATGAGGTCCGTGTTTCCACCAAAAGCCATGTGGAGGTCTGTGATCTGGACTACTGCCTGAAACCATGTTGACCTTGGAGAACCATGCTGAGCTGGCGCCGCCCCTCACCAGCTGTGGCACAGTGGCATGGGCAGTGGCTTAGATATGGAAGAACTGGCCCCTTGCCAGCCACCACGTGGGAGGAAGGGAGGTCGGTCTGAAGCCTAGGCTGACTGACTCAGCTACCACCCAGGCCCAGATTCAGGACCCTGAGTTGGCCCACCCCGACTCCTATCCTACCTATGAGCTGCTGGAGCACGTGAAGGGACTGCTCCTGTGGAACCAGAGCCACAGGACCTCCATGACTCTGGGCAACAAGAAGAGGAGTCTCAGTGAGGGTCCAGTATCCATGGTGCATCAGAAGCCAGAGGCCCTGGACCCAACCATGGTGCATCAGAAGCCAGAGGCCCTGGACACGACCATGGTGCATCAGAAGACAGAGGCCCTGGACCCGACCATGGTGCATCAGAAGACAGAGGCCCTGGACACGACCATGGTGCATCAGAAGACAGAGGCCCTGGACCCGACCGTGGTGCATCAGAAGACAGAGGCCCTGGACCCGACCATGGTGCATCAGAAGACAGAGGCCCTGGACACGACCATGGTGCATCAGAAGACAGAGGCCCTGGACCCAACCAAGGACTTGTTGTAATAAAAGCTGTTTCATTACACACCGCAGCACCCAATGCCACTACTACAAATGAATTTTTGAAGGAGAGGGGGGAAAGAGGGAGGAGCTGAGTGGTACGAGGACAGCGGCATCTGTGACTAGTGTCAGAGGGGCTGCAACTTACAGAGGAGTGGATCATTGCCCAGAAATGTTGGCGAGATGTGTGGTTCTAATTTTTTATTTTTCCTTTTTGGGGGGAAGGTTACAGAGGTAGAGGGTGGAAAGATTGGGAAATGAATGGGGTTGGGGTGCACGGTGTGAAATTCACAAGGAATCAATAAAAAAATTATGTTAAAAAAAACTTCACAAAACAATAGTCATTGGCTAATAAGAGATGGTTTGATTGCCAAAAAGACTGGGTTAATGTAAGATCTGTGCTACTGCAGAAGGTATATTATATCAATATTAGATAATACATGCACTTAAGACAAAAAAAATCAGTTAAAGAGGAAAACAAACATAGCAGTTTACAGTAGCCACGTGGCTAAATTAAAGCTCTATCTTTAAAATTAAAAATAATTAAATGTCTTTGGCTAGTAAACAAGAGCCTCTATTTCCAACTAGCTGTCAAAATTGTATCTCATAGCTCTTATTTTTATTTCTCGTCTTTAAAAAATCTGGTATTTTTGCTTCACATGTCTTTGCTTCTTCATTTTTGTTTTGCATTTATTTTCACTCTCAACAAAAAACTAAAAACACAAAGGAAAAGTAGCAGAATAAAAATCTATCCTATTACTGAAAACTACTTGAATCCAGATGGTACCTATGAAGAGCAAGTAGGGAAACAGTCCTAAGTACCAAACACCCTATCATTTGCCTCTGGGTTACTTAAAATCAACATTTCTCATCTTTGTTGTTGAAGACATGTTACTAAAATCACATGATTTATAAATGACAAAAAGGATGTTTGGAATGCATGCATCTCCTCATTGAATTTATTTGCTTTTGCTTAAAATGCAAAAGATGATTTAATATAAATTCGGTGGCTCAGATTCAATATAGCTTCCCAATATTATGTGAATTGTGCCAGCTTTCACTAATGTGCCTCAAATAGACTTCAGGAAATGTACGGCTTATAGCTCAAGAACTCAAATAAAAGCAAATTATGTTTTTTGATTCAAGTCACACAGTTCTCAAGTTGTTACAAACTCAAAAGAAAATGATCCTGTCTGCAATTTAGCAAGCACATATGTATCTCAGCTTTTAATAACAAGCTCTTTATATATGTTGATAAGCAATTCTGACTCTAGGTACTTATCCTCAGACAAATTCTACCAAGTACCCAACTAATTGGTAAACTAGGTACCTTTTGGAGATCATTTTGATGCCACCTATAGCAACTCTGGTATGGTGACTCTTACCTGTAATTTCATCACAGAGAGATTGCCTAGAGTTTGGGTTAGTTTGGAGTAGAGTGTAAAGCATTCTCCTTCAAAACACATGATAAATCAAAACAAGAAAAAAGAAAAAACCAAAAATCACTATAGCGATGGAAATTAGCATGAATATTCCATAATCACAAACCTTCTGATGTCATTAATAGTGACCCCTTTGGGGTCTCTAAAGCAAGGCTTATGAACCTCGGGTTCACACATATCTTTCCAGAAGTTTTCAAGCTGAAATTTGATTCAAGGAATTTTTTTTTCCTGCAAAAAGCATCACTGTTGACAGATTCAAAACAAGTCAGAGACTCAAAATTAGCTGACTGTCAAAACCAGCAGTCTAAATTCAACACAGGGGCATAGACTTCTGCTATTTTAAGTAGCATCCTATTGAAAAACATCCCTGATGTTGTTAAAAAAAAAAAAAAAAAAAAAAAAAAAAAAAAAAAAAAAAAAAAAAAAAAAAAAACATGAATCACTAAACAGTTTTCTCAGGCACCTTGTGGTGATCTTATCCTTTGGCCCATGTACATTTCCTTAAGGATTTATTTTCAAGATTTGAAATGTCCATACATCTGCTACAGAAATCCTTGTCTTTGGCAACAGAGTATCTTCTCAGCTGGAGAGATTGTGCTAACACTGGGTCACTAAGGATATTCTCTCTAAGCAAAAGGATCAAACTTAGGCACTTAAAAACTCAGGAAAGTTTCAGTCTGAACAGGACCTCCAAGGGGCTGCAGACATCTAATGTGGCTTCTGCCTGCCAGCCATGACACAGAGGACCAAACATTTGGCAGCTACTAGTGACCGGAACTAGGTGTCTGCCATTTGCCCTTCTAGATGTATTCTATCATTTCCTCTCAGCTCTCTAGCTGATGAAGATTATCATCCAAATTCCATTAGTACATTATTGGTGCAACAGCTTCTCTTTGGTTGAGCCAGTGTGTATTTTCACAGATGACTGGAGAAGAGAGAGACAGTGGAACTTACCTACTTTGGTCTTTCTAAGTTGTTTGGACAGGTTGTGTCTTCCCAGGATAATTTGTCTTGCACCACTCTCTCTCCCTCAAGACAGACAACTGGACTGTCTCTCGCTCTTTGGGGATAGAATTAATGGACATCTCTGTTTCTCAAAGGTTAAGACTCTTTCAGTCAGTGACACCTCATGAATATTCCCTAGATGTTTAAAAGGAGTTCTAAATTAAAAAGAAAAAGAAAAAATGAGACCTAGATGGATCAAAACAATATTACAGCCATCCTAGAGAAACCAAAAGCCTATCCCTGAGTTTGTTCTCAGCTACCCATAATGTAGCATACTTCTGACCTCAACAGTGAGTGTCTCTGGTTGACTTCAAATAGCATGTAGAACATAAATCGTAAGAAATGTGCAGAGTTTAGTTTACTTCTTCAGCCTCGATAATTCAAGAAACTACACTGAAAGGAAATAAGAAAAAATACTGCCAAATTCACCCCATTAACTCTTGTACAAATTACAAGTAAATGCCTAGGGAAAGTTGACCTGTGCGAAAACATGTATTTTCTACAATATTATCCTGTCTATGCTTCAAAAGTCAGGTTTTTGGGGGCTGGGGGATTGGTGTGGTGATATTTCATTTATACTCTAGCAAGTCAAGCTTGCCTGGGGATCAAAGGAAAAAAGCCAGCCACTATATTAAACATAGAGGTCAGGCAGTGATAGCACAAGCCTTTAATCCTAGCATTTGGGAGGCAGAGATTCATCCAGATCTCCATGAGTTCAAGGCCACACTGAGAACAGAGCCAGGTATGGTGGCACTCACCTTTAATCCCAACACTAGTTAATCATAGAGGTCTAGAGGTCTGTATAGACAGACAGGAAGTGATAGACCTGGGCAAAAAGAGGAAGTAATGTAGCTGGGTGGAGAGAGAGGAAGTAAGATGGCAGGGCACAGAAATGTATATAAGGCATGAGTATACAGGAAATATCTCTCTTGGGATGAGGATTTCCTAGTGGTAAGAACTTGTGGCTGGCTTGTTCTATCCCTTTGATCTTTCAGCTTTCACCCCAATATCTGGCTCCAGGTTTTTTATTAATAAGACCTTTTAAGATTCGTGTTACATCTGGTGCCCAACGTAATCTGAGATTGAGAGCATCATTCTCCGACTGAGCTAGCTGGGCAGCCTGTCACCCAAGAAGCAACATGCCAGCAGACTGGTAAAGCCATGGAACACATGGTAAAACATAGATTAATAAAAATGGGTTAATTTAAGATATAAGCGCTAGCTAGCAAGAGGCCTGCCATAGGCCATACAGTTTGTAAATAATATTAAGCCTCTGAATGATTATTTTATAAGCAGCTGCAGGACTGAAGGGCTGGGAAGAACCAGAGAAAACTTATGGCTACATTTTGGTAATATTTTTTTCCTTTTGCAGATATTTAGAATACTGATCAAAGAGAGTTCACAGGACATTACATGTTGACTATCAATAGCACAAATGAATATTTGATTGCAATTTTGTTTTAATAATATATGTCTCAAGTCTCCAAATTTCAATTGAATAGCTGCTTATTTTCATAGGCAAAAATATATATGCCTCACATTTACAATAAGCAGAATCAAAATTTTCCCTAGAAACTAATTATTAAAAAATGTACAGAAAAACAGGTTCTAATTTTCTTCAGAATTCTATTGTTTGGCTATGGACACTGGACTGTAAGAAGAAAAATGTAATTCCTAGATCTGGAAAATTGTTGAGTGAAGATTGCTGGTGACAATCTCTGTGCTAGCTAGTGTTTTGTCAATTGATGCAAGCTAGAGTCATTTGGAAAGAGAGAACCTCAGTTGAGAACTTATTCCCACCGAATTGGCCTGTAGGTATGGTTTTAGGTCATTTTTTTGATTAATGACTGATGTGGGAGTGCCCAGCTCACTGTTGGGGGTGCCACCCCTGGACAGGTAGTATAAGAAGGCAGAGAAAGACATGATGAGTAAACCAGCAAGCACCACTCCTCCATAGCCTCTGCATAAGTTCCTGCCTTGAGTTTCTTCCCTGACTCCCCTGGATCTCCATGTTGTAACGTGAAATAAACCCTTACCTCCCTAAGTTGTTTTTTGTCCTGATATTTTATCACAGCTAGAGAAACCTATCTAAGGCAATCTCCATCTCTCACATTCAGAGATAGAATTTATTTCCCTAATCCTTAAATGTCGATGACCTGTGGGAGTATGGTTGATCAATATAAGATATTAGAAAATGATAGCCAAAACAGAAAATTAAAAACATCTTCTTGTGGAGGCTTCCACATATTTGGCTCTTAGGGTCTCTGGTGACCTTCACAATATGAAAAAGCCTGAGATAATCTGAAAGATTAAGAGGAATGCATTGCTGTAAATTTATCTCTCTACACAACAGCTAGTCAATCACAAGGCAAGCTGGTAAGGCAATCCTATAGCAGGTATCACTTAACAAACCCCCCAACAAACAGCAGATATATCTACTGACTCAGGCGAAATGAGACAAGCTACCTCAGGCCAAGAGTCATCCCTGAACTTAGCTTCCCAACCTAAAGAGAAGGACATTGGATCATGAGCTAATTAAGTAGTTCTGGAGTGTGTTAAACATTAACATGTTAATTGGTAAGCGAATAAATAGGTACCTAGAAGTGATGTGCTGCTATGGATACATAAAGGCATGGCATTAGATATGAACTAGTCTATAAATCTAAGCTAAATATTGGAGTGGAGAAATCAGTCAACCAGGTATGCTGTATTAGGGCCAGTAGGCAAAACTGTCACCTGTTGGCAATGTGGAAGATTAAAATGTACCTGATAAACTTGTGAACATTGACAAGAGGGCTTTCAAGGAAGGGTCAAAGGGAAGTTGGCTTCTTTTATCTTCTATGATGAAAATACATGAGGAGAGAGAGAAACCGAAATAAGGAACTGCTATGTTTGCAGGCAAAGTTTAGAGGGAAACTTAAAGGATTGGACTCATTATGCTGGAAAACAAACAGTATCACGTTACCAGGATCTTCAATCAGTCAATTGTTTCAAAGAAAAATGAGGACCAGGAAAAAAGATCATTGAGAACAAAGATCAAATAAATGATGTGTCCTTAAAACCCTAAATTTAAAATCTCAGCAATTCAAGAAGTGAATGATATCTCTAAATTATGTACAAAGCTTATAAAAATCTTAAGAGTGTGTTCACACAAGAATCTAATCCCTCCAAAAGACATTTATCAAGTCCAGAGAGAGGCGGAAACTCCAAAGAAATTGGGAGTTTGTAGTTTGTTGGAAGCAGAAAACTGGAATCTGATTAACTGTAAGCCTTTAGAGCTGTGAGGGAATTTCTATGAGGGAAGGCACTACTTTAGATTCCATGAGAAACGATTGTTAAAATTCAAAAGACTCCTCTGAACCAATGTTCTCTATGGCAGAAGCAAGCTCATGTAGCTCCACAGGACAAACAGAAGTGACTTCTGTGATAAAAGAATTCTATTTCAGAGGATAAGCATCAAAATCTGAAGGCACAGAATGGAAACCCATGGGGAAAAGAGCTACAGGGCTGTTAGGGTAACATTCACATGGAGCAGTATAGCACAATGGTTAAGAAATCTTCCCTACCCCAATCAAAACTCCTGATGGCATTCACCCTTCCTTATCTCAGAATGATGATAGATCAGTGTCTGCAGCATGGACTTCCCCTTGTAAATTGAAAATCTGGTAATAATTGCCCTATCCTGTCCCCATTGTATGTGGAGGTCAGATGGGCTGCATTTATATTTTATATTTACATTTATATTCATGTGGTTGTTTAGTTCAGGAGAGCAAAAGGAACTCATCCAAAGACCAGTATCCAGACCTCATTTAAATCATGACATTCTGGAGATCTGGCCTAAGGCCAGAATTAAATGAGACTTTGCAAGGGAAGGGATCTTGAGAGAAGATGTTTGTAATTTTGAAACAGCCTGAACATGAAGTAATTATGATCAGAGGACATGTTACAGTAGATTATATTACCAAAGTGCTCATAATTGCACTCCTCTATTCCAGGGGCAGAATCTATTCTCCTGTGTCTCCTGTCTGGGATGGCCACAAACACGAGGTATAAATGGATACCAGAAAGCACGACACTAGCAGAAAGGTGAAAGAAAGGCTCTTTCACATCAGCACTTACATAATGTGTGTTTCCAGAACATCATCCACTTTCTCCAAGAGAATAACTCCAATATCACCTACTGGGAGACATACAGTCCAATAATATTCACACTCACCCAAGAGTTGATCAAACTTCATACATGTAAATAAAGTCACCCAAGATCAGCTGGGGCTCCAAAATGCACTGCCCAGTAACAGCAGGGGAGAACTCTCCAAAAAAGTTTTAAGACACCATATTGTTTTATGCTAACTTTGAGAACATCAAAAGAAACCAACACACAGGACTAATATACTTCTAAACAAACATCAAGATATAATATTCAAACAATGGTATGAAAGTATTCTATACATGCTGTTATATGTCAGGAAATCTACATTTGAAATATTTTCTTTGTTAAGTTTCACCTTTAATACAACTCAAACTAACTTTAAAATATAATTGTTCCATGCTGGCTGCCTAGCTGTCTGAGAAGTAGATGGGGAGGTGGAGGGGGGAGAGACGGGAAACTGTGGTTAGTATGTAAAATAAAATAAAGAAGAAAAAATTTTTAAATTGTCAAATATATATATAATTGCCTTTTCTAATCTGAGCAGTACTGTTTTAAGATTGTGTGTGTGTGTGTGTGTGTGTGTGTGTGTGTGTGTACATGCATGTAGGTGCCCATGGAGGGCCAAAGAGGGCATCAGATGCCCTTGAACTAGAAACCAGGTGGTTGTGAGTGACCTGTTGTGGGTACTGGAATCCGAAATTAGATCTTCTGCAAGAGATCTGAGCCATCTCTCCAGTAGTATAAGTTACAATAAAATATGATAATGCATGATAAGTACTACAGATAGCATATGGAGACCAGCACCTCATAGTGGAACAAAGGGGAACCTGGAGTCAGCTGCTGATACCAGTCCTGCCTCTGCACTTTATCAACTGTACAATTTAGAATCTATTAAATAAATATATCAACAGTACATACCTCATAGGTTTTAAATGGAATTAATATGAAAAATGTTTCCATGTTCACATATTTGAAGTGATAAGCTCATAGAGTTGGTTATATGTATGCAGTGTGTCTATATATAGAAAGTTAGTGGCTAGGAAACATTAGATCTTCTACATAAATGCTCATGGAAAAGACAGAACCCAGCCACCTCTACAAATAAAAATTAACAGCTCCTGCAAAGGCTTTCCATCTGTTCATGAGTTTTTGAAATCAAAACAAAATTTGCTGAAGTTTTCATGTCCTTGAATACTTAAGTGCTTATGATGAGGTTTTGGATGACATTTGATCTTGTGTTGGTGGCATTGTTTGGGAAAGTTATGGAACGTTTAGGAGGTAGAACCTTGCTGTAGGAAGTCTGTCACTAGGAGAAGGCTTTGAGGGATTTTAGTCTCAGATAATTTCTTGATCACCTCCTCTGCTTCATATGTGTGGGTGAGAAATGAGACCAGCCAGCTTCCTCCTCCAGCCATGGCCTTCCACACTATGATGGACTTGGTCTTTCTGGAAGCATAAACTAGAATAACCCTTAAGTCCTTTAGCTGTTTCGGTCCTGGTGTTTTATCACACCAACAGAAAAGTAATAAATACATATGATGTTGTAGTATTTCACATTATAGATGAATCCTAACAAAAATAAGTGGGAAAGGAATATTTTGATCATGACCTTCATGATCTCCTTGAAATGACTGTTAAAACTGAGAGCTGGATCAGATGCAGTATCATGGATATACACGTGCAAATGCTACATGTACACAGGGTTCTATCTCTGAAAATCAACATACCATAGGCATTTAGAGACTATTACTGGAATAGATGAATATGCTAAATAATATTTTAGGAGACATGTGCTAGCAACAGCAATTTTGAAAATACAAACTAATGAATATTATTCAACCAACAGTTTCTGTATTTGTTTGTTTGTTTTTTGATTGTTCTCAAAAAAAAAAAGAAAATGAATATGGGAAGAGCAAGAGCAGCTCACCTCCAACCATTTTCAGAGATTACAATCATTTAATAAAACCCAGGTTCCCCATGTTGTCTAACAACACACGTTAAAGCCACTTAGGAACTGTAGTCAGCAGATGTTGATAACGATAGGACTCAAACTGTGGTCCTCTGAAGGGAGCCTGGGCATTTATTAGAGATGCTAATTCTCAGGTAGGGGGAGAGACAGCAATCTGTGCTTTCATCCACCCTGCAGATGGGTCAGGGGCACTGAATGCCAAAAGCAGAAAGCTCTGGGTAGCAAAACCTTTGTGTTCTTTGCTGAATTTGCTTACAGATTTCTCTAAGAATGAAACTTCTTTTGCCACAAAAGAAATTGGCTGCTCTGAGTCACTTGAGAAATTCATTACAACCATCAGCACAAAAGCAAAGGCATAGGCTTATTCTTGTTTTCTGAAAGCAACAGAAGAGAATGGATTTACTGGGGAAATTGTTTCCAACCAGTGGGCAAGACTGCTTAATTATCTATTATCATGAACCCTATAATAAATATATTTCTCTTGGTTTAGAAACTACTTGACTTCCTGAACTTAAGAAATGAGACATATATGAGCACATGCCAATTTCTAAAATTTAGCTAGTCTGCAATATATACATATATCCAAAATATTTTACATGATAAATATATCATCTGTTTGTCAATAAAACAAATCTTGAAAAAGTAAATACCACACAATCCAGTGTGGTCACCATAGTAAAAATAAAAATAAAAATAAAAATAAATAAAAGGAGAAGAAGAAGAAAAAAACTCGATGTTAAATAAAAATTTAGCTGGTTCTTATTTCAATTACATCAGGATTTACAAAATTGTGACTCTAAAGAGATTTTTACATGGAATGATCATGGTCTACACGGAAACCCTATGTTTGTATGTAAAGAACTGACTTTACCACTTTAACGTCTATCCAGAGACTTTTAAAAATTACAATAGGGATGGGGATTGTGGAGAGGAAAAAAAAAATATTTAAAAGCTACAATCTTAAAAGCTGTTAAGTTCGCCCTGTACCATCATGGTTTGTGAAATGCACCCCCACCCTGGACTCCTGTTGTGAATGTTTGTTCCCAGGTTGCAGCAGTATTTTGAATGCTGTGGAGCCTTTACGTGGTAGGTCCTGGCATTAGACAGTCACTAGGGGTGCATCTTTGGAAGATACACCAGCCCCTGGATCTAGCCCATTTGCTCTGGTTCCTGCATGCAGCTGCCTACAAATGATAGAGAGAGCTCCAGAGGCCCTGCTTCCATGAGTCTTTACACACTCTGGGGTGGGCTTCCAGTGATGCGGCTGATTCAGAGTTACCTGTTTATGCTCCTGTATGTGCTCCTGCATGTAACCTGGTGGTCTCCTTATTTGCTCTGCTATTGGTTTAGAATCGGGGATAAGAAGATATTTGCTCACATGTGGCCCCAAATCAGTGTCACACAGCAGGAGCACACAATAAAACTTAATATTAATCAGTCCATCCTGAAAATTCTAAACCTCATCAGTATTTAAGACTCTGGAATTTTTTTTTTAAATAACTATGTATGGGAACAAGTAAACATCTTAAAAAACTAGACTTGCATCTGGGCTTGGGAGGAGAAGACACAAAGAGGAAAATGTGTGTAAAAAATGATCAGATAATTGTCACTTTTAAGACAGACAATGAGGGCTATGGGTTTGATAAATGAGATTTGTGTTATCAGGAAGCATTGATATTATAAAAGCTTGCTTGGAATTCATTATTTTACTGGATTTTATGACTAAAATCATTGCCTTTTTTGTTTCTCCTTTTTTTTTTTTTTCTGTCTTCTCTTGCACTCCCCATACCTAGAATACTGATGAGCTTATGGTAGCCAAATGGAAGTCACTCATTCCCTGTCCAGCCAGGAAAAAGAACGGCTTTCCCTACCTGGTGAACAATTTTCTAAATTAGATCCATATGATAAACTTTCTGGAGCCTCTATTGATTATTATATATCTTTACTGCCTGGAGTTTCACAGTAAGGGAAGGAAAGTCCTCTGTGCGCAGGCTTTTTCTCTTACCGCAAAGATGGCAATAAACAGACTCAAAGGCCTTAAGCCTCAGCAGTTCATATTGTAAATTGGATATATTGTCACCTCTCCTGACAGGTAAAAGTGGTTCTGAATTGTGTTCATTCCATCACATTTCTCTTTTCTTCCAGGAATCTAGCTGAAATTCTCTCAGTCCCTAACTTCTAAATTCTTCATTCCTATAGCAGATCACCAGACTCTACTGCATTAAAACTCAAGGGCAGATGGCTTTTAAGTTAATTTTTAATTATAGGATATTAATTGCACAAAGAATGGAGTTTAATTTTGACAATTCCATATATGCATATAGTATACTTGGATCATATTTACTCCCCTCTGAGTTCTTTTTATGGGCTCATTAGTCTCTGGCAAAGGAAACCAAGGATTTAGTTTCTCTTCTTTTTAAGTATCTCACAAGATCCTATAACCATTAATAAAGTTTTGACTTTGCAGGATAGAAACAGGGCCTTCTGTTGCCATGACTTTCAAAGAATATGTAAAGTATTTAACTACATATAAAGGGAAACAACTCTGTCTGTAAGGAACTTGTCACATAAAGGACCTCAGTTTGATCCCTACTACAGATGAGGAGCTCAGTTCATAAAGACTTGGAGTATAAAATATGAATTTTCATCTGGTAGCCTGGGGGATCCATGGTGACCATGAGTAATTTCAAGAACCCAGTATGCCTCTTGCATTGAGCATTTATAGGGGCAACTGCATGTAAGATACTGCACAGTCAGGAAACCTATGTTTTCAAGGCATCAGTTTTATTTAGTAGATCACAAGGGAGAACAAAGACAAGGAAGTATAAATAAAAACATCACACATCTTCAGAAAAACACAGTCCAGCTCCTTGTGCTGGAAAGCCTGGTGTACAGATCATTTCCTTCCACCTTTGGTATGCCAAGGGTCAGATTGCTCTTAAATGTAGAATGTGTTTCATTCTCAGATGAGGCTGTTGGCAACAGATCCCCCAGCACTGCTGTGAAAAGGAAAACATGGTGGTGGCGTGCCTGCAACCCTAGTGCTGGGGGAGCAGAGATATGAGGGTCCCTGGCATGCAATGGCAAGCCAGGCTTACCAATTTAGTGAGCTCCAAGGGGAGAGCAGTCAAGAATCAGCCCTCCATCAACCTCAGGTCTCCACACATGCATGCTTACTCTTGTACATGTTCACATAACACATGTACACATACTAATTCATACATACCCACAATGTGCACAAAACTTTAAAGGAAATACTTTTTAAAGAATAACTGAAAGTAAATGTTTGATACTTTTTGTACCCAGTGTGGACAGGCTGGTCTTGGAAACATGACTGGGTAACAAGGAAGTGAAAAGACAGAGCACAGACCCACTACAGAAAAGCTTGGAGCTAGTGGGTCATGAACACTTTGATAGAGATGAACCAGCTACACCACACAACAGCTGAGAAAAGACTCAGTACATTTAACCCAGGGAGATGTTAGCTTGTCTCTGTAGGGAGCAGTCCCAAGATGTAAACACCAGAGAGGAGGTGAGTGGGGTCTGTGCTTTCTGTATATTCTGTTAACATTTGCTCACAGACCAGAGGAAGGCTTTTCCCATTCTCTGAGCCTGACAAAGGGAAGGCTTCACCAATTCCCATGACTCTGAGACACTGAGGTCCTTGTCAATAATACACATTCATTCAGGACCTCATCCAGTCCTTACAGATTTACTCAGGCTTTCTTCTACTCCACATGAACCTGGTATCTGAAAGCATTTGACATTTTCTTTCCTATTTTATTCTTTTGTTGTTGTTAATGGTAGAAAAACTCACTAAAATAATCTCCTGTATCATTAATGGATCATATTTTGCTTAAGAATATTTTCTACTATGAAGAATGTGATGGTGCACAACTCCACATGTTTAAATATTCTCTAAACTTACCCATCAAGATATTATGTTGTCAATATGTTTTCTTAAGCCTCCTCAACTATCTTGAAATATAGATACTAATTTTCCTAATTGATGAAGCCCAAGACGTTAACTAATTTCCCCAATATTATACAGCTGGTAAATTCTATTTACAAAGTCAAAATCAGATTCATTTTACTGGTAAACCTACTCTCCATAAGATATGATGCTTTACTTATAACCCAAGCAACAAAGAGAGTAGAACAGTGAGGGTTACAATGTTAGGAGGTGTGGGGAGTTAAGAGATATCAAGTGCAAAGACTGTAAAGACTTGAGAGTCAAGTCTTCTGTGAGGTTCAATGTGTGGTTATCTTTTGGAGCCCAATTTGCTATACAAATACAGGATTGTATCTCCTGGTCTCATACAGTCCAAAAGTTTGAGTTGAACCTTAATTCCGGGTGTGAGCTGAACAAACAGAAAGGATAAGTAAGAAGAATAGTGGTAAGAATGACAGGCAGCAGTGGTCTGGTCACAGTACAGCGCAGACCAAGGGGAAAATGACAGTACTACCTATATCTTGGTAAGGCACATGGGAGTCTTGAAAGTAGACTTGCAATGGGAGTCAAAACATCTTCAGGGTAAGAGGGCTTCTACTTTGAGAAATGTATAAAAATATGTTTTCTCCAAGAACACGTATTTCCTGCATCTTCATAGTACCCACCCTTTTGAAGAAGTGAAAGTGCAGATCACCTTACAAAGATTGTTACTACTGTGTTCTATAAATACATCAAAGTATATATCATATAACAAGTGAGTAAGGCTAGATTTCTGCAGTTTACTAATAAAGAATGATGCTAAGTTACTGAATGCATCCATGTATTAACATCTTACAAATATATTTTCACCTACCAGAGGAACAAAGTCTACTAAGCCTAGACCTAACATGAACTTCTAGGAAATGACATAAAAGGCTTTTTTAAACCAACATTTAATCACTTATCAAAGGACAGCATTTTCAGAAGTGTATTTCCCTGACAGTGTGAAAAGTTGTCTCCCAATACAGACATGCTTTTAGTTGCCAGAAAACTGTTGCTAGAGTGATTTATTCAAAATATGTAGGAAGATTTGAGATATTAAAATCTTATATTTGAGTGCTGTATTAGTCAGCTTTCTCTAGAATAACAGAAGATATATATATATATATATATATATATATATATATATATATATATACAGAGAGAGAGAGAGAGAGAGAGATAGAAGGGGTTTTATTAGAGTGGATTACAGGCTGTGGTCCAACTAGTCCAATAATGGCTGTCTACCAAGGGAAAGTCCCAGAATCCAGTAGTCATTCAGTCCATGAGACTGGATGTCTCAGCTGGTCTTCAGTATACACCAGAATCCTGAAGACTTACACCAGTGAAGGAATGAACTTGCCAGCAAGAGTGAGGGCAAACAGGCAAAGAAAGAGATCATCCTAAATTAAAAATGTGTTTTCCCACATCAAATGATTTAATTAAGAAAAAAAAAAATCCCCTCATAGGTGTACCTAGCTACTTTGGTTTCTAGTTAATTCCAGATGTAGTCAAGTTGACAACCAAGAATAGCTATCACAGCCTAGAAAAAATTATATGTCTGGATGAAATGTGATGTTAAGAAAAAACATGGGGACGTTGTCAAATAAGAACCCATAATATCACGGAAAACATTTAAAATAAAATGAATAGAATTTTTCTTTAATGGTATCTATCTAGTACACTGAATGCATTATGAGGGAAATGTAAAAAAAAAATGCCATAAAGAGCAATTTTTGAAAAGAAAAAAATGCATAGAAGAATTATTTTAATAGTACTTTATCAGATCACAATCCAGGAATGGAGTCATGTGAGAATTCTGAGTGATTACAAGAAAATGCCAAGAAAATAAGACAAGAATCTTGTGACCTCAGTTTCTTCAAAAACACAGAATTGTCCTCAGAAAGTGTTTCCATGCTCCTCCAGAGGTTAGCAGATAGGAGAGAGTTTGTTTCAGCTGTTGTTATTCACGTACCTCTATGGAAAAGCATGTTTGGCTTGTCCTTGTGAATACAGCTTGAACGCATGAGAACTTTACTCAGGAGACTCTTCTTAACCCTCAGAGTATAAATTGTCTGATGCTCTGAATAAAGTTGGCTATTGCATAAGACTTTAGTCCACCTCATTTTAGGCCTGCTTTCCCAGTTTCACACCACCAGCTAGAGTGGTAAACAGTGCTTACTTTTCCTAAAGATACAGGTGAATTTTTGGCATGTCACTCAAACTGTAAAATTTTCTCCAAATGATACCCAGTATCTAAATATTTCTACTTAAACAGTTTCAAAGATTCACAGTCTCAGACACTGAGATGTTTTAAAATTCAACTTTTGTCAAACTGATTTATGATTTTGAATCACTTATGTCAATTTGATTTATGTTCTTCTCTTGGACTGTGGTATGTGTGTATTTAACATAATCAAGTTGCTATTAAGAAAAGAGGAGCCACAGAGACAGGCATGGTACACTTCTCAATGAACAATTAACAGAAAATAACAGGAAAATTTAGAAACTGTTCTCTTCTCCCTGTGGTTCATGAGCTCCCCATGTTGGAGTACCAGACACAGATGCAGAGGGAGAGTCCCTTGCAAAACATAATCACATCCTGTGTTTTCTGGGAATGTGATGTGAAATTCCTTTGCATAGACATTTATGGAGTAGCTGGTGCCACCAGAGAGATGGCTCAGCAGTTAAGAGTAACTGCTCTTCTGGCAGAGGACCTAGGTTCAGTCCCCAGTAGCCACATAGTGGCTCACAATCATCTGTAACTCCATGTCCAGGACATTTTTAAAGATAAGAAAACCACTTAAAATTCATCATTCAGGGAAAGCCCAATTCTAACTAGTTGTCTTCTGCCAAGCCTTTGGGGCAATCCTATTCTCTTTGTTTGTACAAAGAGGTTTCTCTTGTCTCGGAGGATACAGTAAAGCCAGAGCAAAGACTCAGCAGCTAAGAGTGTTGGTTACTCTGGCAGAGTACCTGAGCTTGAGTCCCACCAGCCACATCAGGAGACTCACAACTGGCTATAACTCCAGCTTCAAGGGAATCCTGCTTCTGCCTACCACAGTGGAATGTGCAAATACACATGCATATACTTAATTAAAGTTTAAAATAGATCTTTAAGAAAAGTAGAAACTGTTATCAAAGTTTGGAAGAGAAGAAACATAAGAAGCAAATAATAAATTATCAATATTCACAGAAAAAAAGTTATTAGTCCACAGACAAAAATATTGAATACTTTATTTCCAAGCCATTCCATCCTTTTTATATATTTTTAAGCAGCCTGCCCTTTAAGGAGCAAATCCATGACTTTACTATTACCAGCTGTCATCTAGGAAGAGGAATGCTATTTTCCCCAATCATATAGTCCATTTTCATGCATATTTTTAAAAGTCTTACCATTGCTAAATGTCATCCTTAAAATTTTCTCTTCTTTCATTGATTCTTTAATGTTTTTAGATTCCATGACACTAAAATGAAAAGTGAGAAACAGAACAGACCATAGACATCTCTACAGGATGCTGGTGTTTTCCTAGATCATCACTATACAACACAGTGACTAGGTTATCATATTGGTCTGTTACTTGTTTTCTTTCTGAGGTATATGAAGAAAACATTACCTCTCTAAATGTTATTTCGAGGTTTCTGTAAATTGTCACTGCTACTAAGTCCTAGGAAAGCACCAAAGTTACCCTGAAGGACATATTTACAAATTTTTTAAGAAAATTATTTCCACTATCTACAAAAAAAAAAAAAAAATACAACCGGACTTCTTACATCCAATGATCCTACATCTACAGAGTTAATCAAACATGGATTCAACTTTTCAAGGCAAAAACAAAACCTAAATGTCTTTGTCAGGTGTCTCTTTCCTTGATCTTATACTCTATACAGTACAATATAAGCACCAAATCATAGGACATATACTTGTTTGTGTTATTGATTATAAGTAAGCATCTATAGTTTTTGTATTAAAAGAGGGTACAATATCATAAGGGTACCAAGAGATAGGCATCTGACCTGCTCACCATGATCATCAATGGCTGTATCAACACCAGAAAAAAAAAATAAAATAAAATATATATATATAAAATCTAGGTAGAGCCTGATGTACAAAATAAGAAACTGTTTCAATGTCTTTCGACTTAAAGCTTTAGTGTTAACTCTTCTAATCACTTTCTTCTCTTAGTCAAAAACACTCAAATAAGGCATCCAGAGAGCTATGAAAGCTTGCTCTCTAAAGAGCTTTAGTCAAGAAAACCGTCTTAACTTGCCCAAGTTCTGTGCAACTCTCTAGAGTACTCAGTGAGCAAGCAATAACAAATCTCTCTCTTAAATTTTAGAGACATGAGATGCCCAGTCCGAGAAGATGGTTCTATTGGTCTCGGGATTTCTGGAAACCTGAACTCTTGGTTGTAACCTTCCATGTTCTGGAAGAATTAACCTGAAGAACTCTATGCCATATAATACTACAGCAGTTCAGAAGCAACACTGCCATATAAGGTCAATAGACCTTTAACTGAAGTTATTAAAGCTAATGAAACTCACTCAGAAGCCAGGTGACTCATCTCTTACCTCTAGGACCCCATACACACAGGTATATTATGTCTTAATAAAATGACAAAATATGACAGATTCTATGTACTATTTTGAAACAGTGCCAAAGTTCTGCCTACCCGTGTCTTCCGTACCATGTCTTTGACACTTCATTATTCTTACCATTCTGTTTCAGTGGGACTGTATACCATCCACTGCGGTGACTAGGAAAGAACGCAGCCAATAGTTTTGAAGGATGAAGTTGGGTCATTGTAACTATTACATTTCATATTATGTAAAGAAATGTAGTCATTTTTTTATCAAGGCCATTTCCTGTGATCTTTCCAGGTCATTCAATGTGCTAGGAAAGAGGAAGATTAAGAATGTACTTGAGAGACTTACATCATCCTCAAAAACAAGTGAAACATCCTCTGGTATCACTGCAAGCCTGATTAGCTTGGATAGGAAGGGCATCTCCAAAGGAGCGAAAGACACACCCTTCACGATGCTTCCTTTAGCTCATTAAGCCTGACATTTCAATGCTTTATTTTAAACTAATTTATAATATATAACTAAATTATAATATCACTTAACTGATGGTAAGAAAATTTTCTGAATGCACAGAACATGTCCTGAAAAAAAATGAAAAGAAAGAAAAATGATAGAACTGTTGATGTATTACCTGTAACAAATGCCACTACATATGACAGTCATAAGGCAGCAGTAATGCTTGAGACAGTTCCCAAAGACTCTCAGGACGTAGTTCAAATACAGGCTACTAAACTTCCATGAACTACGGCAATTCATGAATTCATGGTGGGCTTTCACCATAAAACCAAGCACAATGGTTTGCTCTACCCTTCATTCCAATGGCCCATCCTTTATAGCCAAAGAAACTTAAATTTCTCCATTTTTACAATTAAAATAGACATCAGCTTTAGTTACAGACATCATGGAATACAAAGAAATACTGGCAGGTACTGAAAAATAAAAGAGCTATGATATGGGTGGGCTAGTTGTCCAGCTAAACCACCAAAATCATCATTCCTTATGATCCAAGTCTTAGATTAATCTATTTCTGGAAATTGGAAGAAGGTGGCAAACATATGCTTATCATTATTTTTCTCACATTAAGTGAAACTTTTTGTATTGCTGATAGAGGTTTAAACAGAGTCTATATTTTCATAAAGATAGTAGGTGGTGCCCTGATATGAACAATATTGCAGTAGGAATTTTACTGTGTAATATACTATAAGGTACCCTATGGAGATGATCACAATCAACTTGCCATGACTATGCATACCGGCAAACACTCTCAAGCACTAGGAAAGCTTTATTTCCTCTACTTGGTTTGAGAACAGAGTGAACCGGTATAAAATGCTCATTTATTTGTAAATGACACCCAACTAGAATATACTTAGAAATATATCCTTATCTGATATATTTACCTTTAGAAATAATATTCATGGATCCACGGAAGCAAGTTATTCTCATTTAGTATTTATATACCAAAGCCACATTGATATACTAAGGCACATGTAATTTTATGCTCTAAATAGCTACCCAAAATTAATTTTAATTAGGGAGATATCTACAGGTGACAATATAGATCAAACAATATAGAACATTTTTACTTTGTCATTTATGATTCTTATTTCAGTCTTTCAGTCTTCTTATCTTAAACACAAATGCTGTCTGAAATATAGGATTAAGCTACGCTATAAAACGACTCTTCTATCCTTTTCAAACATATTATATCATTTCTTTACAAGATGATAATAGCATGCAATATAAATTCAAATGCTACATAGCAGTTACTCAAATTCATGGTGTCTTTAGTAAGAAAGCATTTGAACTTTTTAATCACAAAAGTATATTGAAATAAATATATTAGGAATATATCACTATGTAATTAAACTAGCAGTGAAAAAACAACATTTTCTCCAAGCTTCTGAGGACTGAAGATGTTGCCTAGCTGGGTGCTTCTGATTCAGGCTGTTTTGGAAATGCAGTCAAGCTGTCATCTGGGGCTGTGTTCTCATTCAACTGGATGAGAGAGGAGCTACTGATGTAGCTGAAACTTTTTTCTGGTCCTGCTCAGCCCCACGGACCCCATAGCCAGTTATAAAATAATCACTCAGAAGCTTATATTAATCAAAACTGCTCAGCCATTAGCTCAGGCCTACCACTGACTAGCTCTTACATTTAAACTCAGCCCATTTCTGTTCATCTATATGTCTCCACGTGTTACTTGGCTTTACCTATATGCCATTGCATACTGCTCCCTGGATAATGGGCTGGCATCTCCTGACTCAGCCTTCCTCTTCCCAGCATTCTCCTTGTCTGCTTATCGCACCTATACTTCCTGCCTGGCTACTGGCCAATCAGCAGTTTTATTTATCAACCAATCAGAGCAACACATATTCACAGCATACAAAACATACCACAGCATACTGTCAAGTAGGTTATGTGGGAGTTGGCAAGCCTTTGAAGACCTGAATCCAAGCTCACTCACCTAGTTCTCCCCACAGGTCAGCCTCACAACACAGCAATTTGTTTTCTCCTCACAGTAAATGATCCAAGAAGGAGGTAGACTCAAAATGAAAGCCAGAGTTTCTTTAACTCTATTCTTCTTAGTGACATCCCATAACCTTTCCCATCTTCTGCCTCTGAGCAGTCAGAAAGTCCAGTTCACATTCCAGGCAGGAGATAACACAAGGATTTGAAAGTCAGGTGACCAGAACAGGGTGCTTCACACCCATGTATTAAGACTATTTTAGAAATGCAATTTTATGTGGCAATTTTGCTTAATCAATCACAGTTTTATATTTGATATTTAGTTCAAATAGTCTGTGTCAATGGGACATCTGGCTAATTCAATTGTTTCTAGGTCCTTAACTGGGAATGTTACCATAAGCAGATACATATATACTCTGCCTTATGCCTCTGCGTTGATGTTTGTCGATTTTGTTATTTTTGATATGATCTAAACCTGGGAAGAGAGTCTCAGTAAGGAATTGCCACTGTTGGGTAGGCCTGTAGGCATGTCTCTGAGAAATTGTCTTGGTTATGTTAATCGATATGGGAAAAGCCAGCCCATTGTAGGCAGCATTTTTCCCTGGGTTTGGGTCCTAGACTGTATAGAAGTAAAAAAATGTGAGCCAAGTGCCAGCATTAAAGCATTTATTTTTTTTTCTCTGCTCTTGCTTGTGATTGTAAATAGCTGCTTCAAGTTCCAGAATGTACTGTTACCTGGAATTGTGCCCTTTGTTCCCTACACTGCTTTTATAAGAGTGTTTTTTTTTTTTTTTAATCGAAGCAACAAGTAATGAAACTACAACAACCACCACACTATTTTAGTAGAGGATGAGTTGTTCGAATTTTACAGGCTTAGAGCCAGAGGGGAATTTGACCCAAGATGAACCTGTATTGAGTCTTACCCATTCTTCTTTAGATGAGACTCTAGACTTTTGAGTTTATGTTAAAATGAATGAAAACATTGTGATCTATTAAAACAGAATGAATAGGACATGAAGCCAACACCCAGGGGTGTAGTAAAACTGATGTTAACATTTGCTTCCTCCTAAATTATTGCTGAAATTTCATTGTCATTTTGGTCACTTTATCTGGCAGTCCTTTTAAGAAGTTTTTAGTCACTGAGTTCTAGTTCTTATGAATGAGTTAATATCACTAATATTAGATGAACTCTCCTCCTATTGCTACCTGTATTAGCTACTTTTCTTGTTGTTGGATACAATGCTCTGACTAAATCATCTTAAAGAAAAAAGGTTCATTTTCTCACAGTAAGAAGGGAGACCAAAGCACCAGTGGCTTAAGGCAGCTAATCACATTGAATCTACAGTCAGGAAGAAGCGTGTGTTGAGTGCTCATACTCAGTCCACTAGCTCCTTTTGGTACAGTCCTATATAATCTCCTCTGATAGCCATTAATGAAGTTCATCTCCAAGATGATTCCAGGCCTTGTCCAGTTGACAGATGAGGTTCACCATGTCCAGAACTCTCATTTAACCTCTGCCCTCTGGATGCAGTAACAAGACTGCTGCCAGATGCTGTCAGTTGATACTGAACTCAAAGATGAGAGCATGGACATGTTCCTCATTGACACTCATTCTGTGATAATCTTCATAGCAGCACAAAAGAACTCAGACAAACAGCATTAACTGAAATAGCCACACATTAGAAAGTTAGGGTCTAAGATAGTTCAAGGTGAAATCCAGAAGAGTCTAGAAAATCTCAGAGCATGAACTTGATTAATTATGTTATATGCTAGTGAACTTTCAACAATCTTTGTATTTGGTTTTTCTCTTAGACAAAGACTTTATCTGTTACAGAAAGCAAAAGAAACATATCATCTCTATAGCATACTTTTTAACACACTCATTCTAATTTTCTATGTTGTGTTACAAACACAAGAAAGGGCCTACAGATAGAAGCCTTGGGCTGTGAGTAACATGTGCCTTATTGGCACTGATCAAAGGCAAATCAGTAAAACTCCACTGTGGAGAGGAAAGGGAGGACAGTTGGAGGTTTTAAAATCAACTGGGTAAAAGAGGAAGTTAGAATTTGGTAGTTATAAAGATATTTAATGGGTAACAAATGGGAACAGCTTCAAACCACAAAGCACATACTATCTCAAAATGTCTCCATATTTCATTTATTTTAGTGCTCTCTCCGGTAGGCATGCTTGAGTGAATATCATCAATTTGGTGAGTGAAAAGTTTGATAACACCAATTTCTATATCACCAAGATACATCCACAGTTTTGCTTTGGGCTTATAATTAAATGAACCACAAAACTCTCATTTATTAAAATTCATTGCGTAGTTTTCAACAAAAAAATTGTATTCATGCTCAAAGGCAGCAAGGAGCTATTATAAATGTTATTGAACTGAAATTTGTATTATTTTTTACCCCAGAAAAACAGTAAGTGTAAGTAAAATCTATATTTTATTCACTACATTACCAGTCATGTCTAAGGGGACCAAGTTAATAATAAAGTTAATGGAAAATATTTTTGCTGGTATGTGGTGATAAAATATGAATAACATTTTTAAATGTAGTTTTACATCAAAATGACTACAATACCTGTGAGCATACACTAGCCTTAGATTCTAATTATTACAACTACCATCCTTTTCAGTAGGCCCACCACCTTGAAGTGGCTCATTTACTCTACTCAATTACCTGTCAATATTTCCTAGTACATGTCGTCACCTCAATTCATCCCTCAAGCTATAGAGCTTCTCCTACTTTGCCACCACTTGAGCTACTTTCTATCCAGAAGACTAACGCCTCCTGCTTCTGTTTAAAGACTACCTCCTTTCCACCTGCGACTATATTCTCTTTGAGTGACTTTCTGTAATTTAAAAGA
Organism: Onychomys torridus; assembly: GCF_903995425.1. Lineage (NCBI taxonomy): Eukaryota > Metazoa > Chordata > Mammalia > Rodentia > Cricetidae > Onychomys > Onychomys torridus. Next base: position 40,869,484 of record NC_050455.1, read on the forward strand.
TACTGATAAAAGAGGTTAGTAAAATCATTCTTGATCATGCTATGATCTACATTAAAATATAAAAAATAAATATGCACGCTCCTCTCACAATCCACCCAGTTTTGACAGTCAGAGATTACCACGGTCTGTGCCAGTCTCTTTGGATGGTCTACTACCCTTATTCAGTTTTTTCCCCTGTCTTTCGTATATTTATATGTCAACCTCTTCATTCTCTCCAGAAACAGCAACACACACTAGTTTTTACCCATTGAGGGCATTTATGGCTATTTCTTCTTATTAACATGAAAAGACCTGTTGTGTTCTGCTAATAATTAGCCCAAGGTACAGAAGTCAAAGTATTTACCAGAAAAGCATTAATTTAAAAGTTCTAATAAAGTGTATACTCCATAAAAGAGGAGCTGAACAGATGGATCAGCAGTTTCTACACTTTCAGAGGACCTGGGTTCAGTTCCCAGCACTCATACATGACAGTTCACAACCTCTGGAACTCTTACTGTAAGATGCCTATTCTGACCTCCATGGTGCAGATACATACATATAGATACAAGCAAACACATACACATAAAATAAATGCAGTTTTTAAAGAATGTATTCTTTAAAAGAGGCAGAAACACAGTGAGAAAATTCTCAGAGGCAGAAGTGTTGTAGAATATTATCTTAAGGTGTGTTACTTTTGTTTGTATTGCATCTGTTTAACTCTGTGAAACTGTGCGACTGTGCCTGTCTAAAACACCTGATGGTCTAACAAAGAACTGAATGGCCAATAGTGAGGCAGGAGAAGGAATAGGTGGGGCTGGCAGGTAGAGAGAGTATTTAGAAGGAGAAATCTGGGAGGAGAAAAAAAAAACATCAACAGTCAGAGGAGGAGGATTCCAGGGGCCAACCACCCACCTACACAAGAAGCCACGGAATAAGATTTACAGAAGTAAGAGAATGGGGAAATCCCAGAGGCAAAAGATAGATGGGATAATTTAAAGTTCAGAAAAGCTGGCTAGAAATAAGCCAAGCTAAAGCCGAGCATTAATAACTAAGAATAAGCCTCCATGTGTGATTTATTTGGGAGCTGGGTGGCAGACCCCCCCAAAAGAGCCCCAAACCCCCAACAACACAGTAGAAGCCCTCTGAGGGAGACCTGGGTCCTTTTCCATCAGTTCAAAGAAATTGCCTGGCCTTGTCACCTGGATTATTTGTGTAGGACAGAAACTGAATAGGTCAGAAAAGAACCCCAACACAGCAGTTCAGAGGATGTCTTTGCTGGTACCAGGTACAACAGAAGAGAGTTCTCATTCCTTACTACTTCTTATCCTTGATATACATGAGGATGTGGTGGATGTGGATTGTTCTGCTTCTCTGATATTCCAGCATTGACCCCAGTACCTGGCTCCAGGTTTGTTTTTATTAACAAGACCGTCTAACAATTCGTGCTACATCTGGTGCCCAACGTTCATGGTATGAATTCATGAAAAAGCTGCTTGCCTGTGGCCTTTCAGGCTCCCCTGCTCAGACCTGAGCTACTCTCAGCCAGTTGTGGTGGTGCACACTGGTAGGATTTGCTGAAGGAGGAAGAGGCAGGAGGATCCCGTGTTTGAGGGCGGCCTAGGAGGTTTGCTAAGGTGAAGCTGTGGCCAGGGCCTTACCACAAACAGTGGCAGCTGTGGGACTATGGAGGCAGCGGCTGCAGCTCCGAGTTGCCAGCTGCTTCTCATTGTGTTGGTGACTGCAGTGATGCTGCTACCTGGGACAAAGGGTTTACTGCTGCTTGTTCAGAGAAGAATTGCCAGGACCATCATGTTACAAGAAAGCATTGGCAAAGGTCAGTTTGGAAAAGTCTGGCAAGACAAATGGTGGAGAGAAATTGCTGTGAAGATATTCTCTTCTAGGGAAGAACGTTCATGGTTCTGAGAGACAGATATTTATCAGACTGTGATTGCTCCAAACCACAGAGGAGGCACAAAAAAATAGTCTTCAGTGAACCATGACTACACCTAACAGCAACTTTGAAATCTACAAAACCATGACAGGACCCCACAAAGATGATTCCACATGGATTATGATAAAGCCATTAAGCTGATTAACACCAAGGAAAGTTCGACTTTGGACTACAAACTGTTCAGGACAATTTCAAGATAGCTAGCTGAGATGATCCAGATTCATAGACTTCAACAAGGACTTGAAACAAGCCCTGCATTTTCTCATTATGCAGAAATTAGACAAATGATACAGGACTTGACAATTAACCCCAAAATTTTCTTTTCAGGATTCCCTAAAGGTGTCTTTACACCTAGAAAACAGGAAGTAATTTTAAGAAAATGACACCCACAATCCCAAGAGGTGGGGTGGATGGCTTTTGGGTTGTTTAATGAGTTTTGGATATTGTCATTGTTTATAATGGTTAGTTACAAATTGTTCATTGTTAATGGTCAGGAAAAAAGCTGAACAAAGAGATTAGATTCAGAGTTTTTGTTTTAAAAAAAAAAGAGAAAGAAAAAGAAAAAAGAATATAGATATGGGGTAGATCATTGAATCTACTCTAAAAGGAAAAAGGAGAAGATATAAAAATGACAAAAGGTAGATTATTGAATCTATTATGACAAGAAAAAAGAGAATATGGATATGATAAGATTTAAAATGTCAGGGTTGGGGATTTAGCTCAGTGGTAGAGCTCTCACCTAGCAAGCACAAGGCCCTGGGTTCGATCCCTAGCTCAAAAAAAAAAAAAAAAAAAAGAAAGAAAGATTTAAAATGTCAATAATTGAATCTACTTTTTTGGTTGGGGATTTAGCTCAGTGGTATAGCACTTGCCTAGCAAGCACAAGGCCCTGAGTTCGGTCCTCAGCTCTGGCAAAAAAACAAAAAAACAACTCTGAATCTACTTTTTAAAAGGAACTACTTGTTTTAAATAGGATAAATAATGAAATTTTTTTGTCTGAGTTTATCAAATGTTACTGGGCTGGACATTGTTAATATATATAATGGAGTTTTTTGTCTGAATCTGTCAAATGTTAATGGACTAGACATTGTTAATGTAATTCTTGACTGTATATATTGTATATACTTATTGGATATAATTTTTCTTATAAGCTTTTTAATTTTAGACAAAAAGGGGAAAATGTAGTGATATTGTGTTCCCCAAATATTGTGTACCCTAATAAATTTATCTGGGGTCAGATAACAGAACAGCCACTAGATATAGAGGCCAGAAAGTGGTGGCACACACCCTTTAATCTTATCACTTGAGAGGCAGAGATCCATCCAGATCTCTGTGACTTTAAAGCCACACTGGAAACAACCAGGCATGGTCACCCATGCCTTTAATCCCAGGAAGTGAGCCTGTAATCCCAGGAAGTGATGTCAGGAAGCAGAAAGGTATATAAGGCATGAAAACCAGGAAGGAGAGGCTGGTTCAGCTTTCAGGCTTTTGAACAACAGTTCAGCTGCAATCCATTTGGCTGAAGACCCAGAGGCTTCCAGTCTGAGGAAACAGGATCAGCTGAGGAATTGGTAAGGTGAGGTGGCCATAACTTGTTCTGCTTCTCTTATCTTCCAGCATTGACCCCAGTACCTGGCTCCAGGTTTGTTTGGTTTTTTTTTTTAACAAGACCTTCTAACAATTCATGCTACAGATGTAACTGAAACTAAGAAGAGGTACCTTGGTACCTCCTGGTTGGGCCAACTGAATGGACCTTTCCATCTCTCCCCTAATTCGGCATGCATTTTCTGACATGTTATTTTTAAAGCTCGAGATTAGCACCTCTATGGTAATTGGTTCCTGAGGACCAATCCCCACTCTATAACAAAGCTATCTTCTCTTCCTCTCGATAAAGCTCCTGTCCATGAAGCTATAATACCTTTCCCTAAAACTCACAATTAACAAGACTAAAGCTTGGAGGCTCCAGAGGCTTTGGGAGCTGTTGAATTTTGCAGTATCCTAACCTGAGAGCTAAGATCACAGGAAGCAGGAGCTGAGGCCCCTGACAATCTCAATGACATCTCATATTTCCTGTGTCCACAGTTGAGTAGATGGAGGTAGGCATCTTATTATCATATCAGACCATACACTGCATAACACCATTTGTCCATCCTGAGACTGGCTTTTGGGGGCCATTAGGAATTCGACCCATATAACTTGCAGGAGCCATCATGGGTTATTGAGTCAGGCTCCAAGCAGTCAAGGTCTAGTTATTAGAGAGTAAGATATATTGCTTATTGTCCTTGGCTTTCCATTTAGAGTGCTTTGTCTCTACAAGAGATGACAATTACTTTATTCTTTTAAAGGGAAGCATGTTGACTGGATGACTCTCCTGTAATCTATCAGTGTCCCACTTTGCTTCATTTTTAATTTTTATATACAGCACAGAAATAAAGATAATATGCATCTTTATGAAATCTTTCTGTGATGCCTTTTTCTAGATGACTAATTTCTCAAGGTGAGACTGATAGAGTGGGTTTTGCTAGATGGCTCGTTAAATAGTAAATGATTAGATGGTCAGTGAGAATGGGTTCCTCCCTCATAGTCAGCAGTCTGTAAAACCAGGAAATGAAGCTGCATGATTTGAGTTATTATATGACTCTAGAGGTTCTATTGCCCAGTATCTCTATCAAATTAACTGGAGGCTGAAATTGCAGAAGACAGTTTTATTCGAGTCCAAGCTTGAAACAATCAGTTGAAGACATCTCAAAAAAACTAATTAATTAAAAGGAAGGAAGGAGTGGGGAAGGGAAGGAGAAAAATACAGAGAAAGAGGAAAAGAAGGAGGGGGAGAGGAAGAGAGGAAGGAAGGGCAGTGCCCCATTTTCTAAAAGGGAAAGATCACAGAGATTTTATGGGACTGTGGGTAGAGTGCTCCCATGCTTAGCATAGCTCCTTTGTCCTGGACGTGTTCTTCCAACAGCAGACCTTGAAGCAGAAGCTTGCTCCATGTCTCCTTGACAATTAGTGTCAGGATTGGAGAGACGATTCTGCAGTTTAGAGTAACTGCTCTTCTTCCAAAGGACCTGGAACTTGGTTACTAGACCCTATGTCTGGCAGTTCACCACCATTTGTAACTGGCTCCAGGGGATCTGATGTGTTCTTTTGGTCTGCGTGGGTACCCACACTCAAATGCCTGTCCTCACAGAGACACATACCTAAAAATAGTACAAGGAAAAATAGTTGTAAAAGGAAAGTGAGCTTTCAGCTCTGTCTTCGTCATTGTTTTATTGCTGTGAATACATGTCACCCAAAAAATTAAAGAAGTTTATGACCAGGTGGTTGTGACACACGCCATTAATCCCAGCATTTGGGGGGCAGAGGAAGATGGATCTCTGTGAGTTTCAGGCTAGCCTGTTCTACAGATTGAGTTCCAGGACAGGCTCCAAAGCTACAGAGAAACCCTGTCTTGAAAAACCAAAGAGAGAGAGAGAGAGAGAGAGAGAGAGAGAGAGAGATATGTTATGACCACTGCAACTCTGATAAAGAAAGCATTTAATCAGGACTTGATTTCAGTTTCAGAGGAGGTTTAGTCCATTATTGTCTTGGCAGGGAACATGGCAACATGCAGCCAGACATGGTGCTGGAGAGGTTGAGAATTCTACATCCAGATCCCCAGGCAGCAAAAAGAGAAAGATACTGGGCCTGGCTTGGGCTTCTGAAACCCCAAAGTCTACCCCCAGTTACACACTTCCTGCCACAGGGCCCCACCTCCTAATCCATCTCAAATAGCCAAGTAGTGGCTATTTGACCACTTATTTAAATATGTGAGATTATAGAGGCCATTCCTATCCAAATTGCCTCAAGCCCCAACACTGTTGCTCCTATTAACAGACTAAATGGAATGTGAGAAACTGTGATTGGTAAAGGAAGAGGGACATATGACAGCTACCTTTCTTCAGACTTGGAAAACAATGTAAAAAAGTTGGGGGGGGGGGGAACATCACAATTACCTCTTCTTCAAATTTAAGAAATTTGAGAATGGCTACAGACTAGACAGAAGGGAAGAAGATGGAAGTACTGGGCTTTTGTTGATATTCAACAAAGAAAAGCTACTTCTTCCTGGTAAAGCTTGGCTATTTTTATGAATTCATTTTTATCCTATCATCTATCTTCTTTTTAAAGTGTTCTGTTACATGAAGAATGGTCAAAAGAATGGGACCTGAGTTGTATCTCTGACCCGGAATAGAAACATGACATTCTGAACTTCTGAAGTGCCCAGGAGGTCACAAGATTGCTATCTAGAAGAAGGCGTTAATATTATTCTCCTCTGAAAGTCAACCCAAATGGGCCTCGGCAGGAAAAATTCCTCTCAGGAAAGCTATTTGTTCCAGAGACTTTAGCAATAGTTAAAACCTGCCTTAAAATGCACTTAACCACAGTGGTCTCTCTAGCTGAGGCATACTCTGACTCCTAGACAGTGATTTCACCTATAATGGTCCCTCTGGCTAACACCAACTCTCACTCTTGAGGATGTTGCACACTGCTAATAAACTCCACCTGTCTGCCTTCTGCAACAGACGAGCGGAGAAACAGATGAACTCATTTGTGTCTCCTCTACAATGTCAGAAAAGTGATTAGCATCCAATTGACAAAGTTCAGTGCTTTCATTGGAGGCAATTTGACAAGATACTTCACTTTCTTGATAGCCCTGGCTATCTACACATATCTATTTTCAAACTGCACTTCACAGAGTAAATCTTTATGTATATCTGTATAGAGAGGCTAAATAGAGTGGCTACAAAGGGTTAAGAGGTTGCAGAAGTTCAAGAGTTTGCAAAGTCAGAAAAGAAGGGAAAGTAATAGAAATTCAAAGACATCTGTGGGAAGTGAGATAACCAGCCAACCAGAGTGGAGACAAATTCTAAATGACCTTATTAAATAAAAAACACGGAGCCTAATATAGGGGTGAAAGACTTGGAGAACGATCAGGAAAATAGGAAAAGCCACAGCTAACTTTACCTCACCAACTCAGCACCTTCTAAATGCCAGTTACTTCCTGTCTACCCAGGCTTTATATGCCTTGCTTTTCTGCCCTCTCATTGGCTCTCTTAGCCCAACTACCTCATTTCCTCTTCCTACACAGCTCTGTCACTTTCTGTCTGTCTTTACAGACCTCCAGGCCTCTATGGTTGGTACTGGGATTAAAGACATGTGTCACCACACTTGGCTCTGCCTAGTGTAGCCTTGAACACACAGAGATTCTGCCTGCTAAGTGATAGGATTAAAGGCCCATACAACCGCTGCCTGACTTCTTTGTTTACTTAAAATGGCTTGCTTTTTCCTCTGATCTCCAGGCAAACTTTATTTACTAAAGCACAAATAAAATATCACCCCAGAGCCCTCCTGGGGGGAAACAGCGGCTGTTGTAGGCGACAAGATCAGAGGTGAGCTGTGGAGTTGATTGCAGTTACAGAAGTGAAAGGGTGAAACAGTCTATACAAATGAAGGGTGATAGTTGGTCCAGATAGGCAAGCAGGGGCATGAGCAGATTACAATCCAAGGAGGCTATGTCAGCAGCAAGCACTAAGCTGAGACAAAATTCCTTAGAGAGGTTAGAATTATTTGCCCATCAGTCCTTGGATCTAATCAGATAGGAACTTTCACCATCAGTGTTATGTGTCTGCTCCTTATAGGGTCCAGATGAGGGAGTTATAGCCTTTCCTTGGTCTTGTATGTCACTAGTAAGTTCTCAGGTCTGATTTTTCTGATAAAATTTTGAAGCCCTTATGTACCTGGGCAGTCCTGACTCACCTTGATAATTTATAAGGTGTCACTCTTTCTGGCCTCAGAAATAAGGAATTTATCAATCTGTGCCATATGGGTGGTATCAGAGTCATTCCATGTCTACTCAGATGCAGAGTCATGCTCCATATTTAAAATGTAATCAAAAGCTGCTTACAAAAATGGATTCTTTCTGGGGAAGCCACAGTTCGAAGAAATACATTGTATGGAATAACTTATGCCAGGGCACAGCTAGTTCTCAACACCAGGATCTATGATCATCTACTCTGAATTCTTTTGACAGTGATCACAAGACCAGAGAGCAGTGGAAAGGCCCTGGTGAGATCTCAGTAATAACTTTAGGGTAGGACTTTTGTAAACAGTGATGTGGGTGAGCTTAATTTGGAGAACTAGGTGTCATCTGGAGCCAGTGGTTTACTGAATTTGCTTCCTTCTCCCAAGAACAGAGAAACAGAGGGCCAATAGTGAGCAGAGAACTTGCAGATTAAGGAAAAGTAAGACAGAATACTCAAGCCCAGGAGTGATTCCAAGAGAAGAATACCACCCCACCTTCCTGCCCAGTAGGCTTTTATGATTCTAACAGTGGCAACTGGATAAGAACCTGGAAAAGCTTCACTGAGATTGATCTTTTTTTTTAGTGCCTCTTGATCCAAGCCATTGATTCAAACACATCCTTTGTGTGCCTTCTGTTTGCAATTACACAGGTGATCGTATATTGCCCTTGCAGTCAGAGGAGTGGTCCCTCTTCATGGTCACCTTTGACTATTTTTTGTGCCAATTCATTTTACTTGTTTTGTAGGATGTTGATGGTTCCCTTCCCTTCCCTGGCCTCAGGCTATGTGTAGTTTGTAGTCTACCATGTGCCCACATCCTTCCTGCCTATGGAGGGACAACTCCTGGCTCAAGAGTGTTCACACTTCCTCTTTCATTTGTAGATTCTCACAGTTTTCACATAACAGTCTAAGACCTAGTGGACATTAAATTCTGTTATTCACTCCAGTTAACTGAGTAGTTGACTATTCTAAATACAAAACTTGTGTGTATATGTGGTGGGGGTATATGCATGTCTATATGTGATTTGTATGTACACTTGTATATGCGGGTATATATGGACCTGTGCATACCTGCATTTGTAAGCCAGAGATTGATGTGGTATATCTGTCTTTAATGTTCTCTATCTTATTTTTTGAGACAAAGACTCTCTCTCTGTTCCTGGAGCTCAATTTGGCATGATTAGACAGCCTTTGAGCTCCAAGGATCTGCCTGTCCCTGCTACCCAGCTCTCTGCTAGGATTACAAATGTGCACCACCACACTTGGTTATTTATGTGAGTTCTGGGCATCTGAACTCCAGGCCTCTGCCTACACTTCAAGCACTTTACCAACTGGGTAATCCCCCCCCCCAGTTCTCTAGAACTGGTTTTTGTAAATAACACTGTTGATGAAAAATATAGCTCTCACCTTTATGGGAATAACAGTTAATTCTAGAGCTACATATGAGTGATCATGGATCAAGAACAAGGATTCAGGTTAACTCAAATATAATGTTTCAATATGGCAACAAGAAGTAATTGTAGTAACTCCTCAAAAGAAGTCATAAATCAAGATACCTTTTAAGATAACAGCAAAGTAGAGAAATGTCACTTATGAATCTCAAATGCTTCCTGGTGACATTTTTAGTCTCTGGATTGGTAGATGCTAGTGGTCTGTTAGCTCATTAGGAGATGTACCTCATGGTCACAAGGACAGATGCATGTGTCAGGGCATGCACAGAGGTGGGCAATAAATGGTTCTTAAGGGGCCTAAAGTAGCTCAAGATAACTTGGCTCCAGATCTATAACTTCCACAGTCCACATCCAAAGCTCTCATTGGTCAATCAGCCTTACAGAAACTTTAATGTGGTGATATTTTATTTGTGCTTAATAAATAAAGCTTGCCTAGAGATCAGAGGGAAAACCCAGCCACTATACTAAACATAGAAGACAGGCAATGGTAGCACGTGCCTTTAATCCTATTATTCTGGAGGCAGGAACTGTCTGGATCTCTGTGAGTTCAAGGCCACACTGGGAACAGAGCCAGGTGTGGTGGATCACACCTTAAATTCCAACACTAGTTAACCATAAAAGTCTGGAGGTCTGTACAGACAGACAGGAAGTGACAGAGCTGGGCTGAAAGAGGAAGTGATGTAGTTGGGCAGAGAGGAAATGAGATGGAAGAATAGAAAGGCATAAAACTGTGGGCATAGAGGAAGTAGATCTCTTTGGAAGTTGAGGGTCGATAAGGTGAGGCAAGGTTAGCTGTGGCTTTTCGTATTCCTCTGGTCTCTCAGGTTTTAACCTGATATTTGGCTCTGGTTTTTTTTGTTTTGTTTTGTTTTTTAAACTTTTATAACCAAGCCACTCATGGCAATCCATTTATTCTTCCATGAATCAAATCTATTGATGAGGGCAGAGCCCTCATGACCTGTCACCTCCCAGAAATCCCTCTCATCCATACTGCTGCATTGAAGAAACAAGCTTCCAACCTCTACAGTTTTAAGGACTCATTAAAATGATACCATGACTTTTTTACAATAACCAGTTAACAGCAAGGTTTATGTATAGAGAAGCAAGAGTGAGAGTAGAGGGCAACATAGACATTTCAAATCACAAAATGAGAGAACGCATTAATCCTTCCCATTCTTTAAAACTTGAGGCTTCATCAGTTGAATGTCTTAGTCACTACTGTATACCCAGTACAGACATACCACTTAACAAATATACCTCCTAACTGTTTGTGGCAGACATCACTTATCAATGAGCCTCCTCTCTCAGTTGATTGAGGGCATGGCCTCAGACTTACTCTTTTTTTTTCTCTTTTTTATTTTTCTTTATTAAGAAATTTTCTACTCACTCCACATACTATCCACAGATCCTCCCTCCTTCCTCTCCCCACACCCTAGCCCTCTTCCCCAAGTGACCCCATATCCCCACATCCCCCAAATCGAGGTCTACCATGGGGAGTCAGCAGAGCCCAACATACTGAGCCTAAGCAGGTCCAAGCCCCTTCCCACTGCACCAAGGCTGTGCAAGGTATCACACCACAGGCACTGGATTCTAGACACCTGCCCATAGACCAGGGACAGATCCCGATCCCCCTGCCTGGGTGCCCCCCAAACAGTTCGAGCCAAACAACCAACTTCCATATCCAGAGGTCCTAGTCCAGTCCCATGGGGACTCCACAGCCACCAGTCCACAGTTCATGGGCTTCCACTAGTGTGGCCAGTCATCTCTGCTCATCCTCCCATCATGATCTTGACGCCCTCGCCTGCAGTTGTTTGGTTGTTTTTTGTTTGTTTGTTTGTTTTTTGGTTTTTTATTAATAAGACTGTTTAGCAATTCATGTTACACTTTAACATGGGTACAGCTATTATTTTTTCTTAAACTTCAGGTCACACTATTAACAAATAAAATTGACCACTTTTTTTTTTTTCTTTTTTTCCCTGTAACAACAGATTCTGCTTGTCATCTTAGGATTTGGTCAGGGTAACTCTGGAAATGTATGACTTTGTATTGACAAACAGTTGTGTGTGTGTGTGTGTGTGTGTGTGTGTGTGTGTGTGTGTGTGTGAATGTGTATTTAACACTGATACAAAGAAATAGTAGCCTGCCTTTGTCACCAAGAGATTCTTTGTTTTAGTAAAGCTTTTTCCTCCGGGCATAACATAACATTGCCATTATGGAGCAGAGATGAACTTGGTGAATAGTGATGGCAATGGAATAAGAACAATATAGTGACAGCTAAGGTCTATGGTAATGGCCATAAGACTATTAACACTCACTACTAGAGGGGAAGGGGAAGGTCATAGAACCCTCACTTGAGATTCCAACCATTACTCTCTTCTGCCCCCTAGGCTACTGTGACTTTCAGAGATGCTAGAGTAATACAAGAGATGGGAGGTTAACTGGAGGGGAACTCCATGATGCAGTCTTTGTGAAATTTTTCAAATAATGAGGTTTGCCTTTTCAATGATGCAACTGTTATGGGTCTCCTCCACTCCTGTAAGTAATCCCTCAGTCATATTCTGATGAATAAGTCCATTTGATCACCAAGTTGGGCTTGGGTGGAGCCCTTGTCTGTCTTTATTAGTGCTCTACCTGGCTGAATAAATATTTGTTCATATCTCCCCAGGACAAGCTATGCAATAAACCCATTATTGGTTTTCTGCATTCAAACGTACAGAAAAATGCATGATATACTGAGCCAGTGCATGAAAATAATAGTATCCTGAGGCAGCTAGACTATCCACAAAAAATATAGCCCTGCCATTACCCTCTTACAACTTTCCCCATTTCTAAAACAAGGCATATAAAATAGACAAGTACAAGGATCCTTTGTGGTCCTAGAATTCTCTACTGTAATTCTCATCAATCATATGTCACTGCCAAGTTATTTAACATTTTTTTTCTAGTTCCGTTCAGATTCTATAACACTGACTATGAATGACTACTTGCTCCTGTCTGTAACTTTCTCATGTGCCACCTCTGACCTCCCTAAAAAGGAAAGTTGTGGGTTTTTTTGCACAGTCCGTTGGTAGTGTTTTACCTCTTTGGGCACACAAAAAAACTGTGGATGGTCAAAAAGATGATTTCTGTTGTATAATAAGATGTATAATTTTGATAATTAGAAATAATACTAGAATATTTTTTTCTTAATTGACACAAAAAGTAACAGTATTCTCAATCTTAAGGACAGCTAATTTTAGACATCAGAACAAATTTAAAATAGACTAAGCTGCCCCTGCAGAAAATACAGAAAGACTAGTTCCCAAGTGCTTATTGCTCAATTAAGGTCAGGCTGTTTACATTGAGACATAACCCTTCCACCATAATTGACTACATGTACTCCTAGGCTCAAGATTCAGCCAACTAATGGTTTATTACAAGTCCTAAATTTCAATTGAATTCTCTGTCTGGAAACACTAAGCATTCAGGCTATGTACTTGGCCTAGTGTGGCCAAGGCTACTCACTGGCTGGTTAGTATGACCTTCCTAGCCTGAGAAAAACTGTGTGACTTAATCATGTATTATGAGAATGGGTCAAACCCTGAAAATGTAACATATAACTGTCCAGAATTTGGCTGTGAGAGGAACAGCAGTGTAGAGAGAGGGGCCTGTATGGAGCTATGTAGGCAAGCTGTGTGAAGAAAGCAATGTGAAGGAACCGTGAAAAGAACTGGGTAGAAGTGAGAGTGTGTGTGCTGTGTGAGACAGAGAGAATTGTAACTAGAGAGAACGAGAACCAACGATTTAGAACAGAGAGATTTAGGAGAGAGGAAGTGAGAGAGTGAATGAGTAAAGAGTGAATGAATGATGTAGCAGTTCGTAAAGGAATGTAACAGAGTAGAAAATATATAGCTGTATGTAAAGAGATGCAGCTATGTGGAGACAGATTTTCAGAAAAAGAGATTTTTTTTTTAAGATCAAGTAAAAGAGAAAGTTACTAGCAGAACTTTCCTTATTTTTCCCCTCAGATAGAAAAGTCTAGCCCTTAGATATGAATTTTTCCTAAGCCCTCACCACCTTCATGGGTTTTTGTATATACCCTGGAGGTAGCCTTGGAGCAGGCTCTCCAAAGACCATCAATACCCCTTGCTTAGTTGCTTATGAATAGGGGGCTGCCTTTCTGTGACCAAACATGGTTCTGTCCCTGTATCATGAATGCACAAGGACTACAGTCAGCTTTCTTTTACACTTTCATTGTATCATTTGCTCTTTGTACTTTTTTTCCATCACTCTAATCATTGGCTGCCCTGTGGACAGTAGTTTAGAAAAACACCAGAGAGCCTGGTTGATATTATATTTAATCTTACATTGATACTCTTATTTTTTTTTCCTATTATATTAATTGGTTTATTTCTAGTATCTAAATAACTTCAAGTGACCAACATTTCTACTAAAAGCCCTAGAAGATTGTAATATATTTTTATTTTTATTTCTTTAACCCATTTTTAAATAATATTTTTAATTCTTTGAAAATTTTGTGCATATATAAAAGTGGATTCACTAGCTAATCTTCCCAACCTGTTTCATCAGGGATTGGTCTAATGAACTACAACCATGGACACTGTACCTTTTGGATTTTTATTAGACTCAACCTGAGTGTACCCTACCACATGATCCAAGGAAAGAAAGCAAATGGAGATAGAAGAAACAGACAGAAAGAATATCCCTCTAGAGCAGTGGTTCTCAACCTGTGGGTTACAGTGTTTTTTGACCCCTTGGGGGTCAAATGACTCTTTCATATGGGAAAATACAGATATTTACATAACAATTCATAACAGTAGCAACAAAAATAACTGTATGGTTGGGGGTCACCACAACATGAGGAACTGTATTAAAGGGTTGCAGCATTAGGAAGGTTGAGAACTACTGCTCTAGAACCACTCAACATTTCCTGAGGTTGGTTCTATGTGGTTCTGTTGGTTCTATGTGGTATTTCTGCTTCCCTGAATAATTCTTCTTCAATGGATTTTTCTATTGAAACCAGCTCAAAAGTGCCAAACTACCTCTTCTGGGAACAGTTACACATGTTTGTAAATCAACTTATTAAGCATTTTATAATTCTTCTAATTTGGGTCACCTCTTTTCCATTCGTTCCTACAGTAATGACAATATGACATGAGGAGAGGAAATAAATATTAACATTCCTCCAAAGGTCTCCATAGAAATCTTTCACTGCTCAAGTAAGGATACCTCCTTCCTCTTCTGTGCTGTATCTAAGAAGAGAACCTGTAACTCAGGCACAGAGCAGGGCAGCCTACATCTTTCTGTAGTACCCTTAGTACACTTTCTAGTTCGCACGGGTATGAAAGTCCTGAGTTCTTTCTTTAGTTCAGGACTCCTTATAAGACATGTCTGTGAAATCAACTGAAGTTACCCAGGAATGAGGCCCAATAACAAAGGAAAATCTGTGACTTCTTTAGAAGACAGGAAGAATGACTATCAAAAGCATTAAAGGCAAAATAATTGCCTTTATTCCTTAGGTCTTGCTTAACTTATTGTAGTTTTATTTGCTATTTAATGTCACTGTAAGTACAAGGGAGCTAAAATCTTAAATTATAAACAGTTTTACCTTTCATCTCTCAATTATGCAATTCAAACAGACTGAAATTACATATAATTCATGCTATGTAACTTTATACATGACAAATATTTCACCATTAACAGAACAGTGAAAACACTACACAAAAATACTGAAATGTTTTAGTCTGCTTTTCAGTAAGCACATATGCTACCAGTACTATGCCAATGACATTTCTAAGTGAGGAATCACTGAAGGAAGGGGAACTGTGCCCAACTTCAAACTGAAACCTTCTCCAAGGCTGATTAGAACTAATTAGAACTTCAACAATTGTAAAGACACTGGAATATTACAGGTCCAGAACCATTACAAATTCATCTTAGGCTATTTTTAGTTGCTATTAGGGCTATTATATTTGCCCAACTCTATATCAGACTTAACATCCTGAGGATAACAGACAGCACTTTTTGGACTGTATTAACAAAACAGTAGTTTTTAACAATGAAAAGACTGAGTCCTCAGACAGCATCCAAGGTCAATATCTGAGGTTTTTTGCACAATGCTGTGGCCACCTACTTAAAGCTTCCACCAAAGTGTTTGAAGAGCACCTTGATGTATGACTGACACTGTTCTTTGACTGTGAACACTTCCCAAAACTGCTTCTACATTGGAACATGGAATCTAGGGTAACCTAAATCTGTGGGGCCATGGCCTCTCATATGTGGCTCCAGAACAAACTATCTCTCATCCCTTTTGATATGAGGGTTGTGTTTTGGGTTCCACAAAAGTCATTGATGGATTTATCGCCATCTTCAACTTGTCATGGAAGCCTTTTGGTAAATAATTTCAAAAAAGAACACCAGCTGGGCAGTGGTGAAGCAAGCCTTTAATCCCAGTACTCCAGAGGCAGAGGCAGGCAGATCTCTGTGAGTTCGAGGCCAGCCTGGGCTATAAAGTGAGTTCCAGAAAAGGCTCCAAAGCCACACAGAGAAATGCTGTCTCAAAAAACAAAAAACAAACAAACAAACAAAAAACCCACCAGCATAACTAATGAAACTGCTTACTTGACTGATTCTATTGTGTAAAAGTCTTGATTAAAGGAAATGAGAGAAACAGGAAGTGATTTTTGTGGAAGATGAAAGTACAAAGGGGTGGGGTGCTGTCCTTTTCCTCATTATTTCTGAATCTGCCCCCTCTCTACAAATGTAAAGTACTTTTTCAAAGCTCAGTTCATCCTCAAAACTTTTACTATATACAATAAAAAAGCTTTCAAGAAACAAACAGAAAATTTAACCTTCTGCACTGCAAAAATCAAAGCAGGAGTTAACCAAAACAATTTACTTCTATTCAAGTCTTGAGTTTCCCATTGGCCAAAGATGTCTACACAAATGATAATAGCTTATTGCTAATATATGTATAGAGGAGGAAAAAGTAAATATTGTGTTCCTTTAGAATATGACCCAACCAAATTATAGAAGACTTCCTGTGCAAGTTCACAGAATTTAAATTACAATAAAGATGTCCCCTAAAATAGTTTATATAAGCATATTCAGCCAATCTGAAATGATATATATGAATTCATGTTCCATTTCATTTAGGCAACTGGAAACATTTCATGCTTTCTTAATGTGCATCAAGCACTGTGGTAAGCCTGGGAAATTTAGAAAGTATAAAGCATACTCTGATTATGAAAACATGCTTAACACACACTCACACATTTTTGATTAATGGAATTATAACACAATGAGTTCTCATTACAACAAACTGTTGGACATTAACAAAATGGTGTTTAATTCTGAATGCTGTTATAAAAAAAATCTTTTTAAAAAAATACTTGTGCTTACACTTGATGGAATTTTAAAAGATGAGAAAGATTTCATTAGGTAGTAAAAGAATGCCAGGAAGGAATTTGGAATGGGAAAAGAGGGAAGTGAAGCTGCGGAGGAGCCCCAGAGAAGCGCAGAAATGGAAGAGGTGCTCCAGGGAGAGAAGAAGCCATTAAATGTGAAAAATGTCTGGAGAGTAGCAGTATAGGGTGGTCTCGGTCTGTATATTGTTTGTAAAAAGCTTGATTTTACTATAATACTAAAAATCAAAATATTCATAAAATAAACATAACACATACCATGCACATTCTTACATTTTCAAGGTCTGCCTAATTAGATGGCAGACTTCGTTGTGGAAAGTAGACATTTTGACCAGTTTGGAGCACTGCCTCCTGTATCTCTCACAGCACTTGCTTTCTCTACGTATTTTCTGATACTGGGGCTAAACACTTAAATGAGTGGCATGAATTCTCCTGAAGCACTAACTAGCAGCAGAAAGTAGGTATCACCATCACTCTAAACAGTCGTTTTCATAATCTCTCAGTAGGAAATTACATTTCACAAATGGCAAAAGCTTGGAAGAAATAAGAGTAAAAGTGAGACCAGAAAAGTGGAAACCCAAGAGGGATCGCTGCGTAAATACCATTCATGTTCTACTAATTTCTTGATTTTAAGCACCCATTTTTGTTTATGGTACATATTAGGATGCTCATTTGAGAGGAGTGCGCTAACTATAAAACTACAGATTTGGCATTCTCGTAGAAGAAAGTAATTTCCCACTATTTATGCATGATAGCAATGTTATCTAATATAGGTAAGTGTTTCTCGAAATCTAAACAGGCCTTCCTGTTCTGCTTTTAATCACAGTAATATTTGCTTACTGAATAATATAAAATAATGGATTTTGAAAATTTAAACAAGAATATTCAACAGGACGTGTCAGAGAATACTCAAGTGTTCATCCTATGTTAAGCACTGTATTACAAATGCTTACATGCTATCATTGGACTTTCTAACCACCCAGAGGCCCCTAGGAGTATCAAAAATCAGCAATTGAAGAAACTTATTTAGAAACATCATGTGACTTGCTTTGTAAAAAAACAAAGAAAGGGGATATAAAAAGGTAACTTTGTGACATAAAAAAGACTTCAATAGAAACAGTGCTGGATGCAGAGATACAAAGAACAGAAAATCAAGGTTCCCAAAGTACACAAACAAACAAACAAAAATGCTTTAATATATAAAAGGGCAAAATACTTAAGCATATACTCATCAAAGATAATGGCAAAGCAGCACAAGGTAACACACTGTCATTTAACTATCTCAAGGACACAAATTAAAAACACAATACTAATGTACACCTATCACAATGAATGTAATTTTTTTATTTTTTATTTTTATTTATTTTTTTTTTTCGAAACAGTGTTTCTCTGTGTGGCTTTGGAGCCTGTCCTGGAACTCCCTCTTTAGACCAGGCTGGCCTGGAACTCACAAAGATCCTCCTGCTTCTACCTCCAAAGTGCTGGGATTAAAGGAAGGCACCACCACCTCCTGACTGACTGTAATTTTTTTTTTTTAACCTTATCTGAATGATGATGCCAGGTGTTAGCAAGCATCAGGAGGAACTTGGACTCAACATGTTAAAGAGAATGTCATTGTATGAGAACTTAGGGGAAAGTTGTGTGATTTGTAAACAGTTACACATACCATATTATCTGGTCACTTTAGATTAATTTAGTTACCCAAGAGAAAACATATGAACTCACAAAGTCCTATACAGGCATGTCACTCACAGCTTGATTTTAATACCCTAAACTGTAACTAAATTGTTCATCAGCAGATAGGATAAATTGGATTTTATCTTTATAATGTTGTACAGCAATAAAAATAAGCTAAAGTATTGGTATACTCCAGTGTAAACAGACTTTATTATTCTGAGTTAAAGAAACCAGGCTTTGTGCCTGGTGGTAATTACAGTGTAGAGGAACCTAGAAAATACAAACTAGCCAAGAAAGTGAGGTACAGCAAATCGGTGGGTGTCAGGAGTGAGACTAGATAGGAAGAGTCAGAATTTAGAATTAGGAAGTGTAAAAGGATACGGAAGTGGTCGACAAATGTCATTATCTGGGTTTAGCTGGTGGTTTCACAGGTGTCAGGCTGAAACTGTGATAAATATCTGAAATTTAATATGTGGAAGTTATTCTTAGACAAATCTTTTTAAATATTTTGCTTGCCTCTATGAACTTTTTTTTTCTATCATCTTAACCATCACCCACATTTTACTTAAGATTAAATGTTCTTCTTTGAGAATGGTGACACATACCTGTAATCTCAGCTCTTGAGATGTGGGACGGAGGAAGATGGTGAATTCAAGCCCAACTGTGGCTACGGAAAACAACAAACCACTGAATCTTAATTCTGAAGATTCAGTGGTTTGTTGTGCACACGCCTTTAATCCTGGCGCTTGGGAGGCAGAGGCAGGTGGATCTCAGTGAGTTCGAGGCCAGCCTGGTCTATAAAATGCGTTCCAAGACAACCCGGGTCTACACAGCGAGTTTAAAATATGACTTCTTTACAAGAAAGGTAAGTTCTGTATTTAAAAAGACAATGCGTTTTAAAAGTAGTTATTACAGTTAAGAAGTTTTCCGTTACACCAGTAACTATTTCCCTACCTATGTTTGTTAAAATAACCAGGAGTCCTTTGTAACGCTTTGCATATGAAAATTTATTGTATCTTCCTTTCCATGACCTTAGGGTCTTAGACAGGAAAAGACTAGTAGACGGACACAGGGACACCTAAGTCTTTTCTTCAGTGAGTCACTGAGCCTACTCTTAATGACAGAATTTTAATTTAGGTAAACTAATCAACTACACGCTGTCTAAACCAGAATCTTGTGTTAGTCATTCAGCGTGGTATTGTAAATGGTATCTGTCTGGGTTCCCTTTTTTAAGGACTCGGTGTGACCCTCGTGCCATGCCTACCCGACAAATGAGTTACACAGCCTCAGTGGCCGAGATCTCTTAGAACTCCGCGGAAGAGAAGGGCCGTGTGACGCAGAGGTCATTGCTAAGGCTGCGTTCTCATTTAGACCTCAAGCTCAGCAGCAGACCTTGTACCGAGCTTTCCTGGCCTCAGTTTCCCCTACTTTCAAACAAGAGGAGTCATGCTGTCCTATTTCTGCTTTTTTTCCAAGCACACCGGCCCTGCACTGATATCTCTGCCCCGTGTGCTGCACAGATGCACTGTCCCACAGTGTTTGGCCTCCAGGTATCCTTCAGGTCCCCTACCAGCTTCCGGTCGACGTCTGCTGGCCTCGGTGGCCTCCTCCTCCCAGGACTCCACTGGACCTGCTAGGGTGCGGCAAAACTTTCACCCAGATTCCGAGGCTGCCATCAACCGCCAAATCAACAAGGAACTTTATGCGTCCTATGTGTACCTGTCCATGGCCTACTACTTCTCCAGAGATGATGTGGCCTTGTACAACTTCTCCAAGTATTTCCTTCGCCAGTCCCTGGAGGAGAGGGAGCATGCGGAAAAGCTAATGAGGCTGCAGAACCAGCGTGGAGGCCGCATCTGCCTCCAGGATATCAAGAAGCCAGACCAGGATGACTGGGAGAGCGGACTGCGGGCCATGGAATGTGCTCTGCTCCTGGAAAAGAGTGTAAACCAGTCGCTGCTGGACTTGCATACTCTGGCCTCAGAAAAAGGAGATCCTCACTTGTGCGACTTTCTGGAAACCCACTATCTGCATGAGCAAGTGAAGTCTATCAAAGAATTAGGTGACCACGTGCACAACTTGGTCACCATGGGGGCTCCTGCTGCTGGCCTAGCAGAGTATCTTTTTGACAAGCATACCCTTGGGAGTGAGAACAAACACTAAGGCAGAGACTGCCTTTCCAATACCCCAGTGGGTCCCAAGACCTGGAGTTAGTGGTCGCCTGCTTTCTTGCCCTTCAAATTTAACTCTGTCTTTTATATTCTCCTTTTTGGACTGTTCTGACAGTGTTTTGTAGAGATAATATGCTTAGCCTGGTGTTCACCACAACTTTGTGTCAACACCAAAATACTAATACTTTTCCCAGCCTAAAAGATAGCCCAGAATATGTGGTATGAAAAGATGGAACACAAAACACTGAAATTAGATACAACATCGTGCTCTTAGAATATTATCAAATGTTGTTCCTAACCACAAACCTTAATTGAAATTCCATAATTTTTCAGTTCAACAATTTGTACTGTCTTCAGGATCTTACACACAATGCTCAGTCAGGAAAATATATAAAACATAAATAACCATAAGACAGAGAAGATGTAGAATACTATGAAAATCACACATGCATATTTTTAACAACTATTCTATTTTCCCAGTTTTCTCCAAGAAATGGCAATATATGAAGATGACCTAGTGGGTTTTTTTTTTTTTTTGGTTTTTTTTTTGGTTTTTTTTTTTAAAGCTTTCATGTCAAATATGGTATTGGTTACATCAGGTATCAGTGGTGGTGTGGACAGCTCCATGGATTCACATTTTAAGGGTTCTGAGAAGTCTTTTAATTAAACACACACACACACACACACACACACACACACACACACAATCAAAAATGTATTTTTTCTGTTTCACTGTTTCCCAACCATATACTATCTAAAGATAGGATGATTTTTTTTTGGGGGGGGGGTCTTTAAAAAATTAACTGCAATGTAACAGAGCAGGTTGGTTTTGTTTTAGACTCTATACCAGACTCTAACCACAAGGTTGTACCTTTTAATATAACCCAGAGGGAAAACCATTCCTAAAATGCACTTTTATGGTGTTTAGAATGGGAAAGAAAGACTGTGGAGCAGAAACAGTCAAGATCCAGAATGATGGAATGATGGAAGCTTCCCACTGGGCAAGGGTTTTGTTGTTGCTTTTGATTTTAGTTTATTTGTGTTTGCTTTTTGTTTTATGGGGTTTTTTATCTGTTCATTGGCTGATGGTTGGTTTTTATTTTTGGACAGAAGGGGAAAGTGAGAGGGAGATGTTCAGTGAACAGATACTGGAATCAACTAAAGAAACATTTAATGGCTGAAAAAAAAGGCATGGAAATAGCAGTGTGTAGGTGTAAGGTTCAGGGGATGGGTGGTTTAAGTTACTACAGGTATGGGAAAAGGAAATGCTTCCCAGAGTTCCAATAGAGAAATGTTCAAAACAACGAAAAATCAGCAGATTAACCTGAAAACCACACGAAGGTCTATGTTTAATTTGAGTCATCTGAAACAGAGATGACAAGAATTAGTGTACAAGAAGCTAGGGGAAAAAATGGAAGGCCTGTAAAAGAAATGTTGGAAAGAGTTGTGTATTTACTCTTACAGGAAGGTCTTAAAACCTATAAGATAGCTTACATTAGGCTTCTCATAAGTCTGGTTCTTAGAGAGAGAAGGATAAGTGTTGTGAGTTGTTTCATGGAAACTCATTGCTCTGTGGAAATTTGTACAGGGCTGTCAAGAATCCTTTAGCCAAAGGTCATTGGACAAAACTCACTATGTCAGACACTGCCTAAGTATCCCTGCCCAAGTTCTTTTCAATATATTCATTGATTGACTGAATTTCCAATGTACTCAGTGATTGAAACATAAGAAGTGTGGACTTTTAGAACAGCAGCTTGGAGTCCTTGAAAAATTAGGTTCCCTATGGTCTGTAATTGGAAGATACAGCAGAGTACATGCCCCGTGTTCTCACAGGGCATTCAAGTGTTCCCAGGGAAACACCATACATGGGATACCATAGCAGCTGCCATTAAATGCAGCTTTGCTAAATACATTCTGATGTGGCCATAAATTCATAATGAATTATTTTAAAAGCAAGTTGTGTTACATGGCAGGGTTACATTATATGAGTCTAAATATATCAGAAGAATCACAGAGAATATTGAATAACAGATATTAAAATTACTGGAAATATGTACATTTACATCACATTAGGTAAAATTCCTTTAAAAGTGACATTTCAGTTCATGTTTTCTAAAATTAGTATTTTAAGACAGCTTTCTTATGGTTATCCATTATTATCATAAGAAAAGAATGAACTATAAGATGTAGAGTAAGACAAAAAGAGTCTTGAACTATGGTTAAAATTATGGGAGCAGAATTCAAAGAAAGAGATACTAGTGGGAAATCAGGGGTGAAATCACTTGAATTTTGTGATCATGATCCATTCGATGAAAAAAGGAGACAAAAACAGGAAATATAAAACTCGATGTGTCTAAAGTCCATTACTGGAAAATGTGGGACTTAGAAATAAACAGCGCTCTCAACAGGAGAGCTAAGCAGAGGAGGGGAGTGTGTGAGGGTGCCGGGTTTGCTCGGTGGTGATTACTCTCATTTCCCATTTTATTCTGAAGTAGTCTGTTTTGCTGCACAGACATCCTATTATACATCTTTAGGAAATTTCCTCTTTGGTTTTTCTGGATGAGTGTTTTTCAAACAGCACGCTGTAACCCGTTAGTGTGTCATGAGATTGGTTACTGAGTCACTATCCACTTTCTGTGAACAAAATAGAATTGAAAGGAATGTCGGTGAAGTCAGGGTATTGTCCAATGACACTTGCTTGGGGTGTGTGCATGTGTATTCTCATCTTACAGGGTGACATTTCTTCTGCTGGTGCTGTTACGAGTATTAAACAGCTATTTTGGATAATTATTTTACAGTCTCCTAGCTCCTCAAATAGCCCAGTCCCCCTTCCCTCCTGTCAAGGATAATCCTTTTACTCACTGAGAAATTAGAAATAATCACAGGAAATTTCCACACTGCTCCTGCACTGAATTAATCATACCCTTACATTTGTATGCATTTGTCATATTTTCAGTCATGCTACAATGGTTGAAGCAAGCAACTCCAGCCTTTCCACAGAACCCAAGGATAAGGGATACCTACAGTAACCCTCTGTTGCAGAGGTTTCCCAACTTCATTAGTTGACTGCTGTGGCAATGTAAAATGTCGTCTTCCTTTTCCTTTAACAAATATCACTACCCTTAGACTCATAATACTTCTGGAAAATAGAAAACAACTATCCTGTACCCACCCCGTTGATGATATATATATATTAGTTTTTTGGTTTTTGGTTTTTGTTTGTTTGTTTGTTTGTTTGCTGAGAAAGGGTTTCTCTGTGCAGCTTTGCACCTTTCCTGGATCTCGCTTTGGAGACCAGGCTGGCCTTGAACTCACAGAGATCCTCCTGGCTCTGCTTCCCGAGTGCTGGGATTACAGGCGTGCGCCACCAATGCCCGGATGACATTTTTAGCAAATGTACTCCTGCTCTCGATCTCCACTTCTTACTCTGCTATCTTCTGATCATTTCCAAGTTCAGCTTCACATAAATTTTATTTCCATTGTCAAAGACATGCGGGTCCTGTGTTTATAAATTCATTTTCCAACCTCTTCTTTATCAACACTAGCAGTGCCTGAGATCACTCACTGTTACAAATCTCAGCCACCCTTTCAACCCCCTCTTACCCTCCTGAATTTGGAACATTGGACCATGCTGCTGTACTATCCTTGCATCTAGATTTCTCATATGTATCTGCATTTATTTTCTAAATATCTCACCAAATCAAATTTTATTTGATTATAAATCACTTATTTATGTAATGTAATGGCTCTCCCCTTTGAACTCTGGGATTGCATAACAAATACTTGACACTTTTCTTCAGATATATATCAGACATCTCATAATTGACCCATTTAAAGCTACATTCTTGACTCCTTTTCCCTCCCAAACATATATTCCCTTCTTCTCTTTCTATAAGTACAATTCCATTCTACGACTTTCCATGATCTATCCATACATGACTCTGCTCTTTCTTTCCATATTATAGTTCATAATGCCAGCAAATTCTTCCAATGCAACTTCCTTAAGCTATCATTTTTCTATAAGCTCTCATCATTACCTGCATTATTATCCTTAACATCACTTTCTTAACAGGTCTGCCTGTATCCACTCTTGTGTGGATGGACTTGTTTCTCCACAAAGCAGCCACTGTGTGTTTTATTTTACTCAGTCCATCCTTAATACTTCTCAGAAGTCTTTAATGATTTTCACAACTTAGAAAAAAGTCGAGATCATGTTGTATACCATGCCCTATGTAACTGAGCACATACAGTTCTATGCACTAGGTGTGGGCTTATGAATATGAATGTTTGCAACAAGTGCTAAGACTTGAGAGATTGTGTGTGTGTGTGTGTGTGTGTGTGTGTGTGTGTGTGTCTGTCTGTCTGTCTGTCTGTCTGTGTCTGTGTGTGTATGTGTGTGAACTTTTAAGAGTTATCATTATCCCTGAATGCTGGGATCATCAATGTTCTCTCTCTATAATTAAAAAATGAGTAAAATGGAAAAGAAAGGAAAGGGAGAGGAAAAGGAAGGGGAAGGGACTAAGAGAGAGAGAGAGTGCCTTTTTGTCAGTACCCCCAGATATATTTGCCCCCACTGATCCCTGTCCCTCAAACCTGGTCCCTCTGTGGTGAACATTTTCACACTGAAAGCAAATGTACTATGCATTCACACTCCCTTTATATCTCTGACTGCCAATGTATGAAGACATCACGATCACCCATTCTAATTTAGTCACTATTTCTTCATTACTTAGTTCCTCTCCTTTGAGTTTCTTTTCTCCATGTTATTTATCACCACCTGACACAGTTTGGGTTTGCACAGGATTTCTTCTCTCGCTAGGAATCAAGTTCCATCGGCCAGACCTTTTGTTTTATTATTGTCTAGAGACCTACCTGCCTGCCAGTAGGTCTGGGATGATAATGAATGAGTGAATTATTAAAATATCCTGAAACCAGTTAAAAGTGATAATCTAGACTTTTAGAAAACTTCAAATTAGAACTCATGTATGAAATTACCATAATTTTATAAAAATAAATGAAAATTAGGGGAAATATAAATATTGAAGAAAAGGATCTGGAAGCTTCTCAGGGAGCTATCACTAATTAGTAGTATTACTATTACTACCCTAAAAAAAAGGGGGGAAGCAGAAGACAGGCCCAGACACAGGAACTGGGTAGGTTCTAGATGTAGGGTAGATTAGACTTTTAAAAACTTAAAAAGATTCAGAAACAGAACATAAAAATATGAAGGCAAACAATAATTTTAAAATGCAGCACTGATCTTGGAGCCAGAAAGAGAGTTCCTCTCCAATGTGTCAGAGTTGACTGTGCCTCTGGACTGAGGGGCCATCAAGGCTGGTGATAGGAAAGTCAATAGCTATTTCAGAGTAATGCCTTTCGGAGTGGCGGGGGCAGAATGTCAAATCAGATTAAGGGAAACGAGGTGGAAAATATAGAACTCTTTGCAAAGGTTTTTTTTGTTTCTCTCTTTAATCAAAAGCACAAGAGGGAGATGACTGCAAATGTTCTTAGAAAATAAGCTGGCAGAAAGGATAGGCTTGAGGAAAAAGGAATAGAGCAGGGTTCCAGGGAGCGTGGCACCCAAGATCAGAGCTCAGGCATGAACTGCAAGGATCTGTCCTCAAAAATCAGCAAGCACTGAAGAGGGAAAACCTGGAAGAGTGTCCTATGAGAAGGAGGTCAAGTGAGGGGTCTTATCTAGGCAGTTCTCAATATTCTAACTAAAATAGCAAATGAGATTATTTATGAAGTCTTGACCACCTATGCATAATACAACAGTTAATTCTATTCACATATTAATACAAATTGTAAGCAAATAGAAAGTATTTTATAAATACAAAGTCCTTACTCTGTGTCTAATATTTAAAATAGAACCTGGGGCCTTCACAATATAAAATACAGCAACCAGCGCTAGAATAAGATGGTGGATTAGAAGCTGCCTCTATGTGAAGTAATGAATGAGGAAATTTGGGATAACAAAAAACAAAAATAATCCCCCGAAAGATTCTTTTCCACTGGGCGGTGGTGGCACATGCCTTTAATCCCAGCACTCAGGAGGCAGAGGCAGGCGGATCTCTGTGAGTTCAAGGCCAACCTGGTCTATAGAGTGAGTTCCAGGAAAGGCACCAAAACTACACAGAGAAACCCTGGGGGGGGGGGGAGTTCTCTTCCAAAGAGAGAAGAAGAGTATCAGGAACACAAAGAAAATGTAGGGTGGCTGAAAGTATGGACAAACAGAAAGGCTCTCACTAAAAAGAACTAAGCAGCACATATCATGGTCTGGCTGCTGGTAGTGAAAACCTTATCCAAGAGGCAAGCCAGGCAAGGCAAGGGAGAAGAGACTGGAAGTCCCATCCATAGGACAAACCCATAGTCCTTGACAGCCGTGGACTCAGTTGGTGAGAGGGTGACTCCTCTGGCACTGTGGATCAGGGACAGAGGAGACTTCCACTTTGTTACTCTTTGTGAATTGAAGAACTATGACTAGTTACAACCTTGAAAGGGGACATTATTATTATTATTATTATTATTATTATTATTATTATTTTATTATTTTATTTATTATTATTATTAATTTGGAATCTATTATTTAAGGCTGAATTTACATGACAGTCTGAGAACAAAAACAGTCATATGTCAGAGGTCCTGGAGTCACCAGGCCACAAACACAAGTTCTTCTTTTGTTTGTTTGTTTTTTTCAAGACAGGGTTTATCTGTGCAGCTTTGTGCCTTTCCTGGATCTCGCTCTGTAAATCAGGCTGGCCTCACAGAGATCCACCTGGCTCTGCGTCCCGAGTGCTGGGATTAAAGGCGTGTGCCACCACTGCCCAGCAAACATAAGTTCTTAAAGACAGCTGCAAAAGGCAGAGGTAAAGAAAGAAACACTGATGGTACATGTTCTGGCAACAATAACCTGGATTCAGGCAGTGAAGAGTAAGGTAGGCCGAAGCTCTGCCCTCCGTTGCTAGTAACTGACCCCATTAATAGATGATGACTGCAGTATCTCGGAGCTTGGGTCAGCTAGTAGATCACCCTCCATAGCCAGACGATTCACTGCTTCAGAGACTGAGAGCTCTTAAGTTCCAGTATGCTACTGAACATTTGCAGTCTGATCCTTCTGATGGGGTGCTTCATGCTTACTGGATTTAGAAAACTTTGGATCCCAGTCTCCCATATGGATCTCAGTTCTCTTCAGCCAGTCGCAATGTATTTAGGAGACATCACAGGGCTACAAGCTAAGCCCCACTGGGCTATAAGAGCTAAGAAGTCCCCTGTGGTAGGGAAGCCTGCCCATCTCAGGCTGCCGAGAGGCACTGGAGTGGAAAGAAGAAAATAAAGACAGTTCTGCTGGGTATTTGACAGTGGAGGACTCAGCAGCAAGCTAGAGCACCAAAAACAGAGGTTCTCAACCTGTGGGTGACAACCCCATGGGGGTCATATATCACACACCCTGTATATCAAATATTTACATTTTGATTCATGACAGTAGCAAAATTATACTCATGAAGTAGCAACAAAATAATTGTATGGTTCAGGGTCACCACAACATAAGGAACTGTATTGCAGGGGCACAGCATTAGGAAGATTGAGAACCTAGAAAGACAAGTCTTCATGTTCCCTTACCCTCAGCCCAATCCACTACAACCACCTGGTTGACTCCAATTCTGAAGGTTCTGGAAAGAAGCTAACACATCACTTGTTCTTTGTGTACCTTGTACGCTTTACTCTCCCTTCACCTTTTCTGATATAATACATAGTTTCTTGACTCTTGTTTAAAGGGCTTTTGTGTTGTTTCTTAAAGGTCCTTCTTAAATTATTTTGTTGGAGAGTTTTTCAACTTACTGAACATTCTCCTTTACCACCTTCTCTTTCCTCTCCTCTTTCTCTTGGTTCTTGTTTTCTTTTCTTTTATCCAACTTGCTTTTCCTTTGCATTCCCCTTTCCTGTTATTTTTTATTTCATCCATTTACTATTTCTTCTTCATATTCTTTTAACTTCACAATACACTGTATTTTTGCCATTTTCTGTCCTGTGTTCATTGGTGATCTACTAGTGGCCTTTAATCAAATTTAAATTCATTTCTATATTTTGTGCAGTTCAGTGCTGT
Source organism: Onychomys torridus (assembly GCF_903995425.1). NCBI lineage: Eukaryota > Metazoa > Chordata > Mammalia > Rodentia > Cricetidae > Onychomys > Onychomys torridus. The sequence goes on from NC_050455.1 coordinate 40,898,081, forward strand.
GGATATCACAGTATTTTTATTCTTTCTAAGTGGTACTGGAAACTTCCCTCAAAAGAAGGCTGCTTACCGAGATCTTTAGATAAATTGGGAAGAGATATTGAAACAGACAGATCACAATACAGAACAAGAAGTCTGCTAAAGCAAGGCAACATGATCCCAAAATTATAGATGAAGGAAGTTTGTTCAAAGAAAAGTAGATGGATGAATATTTCTTTTCCTCAAGGCAAATAATAAGGCAAGCTTCTTAATTTATAGAGAGTTTGTGTAAGATTGCAAATATTATGAACTGAAGAAGCATTATATGTGCAAACAAATGAAATGCTGTTAAACTCAGTGGATATCAAGGATTATGTTGTATCAACAGTTGTGCTCTAAGGACCAAATGGCATAATTATGAAAAAGTCTGTCTTCACAACAAAGTACTTTTTGAAGAGTTATCACTTACATGGACTCGGCTATGTGAGCTAGTTATGTGGTGACTTTTTAATGGCAAAGAATTCAAAATCATTCATCAGTGGTGAATGTATTAAGTAATGTATGAAGAGTGTGGCAGATAAGATCTGCTCTTACAAGGGGTAGGTATTTTGTTAAAAATAGTTTATCTCTACACACTGTTTCCAGGCAAACTGAAGACATTGGAAAGTTTATCCCCAGAGAAAATGGAGAGTAGAGCTGTCAATGTTTAGACTTTGGTGGTAGATGGCAGGCAGCACCAAAGTGACAGGTACTGCTCAACTCTCCATTTTCATTAGAGGTGCCAATGATAAATATGGTATCACTGAAGAAATGGCTACCTTTGTGCCATTTCAAGACATAACTACACCAAGAAATTTATACAAACCATTGAAAAAACATCAAGTTGGGTCCTTTGTTTCATTTTCCACCTACCTGCTATAGTTATTCATGGTGCCAAGTTATGGTAGTTAAAAGGAGGGACTTGGAAAATAGTAGAAAAGGATGTGGTTATGCTTCAAAACTCACATCCATGTTTAATAAAGTATTCCATCAAAAAATATGCATAAAAGCATTAAAGTGGATGAATTCATTCAAATTGCCATCAGGATATGAATTTCATATGGGCCAAGGTACTGAATCATCACTAATTCCAAGAATGTGCTGTCTATAGTGACATCATTTGTTCTTTGGAAATATGGTATCTGAACCAAGGCCAAATGGTAAGAGAAGTTTATGATTTGTGATATGTTATAAAGTCATTTATGGTATCAAAATCAATATTTGTGCCAGTACTTGACAATGAAAACTGGTTTGCAGAAGTAGCATTGTTTAGTGGGTACAGCTGCTTATTTAAACAAGCTAAACATGGCTCTTCAAGGTAAAAAGCAGCTTATCAGTAAAGTATTTCAAATCATAACAGCTTCCTAAATGAAACTGTAGCCAGCTCAACTTAACACAATTTTAGGCATTTCAGCACATTACTAAACATAGGCCTGTAAACAGCACAAAGTATGCAACTTTGCTTTCTGAGCTGATATAGAGAGTTGAAAATAGATTTTAAGATTTCTGGGAAATTTTTCCTGTATCTGTGACTCTACCTTTAGTCAACATCAGTATATTACCTGCCAATTTTCCCAATAGACTTCAGAGAGCTAAAATCTGACATTCAATTTAAAGAAAAGTTTAATCATATCTCTTTACTACATTTTACAAGCCTGTTTTCACAGAGACAACCCTCCCTCACTTCATAAACAAACCTTATTCATGGCATTGCTTCTGGGCAACACCTACATTTCAGCACACAGAGAATAAACTTAGAATCAAAATATCTGGTGAGCATCTTGAGAACTCATCAAGAATTTCAACTACATCTTATCAAAACTGCATCTATTATTCCATTAGTTCTTCAAATAGATTATCAAGTATCCCACTAGTTTTATCTTTCCTTCTTTTCTGGTACATAAAAAAAAACTCAATGAAGTTTCATTAACTAAAGGTGTTATTTATTAGTGACTTTAACATAGGACATGTTCAACAGTTTTCAAGGAAACTCCAAATGGAGCAACACATAATTAGGAATTTTTTATGTGAAGACATTTGTTGGTCTTTGGCAGTAGGTATGAAAATTGTGCATTGACCTAATTATCACAGTTTGCCACATTTGGTATATTTAATGTGTGAGGCACAGCAATTCTTCTTCACCTAATGTGGCCCAGCAAAAGTTTGAAGAAACTGGTCTCTCTCTAAAGACTGATTTCTGACCTTTATCAGGCCTTCCTTGGTTTAAATAGTCATATTTGAGTTAACATGGCAGTCACAGAGAAAATAATTCATTGTGAACCAAAATTAGAAATAGGGACAAGGTTCTTGTTTAAAATTTAATGAGTAGTAATAATTTATAGTAGCTTTGTACTAGGAAATTTATGAAATTCCTTATACACATTAACATCTATTTCTCACAATTCTGTCATCTAGGTGTTATTTCATCTTTCTAATAAATGTACACTCAGAATTCATATTATTAGTAAGTTTGTAAGCCAAATTAATACTCTGGGGTTTAAGTTTTAGGTTCTAGAGATTTCTACTCTGTAGCTCCACTTTCTATGGAAGGATTTGAGATCAAATCCATGTTAAGTTCTTCATCTGAAGAACTAAATAAAATGCTTTTCCACAAGAGATTTCTCACTGAATGCTTTATCTTAAACAACATGATTTATGAGCTTAATTATATCCATTAGTAGAATATAATGATATCAAAGTCTTAATTATTAGATTTTAACACACTAATTGGCACTGAAGATATTAGTCATGTCAGCAGTATCTGAGTTGAATGTCTGGATGGTAAAATTTTACTGGTATACATGAAGTACATATAACAGATTCAAACAGGTAAATAAAAGTAATTATCCTCTAATTTAGCAGTATCCACACAAGATAAAGAACAGGCTTTCAGTTAATCTCCTATTGGTATGAATTTTAGAGAGCTTATCAATCAACAAAACTGGAAAAAAATACATAGATTTTTTTTAATTTTTCTCTACAGATATATACTGTGTGTCTGAGAAGTAACAATTTCAGATAAACTGTATACTTCATTCCCTTCATTTTAAAATAATTACACGCTACATATTTGTGATTTTGAAAGGGCACAGGACATAAATTTCTTTGCTAACCAATCTGAAGAATGTAAGATGATCACCAGACAAGTGGTACACACTGTAATCCCAGCACCTGGCAGATGAAGAGGCAGAAGGGAAGCTGGTTTGAGGGCAACCTAAGCTATATAGCAAGTTTAAGGGCAGGAAGCACACATAGCAAGACCTGAACTTAAAAAGATGAATGGGGGGGTGGCTCTGTGGGGAAAAGTGCTTGATTTGCAAGCATATTGATCTGAATTCAACTCTTCAAAATTCACATAAAGAAACAGAAAAGGCTGTATGTGCTGGTAATCCCTGCATTACAGGGAGACCAGTAGATCCTGGGACTTGGCTAGCCAGCCAATCTAAACAAAACAGCTAACTTCTGGTTTGGTGAAAGACCCTGTCTTGAGGCAACATGGCAGAGAGTCAGAGACTTCCAACATCTTCATCTGCCCTCCACATATGGGCATGTTACACCTGCACACTCATGTGTACATACCATACACTACACACATACACAAAGAAAAAAAGCTAAGACGTAACATGAGCAAGAGGCAAGGAGAGATATAAATATAAACTCCAACTTGAAATTGGAATTTTACCTATACAAAGGAATTTTAAGATCACCAAACTCCTGATTAGTAACACACTACTTCTGCCTGCGGCTAAACAGCACTGCACCCAAGGAAAGGGAAATTAGGAAGACATAAGGAGCTGTGTGAAGAGAAACATGAGTGGAAGTCTATGAAAATAGACTTCATAAGTAAAAACAGATGAGAATTTTGTTCTATAATACAAAGGCTGTCCAAGCATCAATAAAATTATCACTGCAGTATGTGAGGACTCAAGGGAAGAGTCGCTGCAAATATAAGAAGAGTACAATTAACATGAGAAGAAAAGAAATGCTTCCCAAAGAAGATCTAATCTAACCAACAACATGATAATCACACTTTCAAGTTCTCTCTGCCATAACCCACATGGCCCACTCCCACCAAGGCCTGCTGGGGTTTCACACAAGTGCATTGTGCCTGCTCTCCATGCCCTGTACTAGGTAGGACTCTTGCATGGTCACCATGATCTTTAGTTGTATTCTCACATCCCTTGTGCTCCAGTCAGCTACCCAGACACACTCTCTCCACCCTTCGCCATCTTCCCCAAGTTGGTAGATGCTATGCACAAGAACACACTGCAGGCTCCACTACTCCATAGTCCCTTCAAACATTTATTCTTCCGGTTTCCTTCTTTCCTTTACTGTTGCCCATCTGTTGAGTATCCATGTACCCTAGAAGATTCTACATTACTGTTGTCAGTTTCTGGTCTCCAGGGACTAATAAGCAGCTATATGAGAACTGTTCAATAAATGAACTAAACCACCAAGCCATATTATAGCCTAGCTAGAATAGTGCAAACATTCCACCATGCACCCAGACATGTATATTGGAGACATATTTACCTAGTTAGAGTAAACAAATTTATCTTCGATGTAGCATCTTAGTATGAGTATATTGACTGCATCCAGAATGCTGCAATAGATATCCAGGATAATGTCACTGCCTCTGCTGGCCACTTATAGTTCCCAGGTTGAAATCTTTAATTCTCAGGAATCTTTAACATTAGAAACCAGAAGTTCTTTCTTTCTGAGCATTTTATCTTTATAGCATTCACAAAGGGAATTACACTGTGCTGAAAAGAAGGATAATCCAGGAAAGTGGGTCATGGAAGGGGTCAGAAAGCAGTCTCCCCAGGTAAAAAAGTGAATTTTTCATAGGATTCCTACTCTCAAAGCACCTGCATCATTTTCATTTTCTGAGATAACGTCTTGCCATGTAGCCAGGCTGACCTTAAACTGGGGTTTCTCCTGCTGGCTGCTTACCTCCGGGGTGGATCTGAGGCCTGCACCTCCGCTCCTGGCTCAGCTTGCCGAATCTCCATACATCTGCAGCCAGTCAAGGAGTTCTCATTAAATATATTTGTGTCTCTTCCTGTATAACTTCCTTTTCTCTCTCCTAGCCCTTTCAAGCATGTGACTGCTCATTCAGTTCTTCAGATGACACAGTGGCACCCAGTGTGCCGGTCAGGCCTCTGGTCACCGCTCCCCTAGGTTTTAGTAAGTCCTATTGGTACCAAAAGCTTCGATTTTCAGCTTTGGGGAATACTTCCAGGGAACTGAATGGGAATCACAATGGCAACACCACACCTCCTTTGGTGTAGACTCAGTGAAGGGTTGGATTGAAAGGTCATCCAGAGAGCATGTGACAAAAAGTCACCTTTCCTCAAGTGTCTGAGATAACCTGCCTCCAGGGAGCCCTGTAAGATCTGAGGCCACAGTGATTGCTCCTCAGCCCACCCTACCTGAAGTTTAATTGACTTTTCTTTATTTATCATCAATAGTTGGCCTTAATCATAAATTAACCCCCATAAATGTCTTGCAAGCAGTATCTCTATCTTAGAATCACCTAGGTACTCCACACCTAAGAACATCTGTCTAAGATCTGTGGTTCAAAATTCAACATGAATTCATTATATATGTATATATGACCAAAGATAGAGGCTAGAGAAATGGTTCTGCAGTTAAGAGCACTAAATGTTATCCTCAAGGACCTGGATTCTGTTCCCAGCACCTATGTGGTGGGTAACAAGCATCTACAGCCAGTTCCAGGGGATCCGACACTACCTTCTTGACTCCAGGAGCACACCATGCACATGGTGTACAGATATACATGTGAGTGATACACATATACACATAAAATAAAAACAATGAATATTTTTAAAGACCAAAGATAAGTAGTGACAAAGATGTGGAGTAAAGGGAACCCTTGTAACAGTTATGGAGACATAAAATGATACATAATGCCAGGCACAGGGTAGCTGCTGTTTAAAATTCAAAGCAGAACTTCCATACAGCCCAGAAATCCTCTTCCAGGTACATACTAAAATTAGGACATGATACCTGTATTTTGAAAAGAAAGTTGCTGTATCATACTTATTACAGCTAAGACAGAGAATGAACCTATAAGCTGCAAGGGATGAATAGATTCTAAAACACATATGAATGTATATCTAATATATATGTACATGTTTACATAGTCATGTAACATAGACATATATACATGCACTTATAGCGAATGGAATAATGTTCATAGTTTACAAAGGAAATTCTATTAGCTATGACAACATGACTATTGCTAGGAACTCAATATGGAATATGGAACTCAAAGGAACAGAGAGTGCATGGAGAGTGGCTGAGGTCATAATGGTCAAAAAAATATAAAGTTCCAGTTAGGAGAAAAATATTCAAAAGATATCTACACCATGGGAGACAACAATTAATTGCATGGTTATTGTGTTCTTACATATGACTATGAGAAGATTTTAAGTATTCATAGCTGAATTACAATAGTTCTTATTTGAGATAGTGGATATGTTAATTATGCTTATTTTAGTCATTCCACCATATGTACACATACCAAAATATCATGTTGTATATCACAAACATATACACTATTAATTAAAATGAATGGAAGTATTTTCAAAAAGACGACAAATTCTCCTTTCCAAGATCTCCCCCCCCTCTCCAAAAAACCAAAACCTGCATTTTAAGCAACTCACGGGCTGACTGAAGTGGAAACAACATAAGAATTGAAAACTTCACTTTCAAATCAAATCCTGACTCTCAATTGTAAGGTGAAACATCTTCTTTGTAAGTTAGCGTCAAAGGGAGAGAGAGAGGTAACTAACCTAAGATGAATCCTTATTTTCTTCTCTTAAAAGCATCGGGATACATCCATATTCTCCCCCTACAGTTAGACAGTTATAAAGTCTTTACATGTGTCAAAAATCAGCACCAGACACTAAAAGACAGAAATTTCTCAGGGTTCTGGAATTAAATATTGAGTTTTGATAGCAGAAACTATGAGGTTCAATTCAGGAAATGGCATTTAGCTTAACATAACCCAGCTTTCAATACAGTCATGTTCAAGATAAACTGGACCAGCACCATCCTGCAGTTCCCAACAAGAGACCATTAGGAAAACATTGTTTACACATGATGAAAACGTTATATTCTTCAGTCTGTTTCTGCTGATGTCAAAGAGTTTATGTCATGTAAAGGTCAGCCACTGCACTATCTTAAAATATGTTGCAATTTGCAAAGAAAATAGTTTCTCTTTGTTTTAGCTAAATTAGAAGTTAATGGACTGAATATCCCACTGTAGCAATAATGTAAATAAGTACAAGGCAGTGAGAGAGAGAGTAAATCAAATTGAGTTGAACGATACATCTTCCCAAGAACATTGTGCACAAAACATGGGTTGAAGAGTAATTATTTTTACGCATGGTCACTTGGCATTTTCAACCAGTAAAACATACTGTGCCAGATCCCACACACTAGTACAAACTACTGGTTGTTAATGTCAGGCCGCCACCTTGTGGACAATGGAATTTACTTGGAAATCTCTATCTGGTTTCTTTGTATATATAGCAAAAGATTTACAAATAAATCTCTTCAGTATAGCAGAAATTAATCAATAATGGCACATTTACTTTATTAGCATGTCCACTTAAAGTTATCATTAATAAATTTTATCAATTATGCTGTTGTGAATTTGCTACAGACTAAATTTAGTATTCAAAGTGTACATCTGCTAGAGGACTCAGCTAAATCTTTGTCTTCAAAGAAGAAATGAAATCCCTGCTTTAAAATCAAATCCTGACTCTCAATTGTGAGGTTAACTCCATTTACCTACAGCTTATGTCCAACACTTGAAGCAAGATACTAGCTGCCCAATGTATTGTTGCTGGGATTCAGTAGAAAATTAGACATGTAAAAATTCTCAAGTATTAAGTTGATTGTTGAATGTGTTAAATTCCCCATTAACATATATTTTATTCAAATAAGTTCTGTGGTTTTTCAACCATTCTAATAGCATTTGCCTTCCTAAAACACAACTGAATTTAGCAAAGTGTGGTATGCATCCATCTTGGATAAATAAATGTGCATGTTGTGTCTTAGTCATCAGAGCTGCCAGAAGAAATCTGTGTAACACAGTGCTCTAAACTGTGGTGTCTGCCACAACATAGGAATAAAAGAGAAGTGGGTCTGATCTTATATCTGGTTCTTGTTCTAATCTCTACCCTCTAACACCATCATGTTTCTTTGACTCAGTTTACTATGTGAGCCCTCTATACTCTTGTGACACATTTCCTTTAATCAGATCTCAGTTATAGTCACCCATCTTGGACACAATCTCAGATATAAGACTGGGAAGGATAATTATGCTCAGTTAATGGAAGAGATTTTCAGCGTTTTCATTTTGCTCAAAGAGTTTTAAGTTTGATGTCCTTATTTACTAGCCACGTTGCTTTGGGTGACTCATTGGGTGTTCTTTGCCTTGGTTCTCTAATTTTTCCTGTGAGATTCTAAAGAGAGATAACATTAAAGTGTGTAAGGAATGTATCATAGTGACCGAGTAATGGCAGAAGGGGAATGGCAGAAAGGAACCTTGGTTATTATAGTTCTCCTAGGGGATAGTTATTTAATTCAACCTCTTCCCAAACCTCAAAATAAATCAGATCACACTTCCCATTTAATATTTTTAAAAGAAACAATGCTCTTCTGCTTTGACATCCATAAAATATGTGGTCAGAAAATAACTATAAATGATCCTTTGATAGAATCTGCACTGACTTCCTCTAAGTGACCAAGGCTTTAAAACAGCTTTAAGTTTCCCAGTCCCATAGTGCAAAGACAGGAAAATGTCAAAGTCTTCAAACCATTTGAATCTTCACAGATCATTAGACATAAGAAAAATAACAGGTGAATCTTTGACTTGCAAAGGTGATTCATTTTCCATGTGAGCATCTGAGCCTCCTCAGTTAATGTGTTAGCCAAGGGTAAGCACACTGTGCGGCTATCACAACAGTGGCCATGTGTCCCAAGTGAAAGACCTAGAAAAATAAAGTTATCCACTAGTCTTTATCCTTATTCTATAATGTTATCATGTTCTAGAAGTTAAAAACAGCAACTGTTACTTGGAAACTGTGTGAGTTACTGCTCTCAGGCACACACTTGAAACTTGTTATGATTTACTGCACTTAAAATCCAGTTAATTAAAGCAAAAGCACTTCCCAAACACATAAAGTCTCAAAAAGTGACAATCAATATTCTCTTCATCACGTTTATTTTTTCCTTGACCGGTTCCTACATTAGTTTAAGGGCCATCCTAATTCTCGGCACATCCTCATCCCTCCTTATCCATCACAGTTACTCACTACAGCACCTGGCCACCTTGTACTTGGTTGTAATCTACACCTATAAATCATGGAAAGGTAGGACACGTTAAGCGGATCAAAGCCTAGCATTTCATCAAGTCTCTAGCTTTTAAATATGAATTTACCATGTATCGTAGAAGAAATTTAACTTTTTTTCGAGTCTGTAAAAATATAATTTTTTATATTCATTCAAGCTGATTTTGTTTGCAAGCACAACATTTGAATTCACTTGGACTACTTTCATTTCACATTTTACATCAGTCATAACACATTCACACTGTTCACCTCAAAAAATGAATGGGCTAAAGATATAAATCAATGATAGAATATTCCCCATGCTTAGCTAACAGGGACCCCGGCTTTAAAGCTTAGTATCAATAAATGAAGATATTAAAGACATGATTCTAAATTCCCTTTCAGAATAGTTTTGGGTGTTTTTTTTTCTAATTTTGTGTTAGAAAGGCAATCCCAACCTGCCAATCATTTTTGTTATTGTTAAAGCTCTTTAACACAATATATCTTAAATAAACAATTTCTTGGACAGTGTATAAAAGGTCTAAATGTCAATCAAAAAAAGGAAGAAAAGATTTTCTTTTCCAACAAGCTGAACTTCTCTGTTCACCTGGTTGACAAATGCAGCTACCAGAGGTTCTGATTTCAGTTTCCAACTAGCTCACTTAGGGTCAATGGTATGGTTTGAATTTGCTGTTCCTCTCAGTATAATCGCTTTTTCAGAGGGCAATGGTGGAGGATGGATTTGGGTTTTGATGTTATACTTTTAGAGGCTGACTATTATGCCATTAAACAAAAAGAGTATGAGAAATTACATCTCACCTATGCTTTGGATATATGGCCATCTAGTCTCTAACTCTTTTCCAAATAGAAAACATGTGAGCAGGGCAAAGGAGTGATCATTTGGAGGTCATTTTTGCTATCTCCTATCCCTGGGTGTTACTGCAGTCTCTAGAAGCAATTCTTTGAAAAGGTCATGGTATTTTCTACTATGCCCGTATGCCAACACTTTGAAAGTTGCTGCCCTTAGAGTATCAGCACAATGCTAAGCCATACTAAGGATTTAAAGTGGGTCTTTCTGTTTCTGAAAGACATTTCATGCTTTGATGCCAAACCTGTATTTCCTTTTTCCAGCAATAACAGCACTATAAAAAGAGTCATTAGTTAGAAGCCTGTTCATTTTCTAATGAAGGACAGAAAGGGGGATGATCTGGATGGGAGGTGAGTTGAGGAGGAACTGAGAGGAGTAGAGGAAGAGGAAACCGTAATTCGAATGTATTATATGAGAAAAATTCTATTTTCAATAACAGGAAAAGTATTTTAAAAAAGTCAGGAGTTTCAGTAAGCCATATTGAAGTACTTCGTAATTAATCTATCTATCCCCAATAATTGTAATTTTAGCATCTTAACTGCTTTGTTATATTATTTTCAAAGATTTAATTTTACATGTTGATACAGTCTATAACCTTTTTATTGAAATCCACAGTGCATTCATTTGTGAACTATTTCATTGACTGCAGAGAGAACATTAAGAGAAACATTCTATACACTGCAGTATTTCAACAGGTTACAGACTGATCCAGTGCATTTATAATAAAATATCCTTCATTGAGAGCACTGGAGTTGAGCTTCAGTTAAAAATGCTACATTGCTCTTGAGGAAGTCTTGAGGTTATAAAGTTTGCTGTATTTAGTGTCAGTGGCTTTTCTCACCTCCTATGAACCAATAACAATATGTGCACGGTCCTTTAACCCAAGACTTATTTCTCTCATGGCTCATTTCTGAAATGTATTGTAGAGGAAGACGAATCCTGGACAAGAACATCAATCCACTAATGTTAGTTGTTAAAATGAAAATTTTAGAATGGCATTGTGATTTTTTTTTGGTGAGTTGTTACACTTTTAAAAGTCTGAACCATTACAACCTGACAATTCTATGTATCATTTTGCATATTGGTCCAGCACCTAAAACAGCATTGCTGGCCTATCACAGGAGATAAAAAGATAGAGGCTTCCTGCTAGTCTCATAGCTCTAATCACAGATTATGCTGAACTTGCCTTTCTTCCTTTACCACAGGCACAAGCAGTAGAGTCTACAAAGGGATGAAGAAGTTACATGTATTTTCAGAGTAATAAAAGGAGAAAGAGACAGAAACGTGCGGTTTACATGACATTAAAAAAAAATCACATTATAAATTAGAGTTGTAGATTCTCCTCTAATAACCATAAGGACTAACACTGGTTAGTTAGCTAAGTTACAATACCAAGCATAGTCTCCCTCTGATTGAGTGGATCTTAAGTCAGATTGGAGAGCTGTTGGTTACTGCCAAGGTATGTCAGCCACTACTGCACCCTTGGGGGCTATTCTGCCATGCTGGTCGTTTGTGTGTTTCATAAACATCATAGCTGGGTGGCACTTGCATCAGAAGCTATACCCTTAAAGTTTCATCCAGTAGACTGCCCAAATGTGAGTTAAACAAAGAGGACACCAACAAACATGCAAAATTACACGGGGAAAACCCATGAGGCCTCAACTCTACACAAAGAACTACAGGCGACTGAGTAAATCTAGAAACAGGAAAGGTGGCCCTCCCCAGAGAAGAACACACTAATTGATTGTCTAGGGTCAACTGGTCAGTCCTAAAAGCATACATACAGACTAGACAGTTTGTATTTTGGAATATATATATATATGTGTGTGTGTGTGTGTGTGTGTGTGTGTGTGTGTGTGTGTGCATTTTGGAATATATGTGTATATATATGCATATGTGTATGTATATATATTTCCAGTATATACAAATATATACATGCATGCAACAACAATAAATGAAAAAGAGGCCATGAATTTGAAGAAGAATGGGGAGGCGTACATAGGAGGGTAAAAAATTTCTTTGTTCTAATTAGCCTCAAATTTGAACTGAACTAAGAAAAATAATTGTCTATAATTTATAAAATTAGGGCATTTTCATATGTATAGAAATATTTTCAGCACAACAAAATATACTAAAAATAACTGGATTCATATCTTCACTGAAACATTGGATATTTTGATTTTAAAGAGTCTTTAAATATTATCTTGAGCACTTGTGCTTTTTCTCAAGTGAAAACTAACAATAGATAATTTCAGGGCTGAAAAGGCTGAAAGTATGCCAACTGTGTTTAAGGGATTGAGATGCTTTAACTGCAATAGAGATGACTTTATGATGTTTAATTTTGTTCTTTCTCTCATGTCTAATAGAAGTAAAGTAAATGGAGCTGGCAAGAGAGTTTAGATTTTAATTATGTTAGGCAAACAACCAAAGTCAGTCTAAACACAAACTGAGAATCCTCCAAGGGTAGTCTATATACAGCATAAAGAAATAGAGGTGCCAATGTGCTCATAAATTGGGAGAAGATAGCCTCAATGCAGACTAGATCCAAACAAATCAGTCAATTAGAAATATATGATAACTTACACTATACATCAATAGGAGACTGTGACTATGATTAGCAAACACGAGTCTTTCTTGCCTATATCCAATCTAACATTTCTTTTTCTGTATGTGGCACCACATACTATGGGGACTCTATTGCCTGATAGCTGTGGTTGTGTCTCAGCTTTTTGTACAAGACTTGGGCTCATTCTGGGGTACAAATAGGAGATTTACTTTTATGTGTGTCATATCTATGAATTCTTTCAGAACAATAGATCACTTAGAAACTAGGATGCAAGAAACATTTTCCCTACCAAAGGAAGAAATTCAAGAATATTAAACAGCCCATGGACTATGAAGTTCAGTATTGAGATTGGATCCAGAGTAAGAAGATTCAGATACTTCCTGGAGCTGATGCCAAAGCCATTCATAAACTCATCACTCTAGTTAGGAATGGCCCAAAGGCTGAGCAAAGCTGGCCAGATGGTCTTCCAGCTCCAGGAGGCTAGGAAAGGTTGGAAGGAACACATCCTAGAGCAATAAAAAATCTTGTTAATAGTGACGGTAGTCTGAAGCTGAGGGGAAAAAAAGTTCAAGCATCTAATCAACCACATTTCTTGATATTCTTGAAGATCCTGTCTGTCTTAGAACACATTTATCTCCTTCCTTAGGATGTGCTTCCTTTTATTGTTCCTGTGGCAGGATTGTGATTTAACATCTGATAGAACAATGACTCTCATCCTTCCAAATGCTGCAACCCTTTAATATAGTTCCACATGTGGTGACCTCAAACCATAAAATTATTTTCATTACTACTTCATAACTGTAATTTTGCTACTGTTATGAATTGTAACATGAATATCTGTGTTTTCCAATGCTCTTAGGCAACTCCTGTGGAAGGGTCATTTGACATCCAGAGGGGTCTTGACCCACAGATTGTGAACCCCTGTGATAGAATTAAATGCCATCTATTTCCTAGGGAGAATTATTTACTATGAAAATAATTTTGATGGTATTCTATATATTTCTGACTTAACAATCAATTGCTCCTATAGAAACACTTAGGTAATTTCAAGAAAATATATGGATGTGCCCTGCACATCTTAGCCATACATAAAATAGTTATACAATGAGTAGATGCCAGATACATGTCAGATGAATAAGCATCTCTAGCTGAATTATGGGTGTCTTTATTCTTTTAAGCATTAATGGAAAATGGTTTAACAGAAAAATAAAGTTGGTTATCATTTGTGAAACCATGTGTCTTCATGCACAAAATCAACTTTTTTTTAATATTAGAGGCGAAATCTCCAAATGAAAAGCAGCACAACAAAAAATAGAGGAGTAAGGAAGAAAGGAAAGTATGTCTCAGACTCCAGTATGGAAATGTGCTTTGGCCTTCTTAGGTGCTCCTCTCTGCTGGGTAAATAGAACACAACAGCACTTTAGTTTGTAATTGGAAAATACGCATAATAAGAACACTAGTTGCAGAGAAATAGGAAAAGTTCCTAAACAACCTAAAACCAGCTACAGGGCTCGAGTCTAGAGTCTTTGAACAGAAGACAATGCTACTCCAAGAAGAGATGGGCTATAAAATAAAAATCTCAGTGCAAGCTCAGGTTACGTCCCATGAGTTATTAGTCAGAAAGATACTAGGGACACCCGAAACAACACAAGCTATTCTCAATGATTTTTGGTTGACTGCTTATATAGATACATGGTAAGACCCTACTGCTGGGGGGACCATTCACTTCGCATGCAGGAAACTGACCAGGAAACTCTCTGCTTGCTGGCAAAATTATATAGTATGCCAGAAGGTGTTATTATGCAGGCTTGTGTGAGAAAGAAGAAATCAGTGGTGTTTTCTAGCCAAGCGTACTAGAACTTTGACCTGTGCTAATATGTGCCCACTAGAACAATGGTGGTGTAAAGGCTATGGGGTTAACAACTGCTTTTTGGTTGGCTGTGAGGCCTGCTCCATGAGAGGAATTTTCCTGGGTACTACAAACCCACTCAAAAGCTCAGGATAGAAGGTCATGGGCCTGGAGGGCAGGGTGGGGTGAATATACCTACTGCTGTTTTGTTAAATGGATGTGCTGCCAAGTTGCCTTCTGATTGCCTATTTGTGCTGCTCTCTACTTCGGTTAGAAAAGTTTATGTTTTCAGTAAGTAGTGGTTAATGCAAAGAGTCCTAACTAATCAACATGCCAAGTATGAATAACTTAATGCTTGGCTGGGAGTGACTTCAACGTGTCATCCATATCTACATCTTACCACCCAGAGCTCTGAAAACCCTGTGGAAGAGGGGATGGGCAGAATGTAAGAAACAGAGAACAGGAGCTGTGAAATGCTGGCTTCTGGACATCATTGCAGCTGTGGTTACTGCACCAGAGTAAGCTGGCCTAAATTCCAGAATGGATAGAAATGGGTCTCCAAAGGCCCCATCCTGGTCAGAGGAGATACCAACAGCCAAGAGAGGGAAGTTGCTCTCTTCTGGAGATGGGATTATTGGTAGGTTGCTCATGCTCCCGTGTGATTGGCCACACACATCCACATGCATGTTAGCAATGCTAGTTGGACTCAGGGAGCTACATATAATAAAAATTAAAAATAAAATAGGTCATGAAGCTAGGAAACTGATGGGTCAGAGAGCACAAGGGGAGTTGGCATGAAGTAGCAGTGGATAGATATGATCAATATATTGTATAAATACATGAAATTCAATGCCTGGTCAAAACCTTCTTTTTTTCTGTCACAATACCTGAAATTCCAGATTTAAATTACTAACCATGATCATTATCTTACTAGGAAAATATTCTTCCTCAATGATAAGGAATAATAGGTATGTAGTCATATTCAAACCTAAAGGGTATCCTACTTAGAAACTACCTTTATTTAACATATAAAATACTTTTAAAAGCAGTGACATCATCATTTAAATTTTACTTTTTTATCAATGTAGAACCAGAATTGGTCACAATGTATATAAAGTAAATAGCTCCATTTTAAATGACCATGATCAAAATCTCATTCTCTATCAAATTCTTGACGAAAATTAAAAAGTACCAAGAAAAGAACATGCTTCATCACATCTACATGGAAAGAAACTACATAGAGCATCTCCTGGACCAGCTGCTGCTAGGGGGAAAAAAAAAGCCAGCAGACTGCTCTCCAGGGATAATCAGGAAGATCGCCAAGCACCATTTTCAATTGGCTGGTGAACTTCTGCTAAGGTCTCTAATCCAATTTCTCTCTGGACTCTTGTGTAACTTTAACAAGCTCATTACAACGTTGCACCCGCCAGATGTGTTGGCAGCTCCTAACACTATACAAGAAGAAGCCAGACATAGGCTTCCACTTGTCTTGAGTATGACATCATAAGCGTAACCCCCAATTTTCTATCATATCATGTTGTGGGTTCATTTATAGAGATGAGGGGACAGGTTCCGAATCATGACAATTTGAAGAAATTTTTGTTGTTGTTGTTTTTGTTTTTGTTTTTTACACACAACAGATCTCAAAGCATAAACTGTGCACTGCATCCTGTATAGAGACAGGTGGGGCTTCCTACATGAACTGTCTTTGCTAACATTTTACATTAACTATACTACATGAAGTAGCAGGGAGTGTTTCTTTTCCAAAGAGTGTATCTAAAATATAACCCTGACGTTTTTGAAGAAAGAAATGGTCCTAATTAGCAGAGGCTCATCCTAATAATGCAGTCACATTTGGCCTGACTCGTGACCTGGATTCTTATTGTGTCTTTTCAGAAATGCAAAATGACCTTCAAGTGCCAGGCAACACAACAGTCTGCAAAGACATGGGAAAACAATAAAGTGTCGCTTTTACCTGAGGGAGAGAAAACAAGATTGACAATGACCTGAAATGTTCCAAAAAATTCTCTCCTCAGAATTTAGGTTTTAAAAAATAAATAAGACATGAAGGCAGAAGGGAACTATGGGAAGGGGAAGGGGACCAATGGAGAGCAGAGAGGGTAAGAGAGGGTCGTGGGAGATGATAGGGAACAGAAAGTCAAAGTATGCCGGGCAGTGGTGGTGCACGCCTTTAATCCCAGCACTTGGGAGGCAGAGCAAGAAGGATCTCTGAGTTTGAGGCCAGCCTGAGCTACAGAGTGAGTTCCAGGACAGGCTCCAAAACTACACAGAGAAACGAGAAACCCTGTCTCGAAAAACAGAACAAAACAAAAAGAAAGTCAAAGTGCATATACATGTATGAAAATACAAATGAGGTTTGTTATTTTTTTACAATTAATATAAATTAATATATGCTAATTTAGACAGTGCACATTTGAATATGAGAGGGAAAAGGGAACAGAAGAGAGGAGATAAGAAAGTGTAATGGGGCTCTGCCTCAGCTCTCTAGACTTGGGGTGGGAAGAATTTCACTCATGAGCCTCCTGCTATTTCTAGGCCTGGCAGGCCTGGAGGACAAACACAATTCTGCACCAAGTCTCTAGACTTGGCTGAGAAGAAATTCACCACAAGCCTGCCCCTCTGGCGCGAGGCAATTGAGCACCAGTCTAGCACAGAACCATGACAGGCAGAGTGGAACAAGATCCACATGCAGGCTTAGACTGGACCACTTGAGCATCCAAGGAAGAAGCCATGTCCTGCCCAGCTCTATGACGAACTGAGCGGAACAGCAAGACCCACACAGGTGCATCAGGCAGACAGGCACTATTATGGTGAACCAATGTGTGGTGTGATGTGGGAGAGAGACACACACACACAGAATGGTTCATGACCTGTGAACAGAGGCATATCTGAAGAGGTGAAAGCAGCGAGGAGCGGCTGATGTGGATGGATAATGCAATTTGCAGTGTCATTTTGTAAGCTAGCTAAACAAATTGAGATTCACTTTATTCCTTATATGGTTAGCTAAAATTAAAATGCAGCAGAAATCTAATCTCAAAGTTTGTAGTTTTGCCCAAATTTCTTTGACATGTCAACTTCCCATTGACCTGTGATCCTTGCTCTGTCCACCCTAGAATACTCCAAATGCCATGTTTTACAGAAAAATAATGAATCCTTTCAAAGAAAGAAGTGTTCTTTGAAGACTTCCAGTATTGACAAATTATTTTTAATTATTATGTTTGTTAAATATGTATAAATACAAAACCAAACATAAATTCCTTATGCTTAGAGTTTGTTTAGAGCTTGTATTCAAAGGCAAAACAAGTTTAACACAATATATACAAACAAAATTATAATCGCAACCAAATTCAAATTGGCACATCAGTGTTGTGTGAGAGATGATGTTGTTACAACAATGCAACTAAGTTTAAACATGAAATAATCACTTCAGTTTATGTTTGTCATGGGAATTCTAGATGCTTCTATGTTTCTAGTCTATGTTTCTAGACTCTTCTGTATTTAAAAAAAAAAACTATTAGAACCTCTTCAGTTGTTCAGCACTCCATTATGTCATTTGGCATTTACTTGACATAAAATGCTTTATTTATTAAGTCCTTCTTGTGTTTCTTTTATGTTTCACATTTAAAATGCTGATTAGCTTTGAAACCTTTTTAGACACTGATGCACAGCTATTCTTCATTAGGGCAACTTTGCTCTTCATAGGATCCACGACAACTCTGGAAGGCATTTTTGATTTTTATATCTAGGAGGAAGAGGAATTAGCATGTAGTAGATAGAACCAATATGTCTCTTGTACAGCAGTTTCCTCTAGATTGAAACCATCTATCTCTCCTGGAGGAAGGACAGGGACTCTTGAATCAGGACACTAATAAAACAAAAGTCAGAAAATTATGAGATCCAGGAGACTCCTCATCTAGGTTAATTAAGCAGTAAATGAATGCTGAGGAGGAGGCTCTTTAACAAAGCTATGTACAAGTTGAGATGTAGCTTTCAGGAGTCATCACTCATGGAGGGTCTTCGGTGGTACAGCTAGCTCTGTGTCACCCATGCTACTATAAGCAACCCCAGCTCCATGTTCCCAAGAATCCCCAGTCAACTTACTGCTCCCTGAAGCAAGTGTTGAGTGGGATAATTACTTTGTTCTGTTGTTAGTGCCATATCTGGAATGAATAGATGTCTATTCTGTCTCTTCAGAAAAAAACAGGCAACTACATCCTAAAATGCATAGAGCAAATCTCTGGTAAGTCATCAGGTTGTTGACTTTTGACATTTACTTTTTCAAAGCACGTATACATTTGTATTCTATGTTGAATCCACATAGGAAAATCTTTGCTAGTCATCTAACTAAATAAGAAGCAAAATACATTACAGAATTCATGCTTGAGTTTAACTTAAGTTCAAGATACGCATCCCTTAAAGGGATGATGGCATTAGAAAGTTCATAACCTAGAATTATAGATTAATCTATAATGAAAGAATGATTAAGAATACTAGTGTTATTTCCAGTCCATCCAGAAAATACCATTTATTAGTGCTTAGCAGAGGTCATGAATGGTTTGGGGAGAGGTGGATAGAAGGTGGTAAGAAACAATGAGGATACGGTTGGAGAGAAGCAATAACTTCTAATGTTCTATAGCACAATTGATAGAACTGGGCAGAAAGAAGAAGTGATGTAGCTGGGCAGAGAGAGGAAGTGAGATGGCAGGGCACAGAATGGTATATAAAGCATATATAGGATGTAACTCTATTGGGCTGAGGATTTCCTAGCAGTAAGAATTTGTAGCTGGCTTGTTCTGTTCCTCCAATCTTTCAGCTTTCACCCCAATATTGGCTACGGGTTGTTTTGTTTTGTTTTGTTTTAATTAAGAAAACTGCTTAGCAATTTGTGTTACTTCTGGCAACCCAATGTTTGTAGCACAAAATCAATAAAAATTCACTTCTCTGGGGTTCAGGCCCGAGCCACATGTGGCCGGGGTTTCCACCCCACATGGGCCAGAGTCTCTTTGGCTTCTTCTCTCCTGGTGGGTGGTGGGCTCCCCCTGGATCCCCATCTTGGACTGCTTCCGCACTAGGTAGTGGCCTTGAAACTCCCTCGGGCTTCTACTATTTATGCAGCCAGCAGAGTTGTTTGGCTTTCACCCCAATATCTGGCTCTGGGTTTTTTTTATTAATAAGTTCGTTTAGCAATTCGTGTTTCACACAATAGGTCAAATGTGGTTCACAACTAATTACATATTTTAATATATATAAGAGAGAGGATTTAGGAAATCTCCATGAAAAGAAATGTTAACAGTTTGAGGTGATAGATATGTCAGTTACTGTGAACTGATCATTGCACAAAGTACACACTGAAATAGCACATAAACTCATATACAGGTATGATTATGTAACTATTAGCCATTTAAAGGTTTAAAAAAGTGGTGCAAACACATGTTAAGTGGTATAATATTTATAAAGTTCAGTCTCTGGTCAAATACAGTATATGTGTTCCTCCCTGGAAGTAAACTTGCTTAATGCTCCCCAGTCAGCATGCCTGGGAAGGAAGCATGTACCAATAACAAGCAACTAAAAATACTTTTAGAGCTGAAAGTTTTTTTTCTACAGTGAAAATTCAAGTGTCAAAATAATTATCACCTCAATTTATTTTCAAGATTGTCTGGCCAGCTGTCGCAAATGATGGATCATCTTTTATCTCTGTACTTGTACAAGAGGGTGGCCTAGAATCAAGAAGTCTTCACTTGATTCCCAATGACCTTGATAACTCATTGTACACCTTAAGGAAGATTCTCTCCAACCACCTGCCCTCCTGCTCATTTGCAAGGCAGATAACAACAGCTCTATTAGCAGCACTCTGATGGCCAAATGAAGCTATACAGGGAAGATACATTTGGCATTTACTAAGCTCTCAGGGTTTGCTATCATTATTCCTTTACTTGAGGCTGATGTGAGGAATAATTAAAAGATTACAGAAACAGCAAATGATCATAAAAGCCTATTTTTAAGATACAGCTGGATATTTGAAATACGCAAAATTATCATGCCTAGAGTAAGCCATTTTCTCAGTCCCTCTATGAACATCAGTTCTGGAAACAGCGTGGCTGTAATTCAACTTTAAAAAAAAAAAATCAAACAAATAAACGGTTATGGAACCTCTTTTTTTTTTTAATGTTTAACTTTCATTGATTCTTTGTGGATTTCATATCATGTATTCCAATCCCACTTATCTCCCCACCCCCTCACATCCTTCCTCTGCCCTTGCTTGCAACACCCCCTCCAAAATAGAATCAAATTTAAAAGAAAAACCAAAAATCAAACAAAACAAGAGGGGGGAGGAAGAGAGGGAGGGAGGGAGGGAGAGAGAGGGGGAGAGAGAGAGAGATCTTGTCCTGGAAGCTGTAGTGTGGCCCATTAAGTCAGTTTATCCTTTAGCCCGTTCATTTTTACTTGCTAGTGTCCATTGCCACAAGTCATTGGTCTAGCCGAGACCTCTGGGCTTCTGCTACACCACTGACAATGTGCTCTCATTGGGGGCTCCTCCTGGATATCCTGTTGTCCTGTGTCATAGAGATCCTGCTGTTTTGGATCTGTAGGTTAGTCTCTTTCACATGTCCCAACAGTTCATAGATGGCATGGATGTTGGGGTGGGCCTGGGTGGTAGCTGGGTTGGTCAGCCTGCCAGCTTTCCTTCATCTTTACTACCTAGGAGAGCTCTCCAGCTCTGCCTCAGCTAGCTCACCCAATGCAGCCTATAGCAAGGAGTGGGGCCACTTCTCCTGCTCTCAGGCCCTCAGATCGAGGTCACCCACACTCACACCACCAGGGCCAACTCTATGGTTTTACCCAGGCAAGGTGGAGGGCCTTTTCTCCCAATTGCTGTAAGGGGCACACAAAGTGGGGGTGTCAGCTCTCCTGTTCTCATGCCTTCAGGGCTGGTTCACCTGCCTGCCCTCCATACACAACAGGGTCAGCTCTAATGGGCTCCCCAGGCAAGGTGCAAGGCCTGTTCTCCTGTGTGCTGTAGCCTGTGAGGGTCATAGTTAGCTCTCTCACTCTTGTGATCCCAGGCCAGTTTTCTTACCTACCATAGGTATATGGAGCCCCTTTTATGGTCCAGAAAAGATATATTCTTGTATGGGGTTCAAAGTTGACTCTGAAGGGGCTGTGCCTTCAGGAAACTGACAATCTAGATATAAATAAGCAAGGGGGGAAATTGTGCAAAAATCATATTAGCTCATCACCTGGTTCACAGACTTCTTAAAATTGTGTGAATGAACAGACTTTATCCAGTGACAGTAAAGAGAAAAAGGTAGAGGTTGGGGTTCCTCTGTGTTTGCGAATAAATGAATTTCTTTTTCAAGTGAGATGTAGACTACAGATTGGAGAGAATAATTCTAAGAATTTCTTGTGTAGGTTTACAATAAACATACACACACACACACACACACACACACACACACACACACACACACACTAATGTACATTTGAAACAAAGAGTGTTTTCCTTTAGACCTCACACGGTATTCAGTAAAATACTTAGGTACATTTTGCCTTCATATGACCTCCAATGAAGTGGACAGTGAAAAGCATAGGGCAGGGAGAACAGAGAACTGACATTGTAAGGGTTGCATTTAGAACAGTCTTGCCATTCGCTTGATGTTTCCACAGGCATGAGGCATACCCTAAAAATACTCACAGCACACCAGGCCTCTGCCTGGGCTTTGTCTGCTAAGGACTTAAAAGGAAGCAGCACTGGAAGAGATGAAGGAGGTTAAGGAGTGCTAGGTGTGGAACCTTGGTGTTAGAAGACGGTGACCCTCGGAAGTTAACTAAATAATGGAACAAGAAGGGGTAAAGTGGAGGCGGGGAAATGGCAGGATAGAAGAAGGAATACAAGGAAGGATAAATATAAATAAAGGCATTTCAAAGAGTCATCATTGAGGAGAAACCCTAAAAATAAACATGTGCACATGCTCACACACATGCACACACATACAATACACACACACACAAACACAGAGAGAGTTAAAATGGAATTATTATTATTAAACAAACTACAAATAACTTATCATTATACTCATAGATGCAGAGAATATGAGAGTGGGTAATGCTCAATGATAAACCCTAAATGGAACATCTGTAACACACACACACACACACACACACACACACACACACACACACACCAGACACAGGAGTCATCACAGAAGAGTAGAAAGAATCTAAGAGCCAGAGGTGGTATATGAGCACAAGGAATCAAAGTTCTCCAGACAGAGCCAAGCAATGGCATTTAGGAACTCACAGATGTTGTGCCACCTAAACAAGCCCTGTGTAAACTCAAACCAGAACATATTCCATCGTGAAGGGGGAAAATTGGGAAGGGAGCGCTACTCTAAGAAAAGGAGATACTAGAACCTAACCAAAGAGGTCAGTTTTCTATAAGAACATAGGCTCTGGTAAACTGGCCACACTACAGTAGAAAGCCAAACATCAAAGCACAAATTGCACTTGATGGATTTTTTTTTAAAGGACACAAGTAGATACAAAAAGGGGATGGATCTAAGAGCAATGGGGGGGGGGGTTGAAAATGATCAAAAACACACTGTATAAAATTCTCATAGAATTAATGAAAAGTTAATATAACACTAAGTTGGGTTGGGAGGGAAAGGGTGTGTTTAGGAAGAGTTGGGGAAGAAGTGAATACGGTCAAAATGTGTTGTGTAAAACTCAAAAGTTTCAAAGAATTAAGAAGAAGAAACAAAATGAACAGCAACACAACACAAGATTGTTGTATTATAGTATCCCTCCAGAGTATATTTCTGCCTTAGGTATGCAAGCCATTGCCTTTGTGTCAGACTTAGAAAAGCAATAAAGATGATGGAGATAAAGTTGTGTCATTGTCAATAGGGGAATGTAAGCCATGTGGCATCATATAGCTGATGCATGATTAATGAGGGTCCTTGTATTATTATTTTTTTTTTTTTTGGTTTTTTGAGACAGGGTTTCTCTGTGTAGCTTTGTGCCTTTCCTGGAACTCACTTGGTAGCCCAGGTTGGACTCGAAGTCACAGGGATCCTCCTGCCTCTGCCTCCTGAGTGCTGGGATTAAAGGTGTATGTATCTATTTGTGTTCATCTACATGTAGCCATACAGTCTGATGAGCAACATTTGCTGAAGTAGCTGTCTTTTTTTTTCCGGTGTGTCTCTGACTTCTTTGTCAAAAATCAGATGTCCATAGGTATGTGGTCTTCAATTATGTCTTTGATTTTATTCCACTGATCATTGTGTCTGTTTTTTATGCCACTACCTGGTTTGGAATATTTATTTGTACACGTCATGAAGACGCATTGCTGTGATTGGTTTAATAAAGAGCTGAATGGCCAATACCCAGGCAGGAGAGATAGGCAGGATTTCTGGAGAGAGAGAGAGAAGAAGAAGGAGGAGGAGGAGGAGGAGGAGGAGGAGGAGGAGGAGGAGGAATCTAGGCACAGGGATTACACAAGAGTAAATAGAACAAGTCAGATGTACAGAAATGGAGAAGATGTAAAAACAAACAAACAAACAAAAAAGCCCACATGGTAGAACATAGATTAATAGAAGCAGATTAAGTTGGGGGCAAGCCTAAGCTAAGGCTAAACTTTCATGATTAATAGTTAATTTAAAAAAGTCTCTGCCCAGACAAAAAAGCTTACTACATACAGTCCCCATTTTGAGGCACTTATTTCCACATAGGACCTGAGAAAGCTTTTAAAAGGTTCAAAATATGCAAGCATGAAGCCAGATTCGGCTTCTGAGTCCCGTAGTCTCACAGGCAGGCATGGTGTACAGAGACGCAGTTCCAGGCCGCTGCCTGCAGCGGACTTGAGCCAGCCAGCCTGCACCATGTGCAGAGCCATGTGACAAGGTCAAGGCTTGGCTCACATGGTCAGAGAAGGCTTCAGGACAGTCATAAAAGTAATAATAAATAGTTTAAAATAATAGTTTTTCCCTTTTTTTAATTTATTATATTTGTGTTTTAAGTTTACACATCAGCCATGGGTTTCCCTGTCCTCCCCGACTCCCGCCTCCACCCCACCTTCCCCCCACTCCCTCCCCTCCATTCACATCTCCTTCAGGGCCAAGACTCTCTTGGGGATTCAATTCAACCTGGTGGATTCAGTACAGGCAGGTCCAGTCCCCTCTTTCCAGGCTGACCAAAGTGTCCCTGTGTAAGCCCAAGGTTCCAAACAGCCAGCTCATGCACTAAGGACAAGTCTGGGTCCCACTGCCTGGGTGCCTCCCAAACAGTTCAAGCTATTCAATTGTCTCACTTATCCAGAGGGCCTGCTCCAGCTGGGGGCTCCACAGCCTTTGGTTCATAATTCATGGGCTTCCATTTGTTTGGCTATTTGTCCCTGTGCTTTTCCAATCTTGGTCTCAACAATTCACACTATTACAGTCCCTCCTCTTTCTCGATAATTGGACCCCTGGAGCTCCACCTGGGGCCTGGCTGAGGATCTCTGCATCCACTTCCATCAGTCACTGGATGAGAGGTTCAGCACAACAGTTAGGGTGTTTGGCCATCTGATCACCAGACTAGGTCAGATCAGGCTTTCTCTTGACCATTGCCAGCAGTCTACAGAGGATGTATCATTGTGGATTTCTGGGGACCTCTCCAGCACTCTGCTTATTCCTGTTCTCATATGGTCATCATTTATCATGGTCTGTTATTCCTTGTTCTCCCTTTCTGTTCTTGATCCAGCTGGGATCTCCTGCTCCCCTAAGCTTTCTTTCCCTCAAAGCTTGCCCTTCATTACTCCCACTCCAGTCCAGGTTGTTCATGTAGATCTCATCCATTTCTCTGTCATTGGGTGATCCCTATATCTTTCCTAGGGTCCCATTATCTAGGTAGCCTCCTGTGTATCAGTCTAGTTGTCTTTGTTTTACATCTAGTATCCTCCTATGAGTGAGTACATACCATGTTTGTTCTTCTGAGTCTGGGTTATCTCACTCAGGATGATTTTTTTCTAGATCCATCCATTTGCCTGCAAACCACATGATGTCATTGTTTTTCTCTGCTGAGTAGTACTCCATTGTGTATATGTACCATATTTTCTTTATCCATTCTTCAGTTGAAGGGCATTTGGTTGTTTCCAGGTTCTGGCTATTACAAACAATGCTGATATGAACATAGCTGAGCAAATGCCCTTGTGGTATGATTGAGCATTTCTTGGGTATATGCCCAAGAGTGCTACAGCTGGGTCTTGGGGGAGATGGATTCCCAATTTTCTAAGGAAGCACCATATTGATTTCCAAAGTGACTGTACAAGCTTGCATTCCCACCAGCAGTGGAGAGTTCCCCTTGCTCTACATCTTCTCCAGCATAAGCTGTCTTCTGTGGTTTTGATCTTAGCCATTCTGACAGGTGTAAGGTGGTATCTCAGAGTCGTTTTGATTTGCATTTCCTGGATAATTAGGGATGTTGAGCAATTCCTTAAATGTCATTCAGCCATTTGAACTTCCTCTGTGGAGAATTCTCTGTTAGTTCTATAGCCCATTTCTTAATTGGACTGTTGGGCATTTTGATGTCTAATTTCTTGATTTCTTTATATATTCTGGATATCAGCCCTCTGTCAGATGTGGGGTTGGTGAAGACCTTTTCCCATTCTGTAGGCTGTTGCTTTGTCTTGTTGACCGTGTCCTTTGCTCTACAAAAGCGTCTCAGTTTCAACAGGTCCCATTGATTGATTGTTTCTCTCAATGTCTGTGCTACTGGTATTATATTTAGAAAGTGATCTCCAGTGCCAATGTGTTCAAGAGCACTTCCTACTTTCTCTTCTATCAGGTTCAGAGTATCTGGATTTATGTTGAGGTCTTTGATCCACTTGGACTTAAGTTTTGTGCATGGTGACAGATATGGATCTATTTGCAGACTTCTACACATTGACATCCAGTTATGCCAGCACCATTTGTTGAAGATGCTTTCTTTTTTCCATTATACATTTTTGGCTTTTTTGTCATATTGTATGTTCATAGGTGTGCGGGTTAATGTCAGGGTCTTCAATTCGATTCCATTGGTCCACATGTCAGTTAATATAAAAAGGATAAGCCATATAAGGATGGAAAATATCATAACACAGGGAGTTTGAACCTTATCTGGTGTTTTGTTAAGTTTGAATTTTTCTTAAATGCCAATGAACAGAGAATGGCTACTGGTGAGAGACATTAGACTGTAGAAGGGAACGTGTGGTGCTTGAAAGAAAATGGTCCCCAAAGGGAGTAGCACTTTAGGAGGTATGGCCTTGTTGGAGGAAGTGTGTCACTGTGGGAGCAAGCTTTGAGGTCTCTTGCTCAAGCTTACTTCAGTGTGACTTTCAGTCGATTTCTTGTTGCTTCTGAGCCAAGATATAGCTTCAGCACCACATCTGCCTTAATGCCACCATGCTCCCCACCATGATGATAATGCATTGAACCTCTGAAACTGGAAGCCAACTCCCTCAATTAAATGTTTTCATTTATAAGAGTTGCAGGGCATGATGACAGGGGTCCCCAGACAGTGGGATTGGGACCTGTCCCTAGTGCATAAACTGCTTTTTGGAACCTAGGGCCTATGGTGAGACACTCTGCACAGCCTTGGAGCAGGAAGGAGGGACTTAGACCTGCCTCAACTGAATGCACTGCTGACTCTCCATGGGAGACCTTGTCTTGGAGGAGGTAGGAATAAGGGGTGGGTTGGAGGGAAGGCTGCAGTGGGAGGAGAGAGGACAGGGGAATCTGTGGTTGGTATGTAAAATGAATAGAAAAATCTCAATTAAAAATTTAATTTAAAAAAAAGAGTCGCAATGGTCATGATGCCTCTTCTCAGCAATAGTAAACCCTAAGACAGAAGTTGGAGTGGGGTATTGATGTTGTAAGCCTGACCATGCTTTTGTTTGGAGTAATATGGACTTTGGTACTTTGGGTTAGGAAAGCAGTGGACTGCTTTAAGCACTGCTTAATGGACCACACTAGTAGGAGCATGTTAGACAATGGTGCTGAAAATAATTTGAAATGTTAGGAGATGGCACAAGAGGTTTCAGAAGAGAATTTTAGTACGTTGCCTGGAAATCATTCTTGTGATAATTTTTTGAAGAGAGTGGCTGCCTTTTGCCCTTGTCCAAAGGTTCTGCCTGAGGCTCAAGTGACAAGTTTTGGATTAATTACATTGGCAAAAGACATTTCAAAGCAGCCTAGTATAGACTCTGTCATGTGGATGTTAGTGGTAACTCTAATGAAGATGTATAATGAAAAGAAGCAAGCTAAGCAAGAAAAAATACTGGAGGAGAAAAAGATCACCAGAAAAGCAGAATGGAGCTACGTGATTTCTCATTACACAGAGACTGGACAATAAATGTTAGAGCCAGCTCCCCCAGGACTTGATCTTGATCTCAATCTTTCCAGGGCCCCTAAAGATGTCATCACCCCCAGACAGTAGGAAGTAATTTTAAGAACATGATGCCCACATTCCCAAGAGGTCAAGTGGGTAGTTTTTGGTTATTTGGTGGATATTTATCATGGTTTAAGGGGGTTGGTTACAAGTTGTTATTGGTCATGGTCAGGGTGGAAACTAAACAAGGGAGTTTAGGTTCTAGGATCTTGTTCTGAAGAGAAATAACGGGATATAGAAATGATAGAGTAAAAGGGTAGATTATTGAATCTGCTTTCAAACTAAAAAAGCAACTCCTAATCTCAAATATTTTACATTGGTATGGGTTTTTGTATATTGATACAAATTTATGGTTATTTTTGTTAGAGCCTGTTCTATATATGTTTCTACTCTTGTTTAAGGTAACGTAACTATGCAACTCATTTAAAACTGTAATGTTTAATTAAGACTGTGTTAAAGTCAAACACTTTTTAAAAGTGGGAAATGTTACAGAATATTTGTACACTATGTGGAGATGTATTGCTGTGATTGGTTTAATAAAGAGCTGAATGGCCAATACCTAATCAGGAGAGATAGGCAGAACTTATGGTGAGAGAGAGGAAGAGGAGGAGGAATCTAGGTGCATGGATTATTCCAGACATATTAGGAGACACAGAACAAGTCAGACATACAGAAATAGAGAAGAGGTAAAAAAAGATACATGGTAGAACATAGATTAATAGAAGCAGATTGACTTAAGTTATAAGAGCTAGTTGGGGGCAAGCCTAAGCTAAGGGGCAAGCTTTCATAATTAATAAGAAGTCTCTGTGTTGTTATTTGTGGATTGGTGGTCCCAACAAGAAAGCCTACTACAAACACCAGGTTGTTTTTATTACTATAGCCCTGTAGTGATACTTGAGATTGGGAGTGGGATAACTCTAGCAGTTCTTTTATTATTCAAGATTGTTTTGTCTATCCCAAGTTTTTGGTGTTTCCATAGGAGCTGAAAATTGTCCTTGCAATTTTATCTGAAAAATTATATTGGAATTTTGATATGTATTGCACTGAATCTATATATTGCTTTTGGTGGGATGGCCATTTTCACTATATTAATGCTTTCTGTCCATGAACATGAGAGACCTTTCCATCTTCTGATATCTTCTTAATTTCTTTCTTTAAAGACTTGAAGATTTTATCCAGATCTTTCACTTTCTTGGTTAGAGTTACTCAAAGACATTTTTTGAGGCTATTGTGAAAGGTATTGTTTCCCTGGTTTCTTTATCAGTCTGTTCATTGTTTGAAAATAGGAGGGCTTAATCTAGCCAATTTTAATGACTAAGTTACAAGTAATGATGACTTCTACCAAAAAGCAGTAATCCACCTCAGACCATGGCACAAGGAGATACACATAAGGTAACCCAAAAGAAGGTTGCAGCATCATGGTGGCTATGCTAACTCTCTGTGGCTTAAAAACACAAGCTGACCGTGTATGTCTGAGAACAAATAAAGCTCATTATAATTAAGAGTGATGAAACAGCTGCAAGGTTGAAAGAAAATTATTCTAGCCAAGTCACTTACAGCAGACATCAGCCAACAGCTAACAGAGCTGGGGGCAGGGATAGACAGAGTGGGTTTTGACTACCCATGACTGAACGGGCAGTGTATGATCATTGGATGGGGGAACATGCATTGAGCATGTGGGCTCTCCACTTGCTCAGTCCATGGCAGCTCAGAGATTAACCAGTTTCAAAGAGATTATCTCAGTCTTTGTTTGGTTTCTGCCATACCTTATAAAATTCTCTAGACA
Organism: Onychomys torridus; assembly: GCF_903995425.1. Lineage (NCBI taxonomy): Eukaryota > Metazoa > Chordata > Mammalia > Rodentia > Cricetidae > Onychomys > Onychomys torridus. The sequence continues at coordinate 40,927,952 of NC_050455.1, forward strand.
GGGAGTTTGGCTGCTTTTTTCTCTCTGTCTGCCTCTCAACAAGTTTCTTAGTTTTCTTAACTTCTCACTTTCCCAAATTTCTCATTTTTTTTCTGTATAATTCCTAATATAGCACTTCCCCTTTGCACACTCCCACAGGAGTCCGAATCTTTAATATTCATTGTCATGGGGCAAATGACTCAGAGCCACTGTTCCAGATTGATTTCTATTTTATCAAGAATTTTTTTTATTTATTTTATATACCAACCACGGATCCTTCTCTCTTCTCTCCTTCCACCCCCTAGCATTCACCCCCAACCCACCTCCCATTTATTCCTCCAAGGCAAGGCCTCTCATGGGGAGTCAGCAGACTCTGGTACATTCAGTTGATGCAGGTCAAAGCCCTTCCCCCTGCATCAAGGATGTGTGAGCTGTCCCACCATAGGCAGTGGGCTCCAAAAAGCCAGCTCATGTACCAGGGATGGATCCTGATCCTATTGCCAGGGGTCCCCTTAAGTCAATCAAGCTATACAACTGTCTTGCTTATACAGAGGGCCCAGTCCAGTCTCATGGAGGCTCCACAGCTGTTGGTTTAAAGTTAATGAGTTCCCACTAGCTTGGTTTGATTGTCTCTGTAGGTTTCCCCATCATGATCTTTATTCCCTTTGCTCATAGAATCCCTCTTCTCTCTTAAACTGGACTCCTGGAGATCACGCTGGTGCTTGGCTGTGGATCTCTGTATCTGCTTCCATCAGTTACTGGATGAAGGCTCTATGATGACAGTTAGGGTATTCACCAATCTGATTACTGGGGTAAACCAGTACAGGTACCCTCTTCACTATTGCTAGTAGTCTAAGGTGGAATCATACTTGTGGATTCCTGGGAATTTCTCTAGCACCAGGTTTCTCCCTTATGTCATAATGTTTCACTCTATCAAGATATCTCTTTCATTCCTCTCCTACTCCATCCCTCCCCCAGCTCGACCATCTCATTTCCTCATATTCTCATCCCCCATACCCTCCCCTCTATTAACCCCCTCACCCCGAGCTTACTCATGGAGATCTCATCTATTTTCCCTTCCCAGGGTGAACCATGTGTCCCTCTTAGGGTCCTCCTTGTTACTGCTTCTCTGAAGCTGTGAGTGGTAGTCTGGTTATCCTTTGCTTTACAACTGGTATCCACTTATAAGTGAGTACATATCATGTTTGTCCTTCTGAGTCTTGGTTACCTAACTCAGTTCCATCCATTTGCCTGCAAATTTCATGATATCATTGTTTTTTTACTGCTGAGTAGCACTCCATTGTGTATATGTACATGTTCTAATGCAAATCAGAATGATTCTAAGATACTATCTTTCACCTGTCAGAATGGCTAAAATCAAAAATACTGATAAAAGCTTATGTTGGAGAGGATGTGGAGCAAGGAGAAAACTTCTCCACTGTTGGTGGGATGTACAGCCACTTTGGAAATCCATATGGTGATTTCCCAGAAAACTGGGAATCAATCTACCTCAAGACCCAGCTATACCACTCTTGAGCATATACCCAAGGAATGTGCAATCATACCACAAGGATACATGCTCAACTATGTTCATAACAGCATTTTTCATAATAGCCAGAATCTGGAAACAACCAAGATTCTCCTAAACTGAAGAATGGATGCAGAAAATGTGGTACATATACCCAGATTGATTTCTGATGACCATGATTGCCCAGCATCTTAAGCCTTTAGAATGGTCAGGCAGTGGTTGCACATGCCTTTAATCCCAGTACTCAAGAGGTAGAGGCAGGCAGATCTCTGTGAGTTGAAGGCCAGTCTGGGCTACAGAGTGAGTTCCAGGAAAGCCACAAGCTATACAGAGAAACCCTGTCTCGAGAAAAAAAAAAAAGTCTTTAGATCATGTACATGAGAGTTCCAATTGCTCTCAAAAACCCATCATTATAAGGAACTCTTGAAACTCAATAATGAAACAAAATAGCCCTATCTTTTAAAATTGCCACAGAACTTGTATAGACACTGTTAGAAAAAAGATATGCAAGTATGCAAAAAAGTACATGGAAATAATTTCATCAATAATTATGAAAAGAATAAAATTTTAAAGATTCACAGGACCACACCCCTGTTGGAATGGCTATTAGAAGAAAAAGAGGAAAAAGGAGGGAGAGGGATGAGGGGAGGGAGAAGAGGAAGAGGAAAATAAGGAGAAGAAGAGGAGGAGGGGAAAGAGCAAGAAGAAAAAGAGTTGCATACCCAGGTGACATATGGAGTACATTGTAGAAAAAGAACTCTTCATTCAGAAATCCAGATCTATTATGATGTCTAGTGAGCTTTCTTTGCCTGGAGGGAGACAATGCCCCTGCCTTTCAAAGCTGTTTTCTATGGATGCAACACATTGTGTGTGTGTGTGTGTGTGTGTGTGTGTGTGTGTGTGTGTGTGTGTGTATGTGTGCATGTGTGTGTGTGTATGTGTGTGTGTGTGTGTGTGTGTGTGTGTGTTTGAAACACTATGGTCACTTAAACATCTGCTAACTATGAAAGAGTGTACTTTGAAAAATACCTGTATAAGGCTCTGAAAAGATATTACTATATATGTATATACATTGAACAGTATTAATAATTTATATGTAATAAATATAACATATAATTATATATAGGGGTTAAAAGTAAGCTAAGCAATGACTACAACTTGTATTCTTTGGTATTCGTTCATTCACTGACCCTGTGTTTCTCATTCTATCATTAATTAAAATCCAAATGAAGTTCGATGACTATTTCCTTGTGCATTTCAGCTGCTATTTTGACTTCATTATCCGGGATTTCACACTTTACATAGATGGATCTGTGGCTCAGAGGAAATGTCTGATGTCACACATAATGGATCTCAATGCAAAGGTTCTTTTCTCAGAAAATCTGAATGTATTTGCAGTAATTATTTTCTCTAACACAGGATTAGAATTTCATTATATCTTTCTTTGTGTTTTATACTCCTAACAGAAATATTACAGTATTTTTGAGAGTAAGAAATTTTTATTTGTCCTTATATTTTTATGACATTGTGTTATAATTTCACATTATTTAAGGTATTAATGAAGATGATTTGCCATGGACTAACAAAGGCAGTATTGAAGTAGATTTCTCATAATTCTCAAATCTATTAAATGCAATCAGCATATCACACAGAGGTTTTACTGATTCAAGGTTGAGAAGTTTAGCCCTGTCCTTCTAGAACTGCTGTTATATTAGAAAAGTGATAGTTTAACAATTATTCACAAAATATAATAAAAGAGAAAAAATTAAATTACAGAAATACATATTTAGGTAAAACATCAATCTCTTTTCATTTAGAACATGCTAGATTAGAAAATACATAAATTATAGACTGTTAAAACTCCGTCATTGAATTTTGTTTCCTAATAGCTGGCTTAATACAAGAATTTCTTTAAATATCTTCCTTATATCTCACTGAAATAAAAAATATTATATCATAGTCAGAGAGGCAACCACCCCTGGGTCCCACCCCTGGGCACCATCCTGGGAGGACCTGCCAACTTGGTCCAAGTTTCCAGCCAATCGGCGGGCCCTGTGGGAAGGCTCCTCTTTTCCAAGACTGCAGGCAGACCCTGCAGTCTCCACACCCTGCCCCCACACCCATTTGCCCAAGACCCCAGCCACTTCCTGAGACTCAGAGACCAGCCCCTAGCTCCCATCCACCCCGGAACTCCCATCTGGACCAGAGACCAGAGAGACCCTCTAGTGGACACTACAACCTCGACACCTTGCCCCCACACCCATCGGCTGGAGACCCCAGCCACTTCCGGAGACTTGGAGACCAGTGTCCAGTATTCCATCATGTCCCAGATCTCCCATCTGGACCAGAAAGCCCCCAGAGTCCAGCCCCCCAGCTCCTATCTGGCCATCACTCTCATCTGGCCCAGAGCTTCCATCTGGACCAGAGAGAGGCTCCCTAAATCTGTCAGCTCTGTCTGGACCAAGTACACTGATAAGACCAAAAACAAATGCACAAGGAGATGGGCAGACGTTAAGGCAGAAGTACATACAACAAAATAAAGAGCAATAAAGCATCACCAGAACCTAGCCCTTCTCCAACAGCTAGACCAGAACATCACAGAATGGAAGAAGAAGAAGAAGAAGAAGAAGAAGAAGAAGAAGAAGAAGAAGAAGAAGAAGAAGAAGAAGAAAACAACCTTATAAGTAACATCATGAAGAGGCTAGAGCCTTATATAGAAGAAATCAAAAATAAAGTGGAGGAATAGACAAACAAAAAATGGGAAGAACATTATAAAAAACTAAAGGAAAGGACAATTAAAGCAGAAGAAAACAGTAAGTCCCTGAAAGAAAATCAGGAAAAAAACAAGGGAAACAGTCCAAGACCTGAAGAGGGAAATAGAAAAAATGAAGAAGACATTAGCAGAAGGAATGCTGGAAATAGAAAATCTGAGTAAACAAACAGGAACTTCAGATGCAAGTATAACCAACAGAATGCAAGAGATGGAAGAGAGGATCTCTGGTGTTGAAGATGCAGTAGAAGAAATAGATTCATCAGTCAAAGAAAACACTAAAACCAACAAAGTCATGACCCAAAATGTCCAAGAAATTTGGGACACCATGAAAAGACCAGACTTACGAATAATAGGGATAGAGGAAGGAGAAGAATACCAACTCAAAGGCACAGAAAATATATTTAACAAGATCATAGAAGAAAACTTTCCCACCTTAAAGAATGAAATGCCTATGAAGATACAAGAAGCTTATAGAACACCAAACAGACTAGACCCCCAAAAAAAGTCCCCTCCCCACATAATAATTAAAAAACTAAACATACAAAATAAAGAAAGAATATTAAGGGCAGCAAAGGAAAAAGGCCAAGTGACTTATAAAGGCAAACCCATCAGAATAGCACCCGATTTCTCAATGGAGACTCTGAAAGCCAGAAGGACCTGGACGGATATAATGCAGACACTATGCAACCATGGATGCCAGCCTAGACTAATATACCCAGCAAAACACTCAATCATCATAGATGGAGTGAACAAGACCTTCCAAGACAAAACCAGATTTAAACAATACTTATCCACAAACCCAGCCCTACAGAAAGCACTAGAAAAAAAATTCCAACCTAAGGAAGGCAGATGCACCCATGAAAACACAGGCAATAGATAACACCAGAGCAGTAAACCCCAAAGAAGAGAAGTACACACACACACTACCACCAAAAAATAAAAATAACAACAGGAACGAACAATCACTGGCCATTAATATCCCTTAATATAAAAAGACACAGACTAACAGAATGGATATAATAACAGGATCCATCTTGCTGCTGCATACAAGAAACACACCTCAAATACAAAGACAGACACCTCCTAAGAATAAAAGGCTGGGAAAAACTTCCCAATCAAATGGTCTTAAGAAACAAGCTGGTGTGGCCGTCTTAATATCCAGCAAAATAGACTTCAAACTAAAATCAATCAAAAGAGATGATGAAGGACATTACATACTCATCACAGGAAAGATCCACCAAGATGAAGTCTCAATTTTGAACATTTACGCCCCAAACACAAGGGCATCCACATATGTAAAAGAAACATTACTAAAGCTTAAATCACATATAAAACCCCACATATTAATAATGGCAGACTTCAACACCCCACTTTCACCTCTGCACAGATGGGAGTAGCTCATGGGACCTTATCCTTTCCTGTTGAACCATTGGCTACTGATAGATTCTGACATAGAAGCATTTGTTTTCTTCAGTTTTGTACTCATTGGTAAGCACATCAGGCATCAATGTATGGATCCTAATCCGTGCTCACACAGATGACCCAAGTTGAAATCAGAAGGTCACAAAAAGTTAAGAATGAAGAAAGTAGAAAATACATTTGAATCAAGAAGAGGGTTTAGCAGGGATGAGGGTGAGATAAGAGAGGATGCAGAGCCGGGCGGTGGTGGTGCATGTCTTTAATCCCAGCACTTGGGAGGCAGAACCAAGCAGATCTCTGTGAGTGTGAGGCCAGCCTGGTCTATAGAGCAAGATCCAGGATAGAAACCAAAAACTACACAGAGAAATCCTGTTTCAAAATACCGAGAGAGAGGGGGTGGGGGGGAGAGGGAGGATGCAGGTGAGTGTAATCAGAATGCCTTAGATAGATAGATAGATAGATAGATAGATAGATAGATAGATAGATAGATAGATGATAGTGTGTGTGTGTGTACAAAATTGTCCAAGAACAAATTTAATAAAAATATTAATCCAAAGTGGCTGTACAAGCTTGCATTCCCAATCCACCCCCCATTCCCACCTCCTCCAAGGCAAGGTCCCACCTGGGGAGTCAGCCCAGCCAGGTGGATTCAGGTGAGGCAGGTCTAGTCCCTTCCTCCCTACAACAATGCTGAGCAAAGTGTCTCGGCATAGGTCCTGGGTTCCAAAACGCCAGCTCATTTGTCTCTTCTAATGTTAGGACTCACAGTTTAAGCAAAGAAAATATCTTTGATCTTTGCTAATCCTATTTCCAAATGTCTGATTATTAAAAATAACATCTTTACATTTTCCCTTTTGAAAATTTGAAATATTTTATGTAATATTTACAATGTCTCTTTTTCATAATCTTTTCATGAGTCCCAGCAACAACATGTGGCTGACACTTTCTTAAATAATATGTTACTTGCAATACTTTACTTCATTAATACTGAAAATTTTATATTGTAAAATCTAGCAATAAATGTTTTAATTTAGCTTCAAAAAATATTAATCCATAAGCAAAATAAAATATAAATAAAATGTTAAAAGAACAACAAAATAGAAATTCCCAATGATCCAAGGACAGGAGGAAATCTAAAGAATCCACACTAGAATTTTGTTTCCTAATACAACGCTATGCAGCCGTCATACATGAGTTATCAAGGAGCCTCAGTGCATGAGACACCCAGCATTATAAAGGATGATAGAAACACATGCTAACAACCTGGAGTCCAGAGGTGCTTAAATTTAGTGGCTGCTCTATTGAGATGTCCACACTCAATTCTATTACCCCTTGACAGAGATTTCAGACCTTGATTACAATCCATTACAAAATTTTAGGCAAGTTTTAGTGATTTTACTTATAGAGCTGAAATAGTAAGACTATCATAATTCTTTGGTAGAGAATGAACAGCAAGTAGGTACAATTTCTACCCAAAAAAAGAGAAATTTTGTAAGCAATACATGTCAATACATATCACATCTCCTTTGATGATGAATGGAAACTAATGCCATCTGTGGAGGGCTATTGCAGTGCTTTGGATACAGTCTGACCCTGTCAATATACATAGTGAAAACCTTTTTGCCAATATGATGTTATTTATAGCCACTGAGTCCTGAGTCCTTAGGAGGTATTGTGTTATGGGAGAGGTGAGTGTGTCCTTATGAAGGGATCAATATAAAACCCATGACAGTGGGGTGGTATCACAACAGCAGCTTGTTATAAAGTGTCTGGGCATCTTAGTATCTCTGTTCTTCTGTAGATACCTGCTGTGCTTTGCTGTGAGCCCCTCACACCAGAAACTGAGGACATACTATTGTTATGCTTTTTGGACTTCCAAAACCACAAGCCCAAATCAACTGCTTTTTTTCTTAAGTTATCCAATTCAAAGTATCCTGTGGTAACAACAGAAAATGTGATAGAATACATCGCCAATCTTTACTTGGAAAAAAAAAATAGTTTAGAGATTCTGTTTGCTTTCCACAATAAAAAGAATTCATGATCCATCTTATTAAAGGAGTCATGATTTTCTTGCAAGTGTCCTTGAATAAAACAGAGCATTATAAAAACACCTTCAAGACAGTAGTCATATAAGAGCTTTACAAAGCAGGCATCATTTCAGCTGCTCATCAGGCCACTGTGTAACCGCACAAGTTCAACCATCCTCACACCTGTCTAAATGGCTTTCAATTTTCCTCCACATGAAAGTTATCTTCCACACAGTACTTACTATCTAATTTTTTAATGGAACCTTAAAAATATCATTCACCTCTCTACTTTGATTCTTTCAAAGATTCTCATCCCTCATCTGATTAACTTAAAAATGTTTAACATAAGACTTCAGACATGTGTATGATCTAGAGCTAAATAGCCTTTCCAGCTGCATTTTTATTCATTTCTCCTAGGCTGAACACCTTATCCATCCCTGTAAAAACATAATATATTTCCAAGTCACAATTCTTTCTCCAATACTCTTCTCTCTCCCCTGGGAAATTAAGAGAGCCATGTTAAAGATGGTTTATACAGCAATTTGACTTTGTGCTATAAAACAATACTAGAAGGCAAGAACAAGCTAGAGAGATGCATGGAGGTCTCCAGGATTAGGGAGTGATGGAGTATCAAAAGGTACTAAGTGTGAAAGAGCATGATATGGGGATTTGTAGAGCCTGGGGTGAGTGGTCAGGAAAATAAAATCTCGTGCTGATGAGGAAACCATGAAGATGCTGCTGGGGAAAGACAAGAAGAACCAGTGCCGTGGCAGAAACTGTATTTTAAAAGTTTAGTATCAAAAACACCAAAGACCTTTAAAGTTATGCACATCTGGCTGACAAGTTTCCAGTGTTAGGTACATGGCTTTCTGATGGTTTTGATGGGGAGAGCAGGCCCTGCAGCCAGAATCTAGGTATTTGAAAAGGTCCTGAAGATCAGATGACTGAATTGCATCCAGGGAAAAGAAAAGGTGCTTCTTCTCTTTGCAGCAAAGTCTTCACTGCCCATGGAGGAGCCTCCTAAAGGTGAAAAGGATGCTGATTTTTATGGTATGGACTTTAGCTCCCTGAACAACCTAAAACTAAGTTAAAGAATGTCTAATTTAAATCCTTCAAATGGTATGCAGCTTAAAGGATATCTATGAAGTCACTTTTTACTTTTACAATTAACTAAAATGATCAAAGATACATTTCAAGCACAGAAACATTGCAAACAAAAATCTAGAACACACAAGATCAAGAGTGCTTAAATTTACTAATTACATAAAATGCCATTGAAATGAAAAGACTGTTTATACCCTATGATAAAATGAAAGTGTGTCAATAAAATGGTTTAGTGTCTGTGAAAAGAAGCCAGAAGAACCCAGCGCCATTTCCTGAAGCAAATTTTCCTCTAGAGTCTGTGAGCCACTGTGCTGCTGATATTCAGCACCACTTCTTGCTATGGCTGTGCCACTGTGGAGACGTAAGTAGATTCTTATTAGAGGTGTATTAGGTAAGCTGAAGGCAGGCTAGGCAGTATGTCAGAGGAAAGAAAGCTGTCATAAATCATTACATTACCAGAAAGAAAAATTCGACTTCAGTAGACATCTTAAAACTGGCTTTCAGATCAGCATTAAACCTACAAATTGCCATGAAATATTTTTTTTTCCTGCAGCTGCTGATCTCTACTTTAAAACTGGATGCATCCAGTGAGCAGAATGCCTCAACAGGTAAAGGTGCTCAAAGCACAAGCCTGCCGTATGATTTCATCTCTGGAACCCATGTAAAGGTAGAAGGAAAGAACCAATGGCACAATGTTGACCTGTGACCTCCACATGTACACCAGGCATTGCACACACACCCCAGCACATGCATATCATGTAAAGACACATACACGGTGGTAATAAATACATTTTAAAACTAATCATAACAACCAAGCAATCAGCAGTCATAATAACTAGACAAAAGAATCAAAATTTCCTTGTGCTTGCTGAGGTTCAAAAGCAGCATTTAAGCATTGGATAATGTTTTGAAAGTTACTCCCCATCATCAGCTGCAACATCGTACTTTGTTGAAGATGTTAGTGAACACTGAGAAATGATCAACAATAACATCTGCTTCAAGTTGAAAGTTGTGAAAATATGAAAGAAAAAAATCTTCTTACAGAACAGCTTGTAGACAATGTAAAAAATAGAGTGAAAAATAAAATCCAGTTCACAATTCAGAAATGGGGAGAGGTTGGACAATGGATAAAGATGCCAGAGGTGGAACAGGATATATAAATAAGCTCTGGTGTTCTATTGTGTGTTAAAGTGATGATACTTACCAATAATGTACATTTTGAAACAGGAAATAGGCTTTTAATTGCTCTCATCATGAAGGAAAGATACATGTTTGAGAAGGTGGGTATGCTAATACTCAAACTTGATCACTGCAAATTGTATACATGTACTGAAATGTACAATTATCATGCCAACTAAAATTAATAAAAAGGATTTTTTTGAAATACAATCACAATCCAGGTGATTGCCTGATGTGATAAAATGCACTTTTCCTTGTAGCAAGAACCTTAAAAGGTCTTATTAATAAAAACAAACCTGAAGCCAGGTATTGGGGTGAATGCTGGAAGATCAGAGAAGCAGAGCAAGCCACGGCCACCTCACCTTGCCTCTGTATCCTCATGCAAATGGATCTCAGCTGAACTGCTGCTCAAAAGCCTAAAAGCTTAACCAGGCTAGTTCCTGGTTCTCACGCCTTATATACCTTTCTGCTTCCTGTCATCACTTCCTGAGATTAAAGGCTCTTGTTACCATGTCTGGCTGTTTCCAGTGTGATTTTGAAAACTCACAGAGATCCAGACAGATCTCTGCCTCTGGAATGCTAGGATTAAAGGCATGTGTGCCACCATTTTCTGGCCTCTATATCTAGTGGCTGTTCTGTTCTCTGACCCCAGATAAGTTTATTAGGGTGCACAATATTTTGGGGAACACAATATCACCACACTTCCTGTTTACTGTTATAACGTTGTAAAGTACAAAATCACACTATTGTACTGGTAGTATTACTTATATATCAAAAAAATTGTCTATTTCAGTTGTTATGAAATTGGAATCTTTAAAATTATGCAGTAAAGTGTTATTGACTGGTACTTGTAATTTCCCTTTACTTACACACTTTTTCTCTGTGCATTAAGAAATTATGTGACTTTCCCCAACAGACAAGGTCTCCCTGTGCATTTGGACATTCAGAGCTTGATTTCATCAGCATTTCATTATAGAGAAATAGGAATCATGAGTTTGGGTTTCTGGTGTATCTCAGGCATCATGATGAGAAGTAGCGGCTCTAACAAGCACAAAATGTGACATTTACAGGCAGTGTCTTAACTTCTCTGTTACTTCCCTTACAATGCTTACCCTGTGAGCTTGTTGTAAATAGCTAATGAAAGCCTTACCATAAGATCTGACTTTGAAAATACGGTCAATAAATAGCAGTTAATATTGCCACTGTTTTATGAAACAGTATATGTGACATGATAGCCAAAATAGGAGATAAGGTCCAAATAATCAGAGTAAAGCACCACCAGCAGAGGCAGCAGGCACTGCAGGGATTCATTCTAGAGAATTAATTGAGAGCAAGGCAGTTCTCCAACATGCCTTCCCTGAAAGGCTATTTCTTTGGCCTGTACTCAAGGGTAGAAGGAAATTCAGACCAAGATGGGGCAGGGGGTGGAGGGGGATGCATTAGTCAGAAAGGAGGTACAGTCCTAGTCATATGATATGATTGGTGTGCACTTCAGAGTGTTCAGAGGGGGGCTTTGGCACTTGAAATTTATACATAAGAAATAAAACAGAGGAAGGTTATGCATAGCAAAACAGGTATTTGAAATACAGCTAGCAATGAGAAATAAAGAATTCTCAAACTCAGAATTTTTAAAAAGCGTGGCGTGTGTGTGTGTGTGTGTGTGTGTGTGTGTGTGTGTGTGTTAGTAAATTAATTACTATACACAGTAAAAATTTACTTCATAGGACTTCTAAAGTAGAATCTGTTGGGGGATATTTGATCACACACTGTCAATCCAGAGTTTGCATTTGCATTAATTAAATAAAATTAACCTTGGGTCAGGAGGTCGAGTTAACAACTAGTTGAGAGAAAGTAATCAGAGAACATCAGAGAGCATCTGAAAGAGATAGACAGTGGTAAGGAGGGATTTGGCATAGTGTGGCATTTTTTTGTTTGGTGGAGCCAAAGAACACACTCTTTCAGAGATGCCAGCAAGGAGAGGTTAGCTAGGTGCTACTCAACTTCTCTGAGCTAGCAGGTTTTCACCCCAGCCTTTGAATTTTGAGTCTTATTTATAAATAGAACAAGAGAGACTTAGTTAAAGCTACCTTTAGCAGCAGTGACAGAGCTGGTGCTTGTGGGAACAGAATTCCCACCAGGCTACGGCCTAAGGGGCTGGGCCTCTGTCAGAGATGCAAGCTGGTAACCGCAGTCATAATTGCTGGCTGAAATACCAGAAGATTAAGGCACAGCCACTGTGCTGAAGTCCAAACAACAAGAATCAGTATTAAAAGTTCAAAGACATAAAATAAGTCCTCCTTTTCTTGTAAATTTTCATTTAATGCAGATAATTTAGTATAACATATAATAAGCATTCCATACATGGCTTTTAAATTTTGGTTATTGATGGGAAATAAGGGTTTACATATAAATGTTCAACTTAAAATTATAATATTATATTACTTATTAATTTTGCCTTTCTCTATACTAGCAGTCAATAATGATGAAAACCCAAAACTTACATTCATCATCTTTTTCCTCTTGGGTCATGGTAAGAGCAGAGGAATAGTTAAAAAAAAAAAAAAAAAAAAAACAGGAACGACGGAAATGCTAAGAAGTATGAAAAGAAATCACAAAAATGAATAAATACTCTTATGAAATATAGGTCGATTGTGTATGGGTAACTATTCATTTAGAAGCATTTCAACAATGAAAATCACAAACAGCTATTGTTCTCATAGCCTGAAGAGCCTACATCCCAACCGAACTTGTTACTGCCCAAGCTACTGTATGAACAACATGGGGCTGGGTTCTTCTCCTAATGTCCAAGATGTAGGATGGACACAGTGGTTCCTGGCAGCACTAAATACCATTTAGAGGCAATAGGAATTGATTGCACAGGCACAGAATGACCCGTCCAGCAGGTCCGGTTATTCGAGGGTCTCAAGGAGGGAACCACCTGAAAGCCAATGGGGGCGAGAGGAGAAGGAGACCAGGTGCATAAAGAAAGAGTCAGTCTGAGTCACGTCAAGGTCTCGTTTATTGGCAGAATATTACAGCTTATGAGCAGGATTTCAGGCAGGGAGGGGGAGCAGGGAAAGGAGAGTGGGGGTGTTTTTGGTCCCAGGCTCTTGCAGCTGGCTGATTTACAGTTTATTCCAAGTGGCCTATCTAAACATTTTTGTGGTTAGGCCAAGGACACCCTGCTTTTGCAAGACTCCAAGAAGCAGAAAAACTCAAGACATAACAGTCCTGGGTCAAACAGTCCTGGGTCAGTCTCCAACAACAGAAAATAGAATGGCTGGCTCAAGGTCTGTCTCCATGATCCACTAGCTTTAACCTCTGACAAGCTCCCTTCACCTCTAGGTGACAGAATTTCTCATCTGTAAAGGTGGAGAACAGTATCTTCCTATATAGTCTATAAATCCCATACAAACATCTATAGGAATGTCAAGAATATGATTAAAGTCACCAGAAACCAGGTAACAGCTGCCTAAGCAGGGAACAATGGCTTTCACACATGTTAAGTGGGAGTAGCAGAGAGTTGAGACCAGAGTGGACAGTTAGGCTGGAAAGGCTATTCAGGAGTCAAGAGATGAACAAACAGGACTAACGAAGCACAGCTCCATCTTTGAGCAATGTGAGGGAGCAAACCTAGAACTGTGGAAGCTGGGGTTCAGAGTGTAAAAACATCAAAACCTATTAAATTTCAGGCGATTAGAGTTTTAGAGGTCCTGAAACATGAAATAGTCTCCATTAGACCTATCTAAGATTTATAAATAATTTGTGCCATAGTTTCAAGCCATTTAGTTGCAGGTAATATAGTTGCAGTAGCTGAACTCACTAAAAGACTAGGAGAGTAAATATACAGCTATCACCATGAGTCACTGAAACCCTAAAACATACTGAGCACTGTACTAGCAAGTTTATATAAACCATTTAAAGACTAAGACATTCCTGTAAAATAACTATTTGCATTACACATTGAACAAACTACAAATCAACAAGTCTAGAGGGGATATCCAGCCACGTTCATCCAGTAAGAGATGGAGGATTTTGTACCCACCCATGCCCCATGCTGGGATTCTGTTTGGCTCAAGCTTGTGCAAGTTTCATGTCTGTTGTCACAATCTCTATCACTTTATATGCACGACTGGACTGTAATGTCCAGAAACCATTGTTTCCTTGACTCTATCTCAAGGACCCAATAAATTGAAAGCATACAGCATTATCTCCCAAATTTATCAAGTTGTTTTCCCTCTATAGTAAAAAGGGGGAAAGCAATATTCTCAAAGAGAATTCTTGAAACAAAATTAAATCTCTGAAAATACTAGTAAAGCTGGAACATACTCTGCTCTTGTGGGTCACAATCCCAAACTCTATTCAGTAGAGTGACTACATCTGTTGACACAATGCACATCTGTCCTTCCTTGGGACTAAAATGCAGTCAAAATGTTTACACTGTTGTCTTAATGGTGCACAAATTATAATTACTATTTAATCACTTCTAAATTAGAATTGGCCTTGGTTTCCTGGCAAGTTTTTATTTCATTAATAATGTATTGAAATTCCCCTTTTTCCTCCATCTTCATCCAAACATGTCATCCTATAATTACAATATTCCAAATATCATTTTACATGATCATGGCCACTGTGTAAAGCAAATCAAAGTGTAATTGATCTTCCTTCCATTTAAGGGAGATAATGCTATCATTAAGCATCTTATTGAGAAAGCATCATCCTGGTGGAAATCTTTTTTTAAACAAAATTCTGTTTGAATAGAAAAATCAACTTGACTACTGCATAATCCAAAAATTATTAAGTGAATACATCTCACACTTGTATTTAAATTTCATCAAATTTCTGCTTCATAAACTTAGTATTACATTATTATAGCTTCCTTGGCAATCATATTCTCACATTCAGTTTAGAAAAAGCATTTCTAACTTCTAATAAAGAACAATAGAAGCTGTGGTTTGTTTGTGCCTATTGATACCCTTTCAAGAATAATGAATGGATTATTCATATTCACATATATATGAACAAATAACTTATTTTAAAATTAAGAATAGTTTAATGCACAAAAGCTTAACTGTGTCACCAACTAAATCATTCTAACTCTCAGATTTCACTCTTATCAAGTATAAAATGAACCATTGCTCAAAATTACTTAGAAGTCTTTTCTACTTCAAACATTTTAATATGAAATAGGAGTTGTTATATAAATATTAAAAGTATGTTTTAGGTTCAGTGAAAAGGAAGCCAGAAAGAATTATGCTTTAAAATTATCATTTAAAAGAGCTTTACTTAAGAGAGTCATTATCATCAGGTAACAGACAGTCATAATGGAGCCCTAACATGAGAAGGCCTTTAGGTCTGAAAAAAGATTGGGTCAGGGTAGGGGAGTGATTCCAAGACAAATGGCCTAGATTAGGTGTCAAGAGGCACAAAGACGGGAAAGCATTCAATAAAGTTGCCCTTGGAGCTGGGCTTGCAGCTGCAAAGAGGAGGGAGGAGCAGGAAGGTCACATGTATCAGCTGTTACCTGTCAACTCTCTAGATCAGTGGTTCTCAACCTTCCTAACGCTGCTACCCTTTAATACAGCTCCTCATGTTGTAGTGACCCACAACCATAACATTATTTTGTTACTATTTTGTAATTGTAATTTTGCTACTTTTATGAATCATAATGTAAATATCTGTTCTCTGATGCTCTTGAGTGACCCCTGTGGGTAGTTGCAACCCATAGATTGAGAACTGTTGCTCTATAGCAAGCTCACTATGGGTGGGACATGGCTTATTTCTCCAGAGCAAGAGTATCTAATTATCTTAAAGTGACAGATGGAGAGTTGGGGCCTAACAGGAGTATAAAGGTGTTATATGAGAGAAAATGGACCAAATTTTCAGGATCCATTTAAGACCACAAGCAAACTACCAGACTGATGAAGTGACATGAGTAGGCTACTGTGCACACAGCTGGATTCCACTTCTTTGCTCAGTCAGCAAGTTGCCTACCCTCATACTACTCGGATATGAAGATTTTCTGTCTGTCTTTTTTCTTTAGTCCAGTGATTACCTGATTGTGACAAATCCTGTACCAACATAAGTATTTATAAATCCAGGGGCATTTCAAAGCACAACTTCCTCACTAGAAAAAGGACAAAGTCATTTGTCTTTTCTGGTGTCTAAGACAACCTAGGGAATGCTATGATGTTCTTTCTATTATGCACATTTTGGATTCTCATCATTTCAAGAGAAGCCCCACAGTTTCAGTTCAAAGTCTCACTGCGTGTCCCATGAGAACACAATTCTGTTCATCTGGCTGTCTTTTCAAGGTCACCGACACAGGCAAATGAAGCACTCAGGAGGTAATTCTGTATTTGATTTAAGAGACAGAAGTTGAACTAAAATATACACCTTAAGAAGTACTAGAGAACTTGAATTAGCTAGTGCCCGGGGCATGGAGACATTAAAGTTTTAATATTAAAAGTTCTGCTTACGACTTTACCCTGATGAATTCTTGTCACTCACATGCCTAAAAAGAGCCATATGGAAAAACACACCAGGGCATGGGCAATAGGTAATTAATGGTGCCTCACTTAAAATCGTTATCATACAAACTAGAACCTCTGTCTCTCAGTGACATTAACTTACTTAAAATGAATAATACATGGCAAAGAATGAGTCCCTGAAGTTCAGAAAGGAGGTCTGACTGTTTTAGTGCTTTGCATAGACAAGACAAGGGCAATTCTCATTAAAGTGTTGAGCAAAATGTCATAGTCCAATGGGGCGCAGAATACTTGCACATTCCTCCCAAAAGACAAAGAACATTAATAATGTTACCTCACACATACATACCTGAAGAAACAGGACTAAAAGAAGTGATTATAGCATAGAATAATTGTCACCAAATGTTCTTGCAAGGGATCCGATTAAATAGCAGAGATAGTACTTTATTTCATACACATTAAAAAGACACTAAGTTCATAACAATTTTATGAGAGGTCAAAGATAAATTATTTCTTATTTTTTAGCTTCATTTCATTGAGTTATTAAATATACAGCATGTTCACTTCATCATTATATACTGAATATACTCACATAGCACTAAAAATCTATTATTTTAATGGCCAAAGTCAATTAATAGTCCTTCCTATCATTGAGCTATTGGGTTGTTTCCCTTGAGCACCATTTTGGAAATTGTAATTTTATCTTAGGTGAGTTCAAAGACTTCTGTAATGAGAGTTCTACAATGTCCACTTGGGTGTTTTAGTATAGCCAAACAGCTGACAACATAACTGTTTACTACTATGAATTTTAATTATTCAGTATATAAAACAGTTCACATATTGAAAGTAACATAATAATATTAGGGTTTCAAATAATATTTAAACATAAAAGCAATAGACATAAAATAATACGGGGTAGAGAAATAAATGGTTCAGCAGTTAAGAGCACCTGCTGCTCTTACAGAAGACCTAAGATTAGCTTGCAACATCCACTTCAAGCAGCTGACAACCACCTGAAACTCCAGAACTACAGGGATGAATGCTAAGTGCAGATGGAGTGAATACATTGCATTCTCTTTACCTGGAAAATTGGGTACTTGAGACCTGAGAGGGAAGAGAGGGAGCCCAAAAACAGTCATTCCCAAAAAAAAGTTTCTTAACATGGCACAATGCCCACAGTAATAACTATTAGTTCCTCGTTATGATTAACTAATTCTAATGTCTACTTAGATTAACTGTCATTCAGTTTAAAAGGCGAAACCAATAGAATGGTTATGATCTCATGGTATCACTCTTTTTATCATCTAGGTGTGAAAAGTTTACAACATCTGTAAATAACTCAACTGCCAACTTCTTAGGGTGAACCTGGGTAAGCTATGAGGAAGGGATGAGTCAAATGTATGTGTGTAAGCATGTATCTCCATTTCTTCTCCTTCTTCTATCACTATTATTCTAAGTTTTAGCCTTTCCATGGTGTCCCAGATTTCCTGGATGTTTTGTGTTATGACTTTGTTGGCTGTAATGTTCTCTTTGACTGATGAATCTATTTCCTCTATCGTATCCTCAATGCCAAAGATTCTCTCTTCCATCTCTTTCATTCTGTTGGTTATGCTTGCATCTATAGTTCTTGATTGTTTACTCAGATTTTTCCATTTTCAGCATTCCCTTGGTTTATGTCTTCTTTATTGCCTCTATTTCAGTTTTCAAGTCTTGACCTGTTTCCTTCACCTGCTTGATTGCTTTTTCATGGTTTTCTTGGCTTTCTTTAAAGGATTTATTGATTTCTTCCATTTTTTTTTTGTTTGTCTTTTCCTCAACTTCTTTAAGAGAATTCTTCATTTCTTCTTTAAAGGCCTGTATCATCTTCTTAAAGGTCATGTTTAGGGTCATTTTATTCTGTTTCTTCTATGTTGGGATGTTCAGGTCTCGCTGATGGAGAACCACTAGGTGATTCTGGTGGTGCCATATTGCTCTTTATGTTGTTGAATGTATTCTTGCACTGGCATATACTCATTTCTTCCTCCAACAGTGCAAATGGTGTTTGTGTCTCAGGGAGCCACTCTTGGTCCAAAGGGCACTCTTGTTCCAATCAGAGCTCTTGGTTCAATCAGAGCTGGTGGAGTCTGTGAATCAGGGAGCAGCTGCAGTCTCAGGGGATGGGTGGGTTTGGGTGGTAGAGTGGGAGTTGTTGGGTCTGGTGGAGTGGGGGTGGTAGTCAGGCCTGCCTGCAGGAATCCTGCCTGCTGACCTGCAACTGGAGTGGATGTATGGGGGCTAGGGGTTATGCCCCTGGGCCTAAAGCCTAGAGGCTGGGGTGATTGGCTAGGAAAACAAAGACTCACCTCTTGGTTCAATTGGAGCTGGTGGATTGGTGTTATATCTCCACTTTTAATTCATACTGTTTTAGTGGAGACAAACAAAAAATGCTAATGGTCAGACATGTGGACATTCATCTCTGATTCATTACAGCCGAGTCTCATACTATTAGTTTATTTATTTTACAGTTTATCTAAAATAGATACAAAAGTTAATTTCTTGAACCTAAGCGATGTTTTGGAGTAAAACTATTCTAGGGGTTTTCTCACATGTATTTCTGGTGGTAGGTGGATAGCGGTACATACATACATACATACATACATACATACATACACACATACATACATACATCTATATGGGTACACATGCACTATAGCACATGTGTAGAAGTCAGAGGACAAATTTTGGGAATCAGACTCCCTCTTTCCATCACATGGTTTCCAGAGGTTAAACTCAAATACCCAGGTTTGACATCAAGTGCCTTTGCCTGCTCAGCCATCTCCCCAGCCTGACTCCAATTTCCATATTCAGTTTGATCAGTAAAATACCTGAATGGTTTCACTTGCAGGAGCTAGGTTGTATCACCAGCTGTACCAGTGCTGAAATATTTATTTCTCTCTACAAATGGCAACACTTCATGTAAAAGACTCATCTTGATCTTTAGACTGTATGAAGTTAATGGGTTTTGGAGTTTTTCTTTCTTTCTTTTTTTTTCTTTATTATTATGTGTTTTAAATTTTATACATCAGCCATGGGTTCCCCTGTCATCCCCCCTCCCACTCCCACCCCCACCTTCCCCCCAGCCCCTCCCCTCCATTCCCAAGTCCTCCAGGGCCAAGACACCCCTGGGGATTCATTTAAACCTGGTGGATTCAGTACAGGCAGGTCCTGTCACCTCCTTCCAGACTGAGCAAAGTGACCCTGTGTAAGCCCAAGATTTCAAACAGCCAGCTCATGCACTAAGGACAGATCCTGGTCCCACAGACTGGGTGCCTCCCAAACAGATCAAGCTATTCAATTGTCGCTATTATTCAGAGGGCCTGATCCAGCTGGGGGCTCCACAGCCTTTGGGTCATAATTCATGTGCTTACATTCATTTGGCTATTTGTCCCTGTGCTTTTTGCAATCTTGGATTCAACAATTCACGCTCTTGCAGACCCTGCTCTTTCTCGACAGTTGGATACCTGGTGCTCCATCTGGGGCCTGGCTGAGGATCTCTGCCTCCACTTCCATCAGATATTGGATCAGAGTTCCAAGACGACTGTTAGGGTGTTTAGTCATCTGATAACCAGACTAGGTCAGATCAGGCTTTGTCTCGACCAGTGCCAACAGACTACAGCAGATATATCATTGTAGATTTCTGGAGACCTCTCAAGCACTCTGCCTATTCCTGTTCTCATGTGGTCATCATTTATCATGGTCTGTTATTCCTCATTCGCCCTTTCTGTTCTTGATCCAGCTGGGATCTCCTGCTCCCCTAAGCTTTCTTTCCCTCAAATCTTGCCCTTCATTACTCCCACTGTTGTCCAGGTTGTTCATGTAGATCTCATCAATTTCTCTGTCGTTGGGTGATCCTTGGGTCTTTCCTAGGGTCCCATTTTCTAGGTAGCCTCCCTGGGGTTGTGTAGCAGTCTAGTCATCTTTGTTTTACATCTAGTATCCTCCTATGAGTGAGTACATACCATGTTTGTCCTTCTGAGTCTGGGTTACCTCACTCAGGATGATTTTTTCTAGATCCATCCATTTGCCTGCAAACCACATGATATCATTGTTTTTCTCTGCTGAGTAGTACTCCATTGTGTATATGTACCATATTTTCTTTATCCATTCTTCAGTTGAAGGGCATCTAGGTTGTTTCCAGGTTCTGGCTATTACAAACAAAGCTGATACGAACATAGCTGAGCAAATGCCCTTGTGGTATGTTTGAGCATTCCTTGGGTATATGCCCAAGAGTACTATAGCTGGGTCTTGAGGGAGATGGATTCCCAATTTTCTAAGGAAGCACCATATTGATTTCCAAAGTGGCTGTACAAGCTTGGATTCCCACCAGCAGTGGAGGAGAGTTCCCCTTGCTCCACATCCTCTCCAGCATAAGCTGTCTTCTGTGGTTTTGACCTTAGCCATTCTGACAGGTGTAAGGTGCCAGAAAAACCATTTAAATAGTCCAATAACCCCTAAGGAAATAAAATCAGTCATTAAAAGTCTCCCAACCAAAAAAAGCCCTGGACCTGATAGTTTCACTGCAGAATTCTACCAGATCTTCAAAGAAGACTTAATACCAATACTCTTTAAATTGTTCCACACAATAGAAGCAGAAGGTATATTACCAACCTCCTTCTATGAGGCTACAATTACCCTGATTCCTAAACCAAACAAAGATGCAACAAAGAAAGAGAACTACAGACCAATCTCCCTCATGAACATTGATGCAAAAATACTCAATAAAATTCTGGCAAACAGACTCCAAGAACACATCAAAACAATTACCCACCATGATCAAGTAGGTTTCATCCCAGGGATGCAAAGGTGGTTCAACATACAAAAGTCTGTCAATGTAATACACCATATAAACAAACTCAAAGAAAAAACCACATGATCATCTCACTAGATGCAGAAAAGGCATTTGACAAAATCCAACACCCCTTCATGATAAAGGTCTTGGAGTGATCAGGAATACAGGGAACATACCTAAACATAATAAAGGCAATCTACAGCAAGCCAACAGCCAACATCAAATTAAATGGAGAGAAACTCAAAGCAATACCACTAAAATCAGGAACAAGGCAAGGCTGTCCCTCTCCCGCTACTTATTCAATATAGTACTTGACGTTCTATCCAGAGCTATAAGACAACATAAGGAGATTAAGGGGATATAAATTGGAAAGGAAGAAGTCAAGCTCTCCCTATTTGCAGATGACATATTAGTATACATGAGTGACCTCAAAAATTCAACCAAGGAACTGATACAGCTAATAAAAACCTTCAGCAACATTGCAGGATACAAGATCAACTCAAAAAAAATCAGTAGCCCTTCTATATACAGTAGACAAACAGGCTGAGAAGGAAATCAGAGATACATCACCCTTTATAATAGCCATAAATGATATAAAGTACCTTGGGGTTACTCTAACTAAGCAAGTAAATGACCTATATGACAAGAACTTTAAGTCCCTGAAAAAAGAAATTGAAGAAGATGTCAGAAAATGGAAAGATCTCCCATGCTCATGGATAGGCAGGATTAACATAGTAAAAATGGCAGTCTTACCAAAAGCAATCTACAGATTCAACGCAATTCCCATCAAATTACCAACACAATTCTTCACAGATCTGGAAAGAATAATACTCAACTTCATATGGAAAAACAAAAAAACCAGGATAGCCAAAAGAACAACCTCTGGAGGTATCACAATCCCCGACCTCTACTATAGAGCTACTGTAATAAAAACAGCTTGGTACTGGCATCAAAACCAACATATGGAACAATGGAATCGAGTTGAAGACCCTGACATTAACCCGCATACCTATGAACATATAATTTTTGACAAAGAAGTCAAAAATATACAATGGAAAAAAGAAAGCATCTTCAACAAATGGTGCTGGCATAACTGGATGTCAATGTGTAGAAGGCTGCAAATAGATCCATATCTGTCACCAAGCACAAAACTTAAGTCCAAGTGGATCAAAGACCTCAACATAAATCCAGATACTCTGAACCTGATAGTAGAGAAAGTAGGAAGTACTCTTGAACACATTGGCACCAGAGATCACTTTCTAAATATAACACCAGTAGCACAGACACTGAGAGAAACAATCAATGGGACCTGTTCAACTGAGAAGCTTTTGTAGAGCAAAGGACACAGTCAACAAGACAAAGCGACAGCCTACAGAATGGGAAAAGGTCTTCACCAACCCTACATCTGACAGAGGGCTGATATCCAGAATATATAAAGAACTCAAGAAATTAGACATCAAAATGCCCAACAGTCCAATTAAGAAATGGGCTATAGAACTAAACAGAGAATTCTCCACAGAGGAAGTTCAAATGGCTGAAAGACATTTAAGGAATTGCTCAACATCCCTAATTATCCGGGAAATGCAAATCAAAATGACTCTGAAATACCATCTTTCTTTCTTTTTTGAGATTATATATACAATATATTTTTCTTCCCTTTCTTCCATTCAATCCCTCCCAATACTCCCCCTTGTTTTCTTTCAAATTCATGGCCTCTTTTTGCATTGTTATTGTAAGACTGCCCTAACATGAGCTAAATGATACCAAAATGGACAGGCCAAACTGTATGTGGAAACGCCAATGAGGTCTCCATCCTACACAACAAACTACAGGAAGTTGAGGAATACTGGGAGTAGGAAAAAATATTCTCCCCCAGGGAGTTAATCCGAAGAAGTGCTTCTCAAGCTTCAGTGACTACAATACTAGATAATGGGAAACAAGAACAGTTCTATTCTTATTGATGGTGGTGTTTGGGAAATATTTTGAGAAGTAATTATGTAAAAAGTACATTCCCAAATCTGAGTGATCTCTAAAAATCAATTTATTTATATTGGTAGCATAATTGTTTAGATTGAACATTACCAAAGGTTGGTAAACTGAGGAGGAACAAGGGTGGATAGCATAATAAATGAGCCAGGGTGGATTCTCATGGCTCTCATGCTCATTTTCCTTTTAGTCTCTCATGTTTACCAGCCTGCACACAGACAATCATATGCTTGCCTTCTTTAACACTAACACAAACCAGAAACACCAATTGGCACATCTCTTTTTTTTTTTGAGCTGAGGATCGAACCCAGGGCCTTGTGCTTGCTAGGCAAGTGCTCTACACCCTGAGCCAAATCCCCAACCCCTGCACATCTCTTGATATGAGCCTGTGAGGGGTAAGAACAGCTGTTTGAGCAGCTGACTCTTGTTCTATTAATGACACCAGGAGTGGCCCAGAGAATTTAAAATGGGAAAATATAGCAAGAGTACTCAATACATTCTAAGACCTTTAAATAGACATTATTGAATATTGGGAAGATAGAAGCTTATCAAAGTATTTTGGCCCACAAATAAAGTTAGTGTCAATCATCTTCACAAACAGAATTTATATAGATTGACAAGAAAAATAGAAACCCTAAGCTATTCTATATCAATAAAATAATTGGTATTCTATCTCTATAGAATAAATTAATACTCTCCAGGTGGTGGTGGCGCACACCTGTAATCCCAGCACTCGGGAGGCAGAGCCAGGCAGATCTCTGTGAGTGCAAGACCAGCCTGGTCTACAGAGGTAGTCCAGGACAGGCTCCAAGGCTACAGAGAAACCATGTCTTTAAAAACAAAAAAAAGAAAAAAATTAATACTCAATTAAATATTCCTTAACAAAGAAAATTCAGGGACAAATGGGATTACTAATGAATTTTGACAAAACATTATAGAAGAAATTAAACATATTATCTTAGTTTCTTTTTCTATTTCTGTGATAAAATATCCTGACAAAAATAATTATTTTGGCTCACAGTTCAGGGTGCTGTTTATTGTGGTGGGGAAATCTCGATGGCAGGAGCTGGGGAAGGTGCTGGTCATGTTTTAGCTGCCCTCAAGAAGCAGAGAGACATGAATGCATATGCTCAAGTGTCTCCTTTTAGTGCAGTCCAAGATCCAAACCCACCACTGTGCCACCACATTTAGCATGTACCTTCTTGTCTCAATTAACCTAATCAAGATAACCTCTAGTAGGCATGCCCTGAGCAAGCCAGAACTTAGTCATTGTAGATAATTGACATTTCCCTCACTAGTCATATTCACTATGAATCACGAACTCTACCTTTAAGGTAAAGGAGGAAAAAAAATGTAGGAACTCTTATCCTTTGTCATGTACTGTAGTATATAGTATTCAAAGAGGTAAAGTAGTACTTAGTAATTTCCAGGAGTATTAGTTTACCAACATATAAGGATATAAAGGGTATATAACAATGAAAAGTGTAAGGAAAATAGTCAAGGTGATTAAGCTAACTGGACATTGGAATCAATCAGAATAACAGTAGATTTTACAATGAAAAGGTACTGACCCAGGGCCAAAACCTTCACTGAATTTGGGACATAAACTAGAAGCCAATGACTAACTATGAAATGAGAGTATAATCTTTCCTACCCTTGTTTTGTTTAGCTCTGTTCTCATTTTAATTTTGATTTTGGGAGGACAGCATCTCGCTATGGAGCCCTGACTGGTCTG
Organism: Onychomys torridus; assembly: GCF_903995425.1. Taxonomy (NCBI): domain Eukaryota; kingdom Metazoa; phylum Chordata; class Mammalia; order Rodentia; family Cricetidae; genus Onychomys; species Onychomys torridus. The sequence continues at coordinate 40,952,998 of NC_050455.1, forward strand.
AAACTCATTGTGTACAACAGGCTGACCTTGAACTTGCAGCAACAATGTTGTGATCATACAATGAGCCACCGGGTCTAGCTGAATAATTTGAAAACAGGACAAGATAGCCATAGTACAACAGACCTTGGCACTATGGTGATAACAGAGTCATTAAAGTTGTTGCCACACAAGTTTGATAACTTGAGTTTAAAACTTAAACCCCATGCAAAGTCTGAACCTCATAACACCTACTTGTAAAGCCAGCATTGAGAATCAGAGACAGTTGGTCTCCAGGAACTTACTAGCCAGCCAGCCCAGACTACTGTATGAACTACAGGCCAATAAAAAGGCCGTGTCTCAAAAGACAAAGTGGATGATTCTTAAGGAACAATGCACAAGGTTGTCCTCTGCCCTACACACCAGAGAGAGCAGAGAGAGAGAGAGAAGAGAGAGAGAGAGAGAGAGAGAGAGAGAGAGAGAGAGAGAGAGAGAGCGCAAAGAGAGTTAATATACCTCTGGCCTTATCCCTTCAGGTCAGAAGATGTAAATTGTAAGGGTAAGAAAAAGCTCTCAGTGATGTCAGCAATTCAAAATACAGTCTCACAGACTTGGAGTTACATGATAACTTTGTCCTTTGCTAATTTGTGATTATTGGAAAGATGCATGGCCATATTATGTCTTTGCTTAAGAACTGGGAGTAATTCCACCTCTAAAAATGCCTGGCAAACATCAAGCAAAATATAACACTAAAATATTGTTAAACTCATACCAGATTCTCAAAAGCAACAACCAAAAAAAAAACAAAAAAATCAACCACATCCTTTCTTTATCATGTACTCCATCATCTGTATCAGGAGTTGTTTTTGGTTTATCTATCTGTTTTGAGTTTATAGTCCTATATAGCAAATTTTAGCACAAAGTAGAAAAATACTTCAGACTGATAATGCGTTAAGTAATTTTCAGTTAAGAAGGTTCACATTAGACTTGATTTATGAGGAATGAGGAAATTGTTAGGTCATAAATTAGCCTGTTTTCTCAGTACCCTCTATTAGGCATTAGGAGGCTGAAAGAGCTGTGAGTCCCACTGCTACATGTGAAGAATAAGCAAATATCTTCCCAGGGTGCCGCTTTGCTAAGAACCTGCCATATGTCCACGATGCACTCAAGCATTGACAGCACATCTCCTTTTATGTCTCCACTTGACAAGCACAACTTAAAGCAAGAATGAGTTTGCACTATGCTCACTTGTCTGATTCCCATTACTGCTAATCACACACACCCAGCAGGAATGCCACAGCTCTTCAGACACAGGCTTCATTGTGGGAAACAAGAATATGAAAGTCAGGACACTGTCAAAGAGAGCAATTTCTTACACTTGTTAGCGAGTATACACCTGCAGAAATTTTACTTTTCAACCCCGAGTTCTGATTCACTTGTATCCTTACACCGTGTTTGAACTTTCAGAAAATAAAATCATTTTTTGTGTGTTGCCTGACAAGATTTAGAAGCAATTTGTCTTCATGGAGAACCCTCAACATGCTACTTTCTGAATTACAAGGGGAAAAAAATTGCCTGAAGACTGAGATGGACCAGTGAAAGGAATGAAATCCATAGTAATAAGACGCTTTCCATTTTATTTATTTTTCTTTGTGATTGAGTTACAGTAAAATAGAGTATTTTCTATTTTGATCTTGCTGATTATACAAAGGACATGCTTATAATGAGCTGTGAGAAAAGCCACTGCACACACCATTATCATATGCACTATATCACTGTAATTTATCCCAGAATATTAATAATGCATATCAAATTAAAATCTAGCCAGTTTTTCACATTTTCATTCTGGGTTATGTATTTTAGGGTGATTAATTTATAGGCCACCAGGACGTATATTAATTCACTAACACAAGTCACTGTGATATTGGCAATGCTGGAGAGGTTTATAACAAAGCAATAAACCAAACCAGGAACTGTTTTTCCAAGATTTGACTATGTTTGTAGGAGAATGTATTTTTCTTGTGGAATAATCAATATTAAAATGAAATTTTTCCACACCTCAATAAAGATAGTAAAATAAACTAAAACCCACTGCTTAAAGATGCATAGTTGGTTCGTATATTATTTTTGTCTCTAAATGAGAAAGTATAAAGTTTTATTTTTGTCCAAGTCCCTGTTTAACTGAGTCTCTGACGACATCTTGATGTTAAACACCTTTCTTTCTCCCACATGAGCATTTTACAAGTTTCCAGGGTAGGGGATTCAGAGTTTGAGTTGCTCCACTTTTAAATTTATCATCATAAGGGTTTGAGGCATTTTTTATGGAAATAAAATGCTATGCCTGCCAAAGGTTTGCTGTACAGTAAATTTTTATAAAGGAATGTGCTCAGTCTGGTGAAGCATGCTTATTACAGTCACACAGAAAATAAATAAATGCCAACAGGAGAGAATGTAGACACAGGAGTAAGTTCATGCATAGCAACATATTCTAGTCTCTATTACATATAATTCATCTGCATCACCTTCAAAATGGAAAAATAACACAGACAAAACATAGGCCTTATTTAGCTGGCTAAGTCTTTTTGACTGCTGTCAGTTTATGATTGTCAAACTCTCCTTTGTAAAGCAGGTTTATTCCAAATATCAAGCTGATCCCCCAACCTCAGTTCATTGTAGTGGTTATGTTGTCTTTTTCTACGCTTCAGAAGATGTACTCCAAGTGCCCGAGAAAGCAGCTCTGACAGTTTGACCCTGCAGCACACCCTGCCCAAATGAGGTTTAAAAGCTCTTCAGGTGAAGTCCAAAGTACTTTTATCCTTGGAGAGGACAGAGAAAATATCCCTGAAATGAGAAAATACAACTCCTCTTCCATTTCAAACTACTTACTCCTACCATCTGCACAAGGTCAAAATCAAGTACATTTTCTAGGCTGTTTTGGCCTAGAATCTTGTCCTACAAATGTTCCCATCCCATAACTGAGAATCAATCTGTGGAGGAATTTCTACAAGTAGAGATAGAAAACAGATGATGATGGAATGAAGTGGCTGGTTCCATACATATCGAAGAGTAAATAGAATAAGACCCATATGAATAAACAATAAAAAGTAACTATTTTATTAGAGTTTTATCAGAGCAGTCTTGCTGAGTTAAACCAATACAACGTGATTTCTGAATGACCTGGAGTCAGTTCACCCAGCTGACTAGTCTATGTAATATTACCATTTTTTTCTGCCTTTTTACATGAATTAGATAAATATTTAGAAATTGCTCAGGATTACAAATCAAGATTTGGACACAGAAGAAACAAATAATTGTAAATGTGGGTAAGGATGCCTTGTTAAAGGAATTCATAGGTTACTCAGCTCCAGCCTAGTCTCCATCTCACAAGGTAAAGCCAGCCCTGTGGTCTCTCTCCTGAAGATAGCTAGTAGACTGTTGGCCAGGTAGCAGTAATTATATTTGCAATTTTTTTCTGCAAATTTCTTTTCTCTCTCCTTAACTACCCTGGAATGTTAACAATACTGAGAAACAAAAAAATAAACAAAAAGGAAAAGATTATTTCAATATGATTTCTAGACACAGCTAAGAGGCTATTTAAATAATCCTACTTACTAGAGAAAAAACTGTATTTTACCTGCATTTCTAATAAATAAACTTAGTCACCAAATTTTGCTTATTATACTTACTTGTTAAGCAAAAGGGTTTCCTTTTGAATTAACCATATACTAATTGAAATGTATAATCTATACTTACTTGACTATAGATAAATCATGTTCAAATTTTTTAACCATTCCATCCACCCTTACCTCTAAGCTTAGCCCTCCTTCCATCTCCACAGAAGTCCTTCTCATTCAGATTCCTCTAAGATTCAGCAGCTCCTTCTGCTAAAACATCTCTGACTCTGATTCTTCACTGTGAAAGCATGTCATGCACATTCTTGACAGAATCATCTGTACATGCCCTGTACATTCTGTATGTCCTGTTCAAGCAATTGCAATGATTCACAAGGCCAGAGGTGCAGTCCAAGTACTTTGGAAAGTCCTCAAAGAAGACATGCACACATACTCTTTTCTGATGTCAGTTTCTCCCATACACTTTACCAACATTTCTATTCAAATCTAATGCTCAAAAAAAAAAAAATTGAATTGCTCCCTTGGACAATCCTGCAAGCCCACCCTTCCCATGCCTGATGTGTCCACTGGCTTCTTTGCAGTCAACCTCCTCAATGTGTAGTAAACTAATTAATTACTTATTAATTCTATCTTTCCTCTTTCTCGACTCAGATTCCATCTTCCTGGGAATGTTTGCATTGAAAGTTCAGAATAGTAAGTTCTGTATGTATGCATGTATGTATGTATGTATGTATGTATGTATGTATGTATGTCTGTTCCATAGTCCTCTACAGTCTATGTTTCTCCTTCACAATGTTTACAGCATTGGTGTTGCATCATTGTTTGTCTCTTTCTGTTTTGGTCACAAGGAAGAAAGCATTATGAGGGCAAAAAGTAGAATTGTTATTGATGTCATTTGCTTGCTTTCTCCATAGGGTTAGCACTCAGAAATGTAATAATTATTTCCCTTCTTGCCTCCTATGTGAATTTGTTTAACCTACACTAAGTGAATACTCACATAGGATGTGCATGGCTGTAATGTGCAGTTATCCTTTCTGTAGCCTTCATGCATTTTCTCCCGGACAAAAACTTGCAAGAGTATATGCAAGGAGTGTTTTCTGCTTGTTTATGTGAGTTGAATAAAAAAATCATTGAGTACTGTATGTAATGGTGAAAACTGACATCTAAAACTGATCTTTGGTTGATAGTGGTTATTTCCCCTGACTTCATATAAGCAGTATAAATTCCTAGCTAAGAGGAATAACAAATTATGCTCACTTTCTGCCCTTTCATTAGAATTGCCTCAAATATTGAACTTTTTATTGATTCTATATAAAGTTACTTTGTTTACTGTGTTCATACTATAGTTTATTTCTCATTTTATGGCTCAAATTGCTCTCAACATCTATTAAATTATTTTTATGCACATGTGTTACATTACTTCAAATGAAAATGTAGCAGTATGCACAAAGGTTGGGTTTTTTGGCAACATGAAATATTTGCTAGGTTGTGGGTCTCCTCCTATGTCAAATTTATCCAACCAGCTTTTCCTGTGAGTTGACAATGTGCCAGCTGCTTCTGAATTTCCACAGATATTTCAGTTTCTACATGAAAATACAGCAGTGTGCTTGGATGTAATTCAAAGATTTTCCTACAAGTTTATAACAAATGCACTATTTTTATTTAACCTCTATGTTCATATAAAGTGAACTGGTCAGAGGTTGAGTAAATTTTGGGGGAGGTAACACACTCTTGATTCAACTAATGGCATTGTTGACCATGTCTAGAAAAGCTAGTGTGATTGTAGCATCACAGGCCAGCTTTCCTGTTGTTCAAAAAACAAAATGGAGGCAGCCATTTGTACTTTTTTTGTACTTTTTCAATCAACAACCATATGAAGAGTGTGGCATATTTACTAATAAGGTTGCTGGGTATTTTGTTACCTTGAGTCAAATACTAATTTATAAGCAGTTCAAGCTTATGATAGTTTTATTAATAACACTTGTTTGAATGCTATCCAGTTCTGTGGGATAGTAAAATTTCATACCTATCTTCAACTAAAAATGGAAAAATCTCTATCAATTCATATGAAAAAAAAAAAAGACAATGTTCTGATCTAGGTCAACACACATAGTATAGAGAAAACCATCTTACAAAGTGAGGAATTTTTCCTCCATTTTGTCCACCTAATAGGAGTTTTTGTAAGGGATAAAGGAAACTTGATCAATTGTGCTTGCATTGAGTAGTCAGTGCTGAAGCAGATCTATGTATGACAAAGGAGAGAAGCTGGGCAGAGTGACGGCTCCTGCCTTCTTATCGCAGCTATCTGTCTGCACCTTCCATCCTTCCTCTCTCTACCATCAGATCACCCAAGTCAGTATTTTCCAAGCAGGATATGTGAGCTCTAACCAAGATATTTTAAATTTTGAAATGTCCATTTTTATAGCAATCTATAAAGCTTTTACACATAAGCAGATTCTGTGTTTCTGCCTCATGCCTGAATGTTGCTCACTAAGCATCTGTTGCATTTGTCTTTTCTATCACATTGAGACTCAGTAGTTCACATTAATTGCTGAGACTCAATAATGACAAAAGCACGGATGTGGACTTAATGACTCAAATAATGTTCTTGAGGCCAATGAAGGCTAAACTAGGATCTCTGAGAACTCTCAAAGCAGTGGTTATGATGCTGATTCTGTGGAGAACGTGGAGGGCAGTGTGCATTATTCCTGAGCATATGGTGTAGCACGTATGCCAAACTTCTAAGGGCCTGCCTTGGAACAGTTGGTTTCATCTTTTCATTTTGAGCAATGATCCAGATTCAGCAAACATCGTCTGTCACAATAAAGCAATTTTTAAATAAAACTTTATATTCTCTTTTAGTTTGGGCTTCATTTTATTCACAAGATTATTTCAGAGCTCATAGAAGTGGTGGGAATTAGAGGGAACTACACCCAATCTCCAGCTACCATTGGATAGGCACATGATATTGCTGTACTATTCTATGTACTGTAGTTTTAAAACAAGAAACAAAAGTGAGTTTTTAATAACTCTTCTTTTTTTTTTCTTTGAGACAGGGTTTCTCTGTGTAGCTTTGTGCCTTTCCTGGAACTCACTTTGGAGACCAGGCTGGCCTCGAACTCACAGAGATCCACCTGCCTCTGCCTCCCGAGTGCTGGGATTAAAGGCGTGCACCACCACTGCCCGGCTTTATAACTCTTCTACAGTCAGAAACTTTATAAAATAAGTAATTTACCAACAAGCGCAAAGTTCTTAATCATTTTCTAACACTGATTGAAGAGAAATGTGACTTATTTTTCCATTAGGAGTTATATATTTCTGAATATTTTACTTGTTTGCATAGTATTTTTCCCTGTATTTTACTAATAGAATCTCACTCTTCCTTAGGAAAACCACTCCTGTATCCCATGTGGTCCAAATAAAACTATACTATATCAGGCCATTGCTGCACGCTTATCCAAAGTGGAACCATGTGACCCTGATCAAAGCAATCATACACTTCCAGAAAAAAAAGAGCATTGAGTAGAGAGACCAAAATATAAAGGAAAATGGAGCCAAGATATTGCCCAGAAAATGACTAAGTCCTCACTACCAGGGTTCCTGGAGCAACAGTGGGTTTCTATTCTGTATTGAATCCTTGTTTATTGCATCATCCTATATTTTAAGTCATGTGCTATCCTCCTTACAACCCCAGTTTAATCAAGTTCAGTTTCTGTTGATTACCATAAAGAATTCCCAATGCACTGCCCCAAACAAAATAACTCAGACTCACAAAAATCCAAATATCAAAAATTATTCAGAGATAGTTGAGAATATTAAGTATGGCTTATTTATAAAGCTATTCTGATCACTTTTCATGGTGCCTATGGATATCTATCTAGAGCTCTAGATTAAGTGAATTAATGAGTGAATGAATGGCTAAACCAATTCTGTTCTAACACGGGTGTTTTTTTCGTTATTTACCATTGAGCTTTTTATCACTAAAAAAATGTGGGATGAGAAAACTGCTCACCCGCTCTTGCGCCTCTACACAAGCACAGGACCCATGCTCAAATCTCTATCACTCATGTAAAATTTCAGTGAAGTGTGTGCTTGAAATTTCAATGCTGGGAGTCAAAAAGGCAACTCCCAGGAACTCATTGGCCAGCTAGCTTAGCCCAGTGATGAGCTCCAGTTTCAACCAGAGACTCTGACTTGAAAAAACAAAGTGAAGAAGCAACTGAGAAAAACATCCCTATGTCAACCTCTGGTCCCCACATACACTTGAACTGCAAGCACACATATGCATACAGTGTCCTCCCTCACACACAAGAAAAATGTAAATGAAGGGGAAGATACAAGTGAATCTCTAATCTCTCCAAATAAAGTAGTACTTCTTATAGGAACTCTTGTTACTATGGTACTTAGATTAGTTTACTTACAATTCAGGTGCTTTTATAAGCATGGTTTTGCTATTTGGAGCTGACTCATTACAAATGTTCTCTTTCAGTGATTGCAGGAGTTGAAGGAAAAGATAAATATCATTATAATCACAGCAGTTATCTAAATAACTATAGATGATGTTTATGAGTACATTTTAAGGGAATTCCATTAGACATTTTATTTCCCTTGGTACATATAAATTTTCATTATTGTGTGACTAAATATTGATGTCAAATTGTGACTATAGATGATGTCAAATATTACTTAACAGAAAAATTTTAGTGCTAGAAATATCACTTAACGCTTAGGACACATTGAAGAGATATCTTAGTTAATCATGTACATGCACAGGGACCCGAGCTTGATGCTTGAAACCCAGGTAAAAATACTGGGATGGTAGTGTGCACTTACAATCCCAAAACTCAGGAGGAAGAGACAGAGGGAACCCTGTGGCATGTTGAACAGCCAGCCTAGTCTAACAATCAAGCCTCAGATCAGTGGTAGACCCTATCTCAGAAAACACAAGGTGAACAGCTCAAAAGAAGCATACCTGAGGTTGACACCTGCCCTTGAATGATTACTGGTTGTGATGTTTCCTAGGGATATATGAACAAATGTCTATCAACCTAAGATGGGCAACTAACTATAACAGACCAAAGAAAGGATTCTACCAAAGTTCAACTTGATGGAACAATGACTATCCTGGGGTTACTTACATGAGTATGGGTTAGGCATTACTTACAGAAGCATGTGCAGAGGCATCACTCAAAAACCCATCACAGCATGGATGAATTATCATTCACAAAAACTGTAACCCTGAAGCTACTTTCATGACTTGAAGGCTGATTGACAGATTGCAGTCTCCTCTCCTGGAAAGTTCTTACCTCTTCTACAACTTAGGAAATGGAGGGAATCTTGTGAGTTGTGTTAGTTTTAGGGACTGTCTGACACTTGTGAATTCTTTACTTTTTTAATCATAATGAGGCTTCCTTCGGGATGGAAATTGTTATTCAGAAGTATTTTGCTACACAACACATAGGGATGCACATGCACAAACATGTGCACATGTAAACTCATGCTATCATACAAAAATGTATTTTAATAAAATTTTATTGACAGTATTCACTATTTTGAACTATATTTCACTAAAATTGAGAACATGCTTTTTCAATAAGACTCTGGTTGTAGAGACTAGAGATGGCTTAGCTGTTGAAAGCACATACTGCTCTTTAAAAGGACCAGAGTCTTAAACCAGAGTTCACTTCTCAATAATAATTTTGGGTACCTCTCAACTGCCTGCAACTCCAGTTACAGGGGATACAATGACTTCTTTGGATTCCAAAGACACTGAATTGATGTGCTCAGTCCCACAAACAAACATATATACACATACACACATGATTAAAAACAAGGCAAAATATTTTTAAAGATTGCAGATATTCAGGAAATATGGCCAGCATTTTCAAATGAATCAATTAAGTGAAGAGATAGCTAGTAGAATGGGAGAAAAACTTTGCAAGCTATATTTGAAATAAGATTAATGTTTAGAGTATACAAAACTAAAGCAACTAAACAGAAGGTAAGAGTGTTTGCTATGCACGTATAAGGATCTGAATCTTTGGCATTGAAGATACGATAGAGGAAATAGATTCATCAGTCAAAGAAAACATTACAGCCAATAAAGTCATAACACAAAACACTCAGGAAATCTGGGACACTATGAAAAGACCAAAACTAAGAATAATAGGGATAGAAGAAGGAGAAGAATACCAGCTCAAGTTCACAGGAAATATATTCAACAAAATCATAGAAGAAAACTTTCCCAACCTAAAGAAGGAAATGCCTATGAAGATACAACAAGCTTACAGAACATCAAATAGACTGGGCTCAAAAAAATTCCTCTTGCCACTAATAATCAAACCACTAAACTTATAGAATAAAGAAAGAATATTAAGAGCTGCAAAGGAAAAAGGCCGAGTAACTTACAGAGGCAGACCCATCAGGATAACACCCTACTTCTCAATGGAGACTCTGAAGGCCAGAAGGTCCTGGACAGATGTCATGCAGACACTCAGAGACCATGGATGCCAGCCCAGACTATTAGGCCCACCAAAACTATCAATTGCCATAGACAGAGTAAACAAGATATTCCATGATAAAATCAGATTTAAACAATACCTATTCACAAATTCAGCCGTACAGAAAGCACTAGAAGAAAAAATACAACCTAAGGAAGTTAGATACACCCACAAAAACACAGAAAATAGATAATCCCACACCAACAAATCCCAAATAAGGGAAACACACAACACTACCACCAAAAAATAACAGGAATTAACAATCACTAGTCATTAATATCCTTTAATATCAATGGACTAAATTCACCTATATAAAGACACAGGCTAACAAAATGGATATGAAAATAGGATACATCCTTCTGCTACATACAAGAAATACACCTCAACTTCAAGGACAGACACTACCTCAGAGTAAAGGATTGGGAAAAGTCTTTCCAGTCAAATGGACTTAAAAAGTAAGCTGGTATAACTATCCTTATCTCTAACAAATTAGACTTCAAACTAAAATTAATCAAAAGAGATAGAGAAGAACATTACATATTCATTATAGAAAAAATCCATCAAGATTAAGTCTTAATTCTGAACATTTATGCCCCAAATACAAGGGCACACACATATGTAAGAGAAACATTATTAAAGCTTAAATCACCCATCAAACCCCAAACACTAATAGTGGGAGACTTCAACACCCCACTCTCACCAATGGACAGGTCTGCCAGACAGAAACTTGAGAAATAAGGCAAGTAACAGATCAAAGGGAGTTAATAGACATCTACAGAATATTCCAACCAAACACAAAAGAATATACCTTCTTCTCAGCATCCCATGGAACCTTATCTAAAATTGACCACATACTCGATCACAAAGCAAATCTCAACAAGTACAAAAAATTGGAATAACCCCCTGTATTTTATCAGATCACCATGGCTTAAAGTTAGAATTCAAGAATAACACAAACTACAGAAAGCCTACAAACTCATGGAAACTGAATAATGCTTAGCTGAATCAACACTGGGTCAAGGAAGAAAGAAATTAACGACTTGCTAGAATTCAATGAAAATTAATATACAACATACCCAAACTTATGAGACACTATGAAAGCAGTACTAAGATGAAGGTGTATAGCACTAAATGCCTATCTAAAGAAGTTGGAGAAATATCACACTAGCAACTTAACAGCACACCTGAAAGCTCTAGAAGAAAAAGAAGCAAACTCACCCAGGAGGAATAGAAGCCAGCAAATAATCAAATTGAGGGCTGAAATCAATAAAATAGAAACAAAGAGAACAATACAAAGAATAAATGAAACAAAGATTTGGTTCTTTGAGAAAATCAACAAGATAGACAAACTTTTATCCAAACTAACCAAAAGGCAGAGAGAGATTATCAAAATTAACAAAATCAGAAATGAAAGGGAGACATAACAGCAGACAACAAGGAAATCACCAAGTCAGTACAAAGACATGTACTCCACAAAACTGGAAAATCTAAAAGAAATGGTTAATTTTCTGGATAGGTACCACACACCAAAATTAACTAAAGACCAGATAAGTGATTTAAATAAACCTATAACACCTAATGATATAAAACAGTCATTAAAAGTCTCCCAATCAAGAAAAGTCTAGGGCCAGATGTTTTCAGTGCATAATTCTACCAGAATTTCAAAGAAGAGCTAATACCAATACTCTTCAAATTATTCCACACAATAGAAACAGAAGGAACATTGCCAAACACTTTCTATGATGCTACAGTTACCCTGATATCCAAACCACACAAAGATATAACAAAGAAAGAGAACTACAGACAAATCTTCCTCATGAACATTGACGCAAAAATACTCAATAAAATACTGGCAAACCAAATCCAAGAACATATCAAAAATTAAACACCATGATCAAATAGGCTTCATCCCAGAGATGCAGGGATGATTCAACATACAAAAATCTGTCCATATAATCCACCATATAAACAATCTAAAAGGGAAAAAAAAACACATAATCACTTCATTGGATGCTGAAAAAGCCTTTAAAAAAATCCAACACCCCTTCATAAAATGGTCTTGGAGAGACCAGGAATACAGGAACTTAACTAAACATAATAAAGGCAATTTACAGCAAGCCAACAGCCAACATCAAATTAAATGGAGAGAAACTCAAAGCAATTCCACTAAAATCAGGAACAAAGAAAGGCTATCCATTCTAACCTTATATATTCAAGTCAATATAGTATTTGAAGTTCTAGGTAGAGCAATAAGACAAAAAAAAAAGGAGATCAAGGGGATATAAATTGGAAAGGAAGAAGTCAAATTTTCACTATTTGTAGATGATATAATAGTATACATAAGTGTCTACAAAAATTCTACCAAGGAACTCCTACAGCTGATAAACACCTTCAGTAATGTGGCAGGATATAAAATTAACTCAAAAAAACCAGTAGCCCTCCCTATATACAAATGATAAATGGTCCAAGAAAGAAATCAGAGAAACATCACCCTTTACAATAGCCACAAATAATGTTAAATACCTTAGGTTAACTCTAACCAAACAAGAGAAGACCTGTATGACAAAACCTTTAAGTCTTTGAAGAAGATATATAAAAAATGGAAAGATCCCCCATGCTCATGGACAGGTAGAACCAACATAATGAAAATGACAATGTTACCAAAAGCAATCTATAGGTTCAACACAATCTCCATCAATATCCAAACACAATTCTTTGCGGACCTCAAAAGAACAATACTCAACTTTATATAGAAAAACAAAAAACCCAGGGTACTAAAACAACCCTGTACAATAAAGCAATTTCTAGAGGCATCACCATGCCTGACTTCAAGCTTACCCATAGAACTATAGTAATAAAAACAACTTGACATAGACATAAAAACCAATGTGTGGACCAATGGAACCAAATTGAAGACTCTGACATTAATACACACACTTATCAACACCTGATTTTTTGACAAAGAAGCCAAAACTTTACCATGGAAAAAGAAAGCATCTTCAACAGATGGTGCTGGCATAATTGGATGTCAACATGTAGAAGATTGCAAATAGGTCCATATTTATCACCATGCACGAAACTCAAGTCCAGGTGGATCAAAGACCTCAAGATAAACACAATTACACTGAACCTGATAGAAGAGAGAGTAGGAAGTAACTTTGAACACATTGGCACAGGAGACCACTTCATAAATATAACACCTGTAGCACAGACACTGAGAACAACAATTAATCAATGGGACCTCCTGAAACTGAGAAGCTTCTGTAAGGCAAAGGACATGGTAAATAAGACAAAATAGCAGCCTACAAAATGGGAAAAGATTTTCACCAACCTCATATCTGACAGAGGACTGATCTCCAAAATATATAAAGAACTCCAGAAACTAGACATCAAAATACCAAACAATCCAATTTTTAAAATGGACTACAGATCTAAACAGAAAATTCTCAACAGAAGAATATCAAATGGCTGAAAGACATTAAGGAATTGCTCAACATCATTAGTCATCAGGGAAATGCAAACCAAAACAACTCTGAGATACCATCTTACAACCTGTCAGAATGGCTAGGATCAAAAACAATGAAGACAGCTTATGTTTAAGAGGTTGTGGAGCAAGCGGAAGACTCCTCCACTGTTGGTGGGAGTGCAAACTTATATAGCCACGTTGGAAATCAGTATGGTGACTTCATAGAAAATTGGGAATCAATCTATCTTAAGCCCCAATGATACCACTATTGGGAATATACTCAAGGGATGCTCAATCATGCTACATGACACTTATTCAACTATTTTCATAGCAGTATTATTCATAATAGCCAGAATCTGGAAACAGCCTAGATGCCCCTCAACTGAAGAATGGATGAAGAAAATGTGATAATATACTCAATTGAGTATTACTCAGCTGTGAAAAACAATGACATCATGAAATTTTCTGGCAAATGGATGGACCTAGAAAATATCATCCTGAGTGAGGCAGCCAGACTCAGAAAGACAAACATGGTATATGCTCACTCGTAAGTAGATATTAAATGTAAAGCAAAGTATAACCAGACTACAACCAACAGCTTCAGAGAAGCTGGCTTGCAAGAACTCTAAGAGAGATGCATGGATCACCCTGGGAAGGGGAAATAGATGAGAAACCCAGAGTAAACTTGGGGTAAAGGGGAGCACAGTTGCATAGAGAAACTGTGTCTCAAAAAAAAAAAAAAGAGTAAAAAAAAAAAAGATCTTAAATTTTAAAAAAAATAGCAAGAAAAAATAAAAGTGTTTCTACTGAAAAGGTTACAAGAATTATGCAAAAATCTGGAGACCATCATTAAAAATAATATTTGTATTTTTAAAAAACGAATGATAATAGGGACCCACCCTGAAAGACACCCTGCTCAGGGCACAGGCACAATCTCTGGTCCCCTGTGCCCTCCCCAGTCCTCCATCACCCCAACCCCTCCTTCCTCCCCTCTCCTCCTAAATCTATCCAAGGTCCCCACACTAGTGGCTGCGTTTCCTCCTAACCCCTACTGCTAGAAAATCAAAGGGAAAATGATAATAAATGCTGTGAGACTGAAGAGAAGGGAGCCCTTACCCAGTGTCAGCTAGAATCTAAACTAGTTTGGCCACTTTGGAAGTTTCTCATCTTCCACCACTCCTGCGTATTTACCCAAAAGACTCAAAGTCAACACAGCTTAGGAATATTTGCACATCCATATTTATTGCCTCACTATTCATAACAGCTAAGTTATAGAACTAACCCAGGAGCCTAATGACAGAAAAATGATTGTGGAAAATGTGGTATGCACACAATGGAGCCTTTAGTGACATTGTGTTGTTCACAAAAAAAAAAAAAAAAAAAAAAAAAAAAAAAAAAAAAAAAAAAAATGGATACAACTGGGGGTAATCATAGTCAATGAATTAAGTCAATGTTAGAAAGACAAATATCATGTTTGTCTCATCTATAGTCCCTAGATCTTATATAGATTATAGAATTACAATTTTCTAAGGCAGTGGTTCTCAACCTGTGGGTCATGACTTCGTTGGGGGGGGGGGTGTCGAATGACCCTTCCATGGGTCACCTAAGACCATCATGAAACACAGATATTTACAATATAGTACAATCTATAACAGTAGCAAAATTACAGTTATGAAAGTAGCAACAAAAATGATTTATGGTTGGGAGTGACTACAACATGAGGAACTGTGTTAAAGGGTCGCATAATTAGGAAGGTTGAGAACCACTGGTCTAAGGGGACAAGGAGGACTACAAGAAGGGGGAAGGGAGGATATGAGGAAGAAAATTGTTCAATATAGATATACACTTGTACCAAAGGATAAAAACAACCAAAACTAAACTAAGAGCATCAAGAAAACAGACTACCAGGAAATGTTTTACGTATGTGCTGTTCTGTACCAGAGCAAACCGAGGAAGCACAGCATTACTATGGAAACACTATTCACATCGATGTTTATCCCTGATATGCCTGTAGTTTGTTTTGTAACAAGAAGGCAATGTTTCATGATATAATACTGAAGGGCCCTGGCTATTCCCTCACAACAATGCATATCCCCAAAACTAAGAGTCAAAAATATGTGATTGGGTTTGGCCAGTGGTTTTAAAATAAAAGGAAAAGAAAAGCTGGGAGATTGAGTACATCAACTTTATCTATCGAGGCAGTTAATTTCATAGCTCCTTCTCAATAAGTACAGTTTGTAAACTCTTCCTCCTCAGAGGCAGAGATGAAAGAGGAGAGAAAGAAATAAAGAGAAAAGAGTCGCTACAAAAGGGCAATGTGTAAAAACAGAACACCCAACTGTATGTCTTTTGTTTCTTATGCTGTATACGTTTTCATTGGATCTCACTGTTCTATGGCACTTTAAGTTCATCAATTAAATAGGTGTATGCTAACATTACGTATCATTCTCTCCAATAAGTGGGCAAGCTTAGGGCAACAAAAATTTGAAGAAATCAGACTGAACGAGCTAATGCAAAAAGATAAATTCAAGAAAGAATGAGTGAGACACAGTAAGTCACCACTGTGTGGCACGGACATGTGCCACTGAAAATAACACAGGGCTGATGCCTATAGAAATTCACAAGGTCAACTTGAAAATAACAGATTCGTTTCACTTCTGAGTAACAACCAAGGGGTAAAATTATAGAAATCATATCTTGCTTTTTCTAGTTGGAATGCAGTGCTAAATAGTTCACTTGAAAGAACTCTATGTTTAATGTACAGGACCACAAACCCTCTTAGTGAAACATTTGCTGAATGTCATATATGCTGGAACACTATGATTTTATTTATTCAAGAAACTAAAATATTTTTTTTTTTTTTTTTTGGTTTTTCGTGGCAGAGTTTCTCTGTGTAGCTTTGCGCCTTTCCTGGAATTCACTCAGTAGCCCAGCCTGGCCTCGAACTCACAGAGATCTACCTGGCTCTGCCTCCCAGTGCTGGGATTAAAGGCGTGTGGCACCAACACCCAGCTGTAATGTATCTTTTGTTAGTAAGTTCCAGCTTAACCTCAGGGAAGATGCATGCTATGGCTCTGATGAGCTTTTAATTTGTTGAGATTTGTTTTGTAGACAAACATGGGAATGTATCTCTTGTGCAGATGAGAAGACATTGTGTTCTGTAACCATCAGATATTCTTCATGTGTTTGTTAGGTTTATGACCTAATTCCAAGTTCTTTGGTGACTTTTTTCTGTGTGAACTGCCCATTGATAATAGCAGAGTGTTAATTTCCTGACTAGAATATTAGAGTCCATGCCTTATCTTGAGTAAAGGAATGTTTGATTAGTATAATTGAGTATTCCAATAAGGTGTTTATAAATACTTGCTTTATTCATCTATTTGTTTTAAATATTTATTTAATCAACTGGTGATTAAATAGACCTTGTTGGTTTCATTTATACTTTCTAACTTAGAGTCTGTTTCAAATCATTGCCATTGTCCTTTACTTTTGAGTTCTGTTCATTTGTTGTATATTTTTCCATTACTTCTTTTTAAGTGTATCTGTGACTTTGCCAATAGTGAGCCCTCTGAAGATGTAAGTAGAAGAATTAGTTCACCAGGGCAGCAGAAGTCTTGGTGTCTGGAGTATTCAGACAGAAACTTCTCAAATCATCAGAGAACTGGAAACAGAGATGAGGTAGGAAGGAGGGCTAGTTTAAGAAGCTCAGGACCTACTTCCAGAGTCTCAATACCCTCCACGAGGCTATATTTCCTAGAGTTTCAACAACCTCCCAAAATAGTACCACCAGCAAGGAGTCAAGTATTCAAACACACGGGGCTGTGGGAGACATTGCACTCAAACCCTAACAAAAAAGGACTGTGGAGATAGGAAGCAGGAAGAGAGAGAAGAGAGGTCATAGACGCATACAGGGAAAGCAGAAGGGAAATTACTGGGGGGGGGGGGGCAGCACAATGGGGAAACAGGTAGAATGTGAACAACATAAAAGTCTGATAAATATGTATTAAATTTCCATAATGAAGCCGGGCAGTGGTGGTGCTCGCCTCTAATCCCAGCACTCGGGAGGCAGAGGCAGGTGGATCTCTGTGAGTTCAAGGCCAACCTGGTCTACAAAGCGAGTTCCAGGAAAAACACAAACCTACACAGAGAAACCCTGTCTCAAAAAAAAAAAAAAAAAACAAACAAAACAAAAAAATTCCATAATAAAACCAGCTACTTTATAAGCCAAAAATTAAAAATAATAATGAAATCTGTATAAACGAGCTGTCATTGCTGCTATTTCCAGCTTCA